>NW_027176484.1:701732-801191 GCF_023349555.1 Cebidichthys violaceus | reverse complement strand
GCTGAGGGACACATTCACTTCAAAAGGGTTTTGTGTACCTGACAAGCACCTGCGCCTTTTTTTTCTTTGTTATTTTACGAGAGTCTTTATCTTCTTATTCCTCTTCCCAGGGTGCTTCCACGTCCCGAGACACCCATCTCCTGTCATGTGTAACTGGATTCAAATATTGCATCCCGGGGGCTCCTCGTAAAACACATTTTGTGAGGTTAAATAAACACGGAGCTAACTTCCAAAACTCCCAACTCACAGAGGGCGAGCCGTATATTGGATTTGCGATCGTTAAGTTAAGGGTTTTTTTTTCTGCGGTCTGGGTCGTAACATGAAATGCTAACAAATTAATTTTATTTGTATCAGTTAAGTGGAGCTTTTGAGACGCTCCCTGGGAATGGAACGAGTCATATTAAAAGGCACGCTGCGGAGTGTTGACTGCTAAATGCAAATATCGGGATCTCTAAATGTGCTGAGCCGGCATTTCCAAAAAGCTATTATTTACTCGGAATAATTCGCGTGAGCGGCAGCGTCTCCGCCCCGTCGTCCCCGACGGTTCGAATCCCGCGACCTGCGCTCCAAATTACTTACAACTAAAAAAAGCGACGGCGTATTTTATGAGCTAGGTGTCGCTTTACAGCTCTCCCCGACTTTTTCAAAAAGTCACGAGTCATCGTGAGAATGATGAATAAACTGGTGCGTTCCTGCAGTCCAATCCAAAAGACGGACGAGTGTGTGTGTGTGTGTGTGTGTGTGTGTGTGTGTGTGTGTGTGTGTGTGTGTGTAAGCAGAGAGGAGGCCACATTCTGGAGGGATTTGAGATAATAATAATATATTAGGGAGGATGTTTTGGGGATTCGTTCACTCTTGTTTAGTGTCAGTTGTTGCTGGATTAGAACTCTGCTAACTCAACAGTGTTGTGCCGCCATATGTATATTTTTAAGTTCATGGAATACTTTCTTTAACTTATCTTTCTGTCCATTTGGGGACATCTTTAAATAAATGTTTGATTGTTTTTTTTTTATTGACACAGCGTCTTCTTAGCAGTAAGAGAAGCTGCAGGAAAGCACGCAATTCTTTAGTCATTGTTAAATAAAGGATTTATTTTACTTTATTTTGTCTGAAAGCAGCAAAAAATGGAACAAAATCTACACATCTTTACATTTCCTTCCTCTTATCTCGGCACATTTTCCCTCTCTATGTGCTTTTTTTGTATATGACCAATTAAATACCCTTGTTTTTTTTATCCTTTCATTTTCAGACGGTGTCGATAACATAAAGCCGCCCCATCCCCGTTCCGCATCTAAAAAGGCATATCTTCTAAAATATGCCAGTGCGTACAGGCTCTAAGGGTTTCTCATTATCCAAGTTCAGATAGCCTACAGTATATATATATATATATATATATATATATATATGACACAGTGTGTGAGCACGTCTCGAATTGGAAACACGGAGATGATAAAAAAATAGATGAGAAACCGTCTCTAAGTCGTCAAAACACCGATGCCTTTCTATTCATCCTTTTGTGTCGGGAGCGACAACTACCAATTGACTCGCATTGACACTGACAAACGTTGTTTTGCTTTTTTTGGCAAAGAACAGCTCTGTTTTGTATGTGCGGTCTGTAGCCCGTAACTCAATGTACCATAAATCCTCCCTGTGAGGGGGGGGGGGGGGGCGACACTGCTCCACGTTTACATTAAAGCTGACGCAAGCGGGTGACGTGGCAGCAGAGCGGTGGTGGTGGTAGGTGTGCAAAAAGTAGTCCGTCCGTTGCGTCTCCTTCCCCGTTTTTTTTTTTTTTAAACAGATTCGCTTCTATTTGTGAAGCGTGTCCGATTTGGGTGAAAGCAAAAGCGTCCTGACTAAAGCGTGTGTTTTATTTCAATCGTTTCAGTCGGGGTAATCTGATTTTATTCGTGGTGGATGGTGAAATGAGGTGGAGCGCAGCGATGCCTTTCGTCCTATTTAACGGGATCTGCTCTTGTCCGCTCGCCGTGCGCTTTACGCGCCGTATTTTAGGGCGCGGAAGATATCTTACGAAAATGAATGTCCAGCATTTGTCAAATCTGCTCGTTACATGAATGCGGTCTTTTATTTTTTATTCAAAAAAATACAACAACTCGGTTACGTTTAGTCATCAAAATTACTCGGAAAAATGATTTTGGAACTGTTATGTGACAGAAAGTCAATGTTTGGGTTAAAATAATTTTGGAAGTTTACTCAAGTGCTGAAGTTATGCGACATATGGTTCAACCTTTGGACCCACGAATCCACCCCGACCTCCTCCTATACTTCCTGGATCAGGATTACATGGGTTACACACAAATAGATTTTGTGTATATTTATATATATATATATATATATATATATATATATATATATATATATATACAAATTACAGTGGATTACTTTTTGTAGGTGTAGCTATACGAACAGCTCTGACACAACACATTATCAATTATTATTTTTGTATTATATTACGAATGACATGTGTTACATATCATCTGTTTGCTGCTTCCTGATGGGACAGAAAATGAAATAAATCATAAGAAAACACATGAATAAATGATGCACACTGGGAGACACACAAAGAACAAGGGAAGTAGCAACTCTCCGAAACACGACAACATCTGAGAATCTGATAAAATGATTTTAGTTCAACCGATATGTAGAAATCACCTAGATGAAATTTTAGACTAATTTTTAGACTTGTATTAGTGCAAGAATAAAACCAGTTCAGATGGTGTTTGAGCATAGAACATACTGTAACCCCCCCCCCTCCCCCCCCCCCTTTCTCTCTCTCTCTCTCACACACAATTAAATAAATAGATAATAATGAATAAATAACTGACGCTTCGTTAACAGAGACTGTGTGATCTGCTTGAATTATCGCCTCCCAAAAATAAACACCATGATAATGGCGCGCTGCTCCGTTGAAAAGGCCCTGGAGAACTAATCACACGAGGCCGTTCGACTTGAAATCGGTCATTACAGGAAATCCTCCCCAAATCCAGCGGGTTTATATTTCATCTGCATACGGTTCAGGTTGCTAGATGTTTTTTTTTTTTTGTTTTTTTTTATTTGCAAGAATGAAACAGTAATTCTAGCGAACAACAACGCCGGAATGGCGGGAACGCGTGACAACATCCTTCATCTGAATCACGAGCAGCGAAACCATAAATTTGTAAATTTATAAATTCATGCTCTCGAGGAAAAAGGTGCCCAACAGATTAAATGGCGTCCGCAATGCCGCGCGCTCTCCATTAACCTTGACTGTGACTTGGAGCTGACAGATGTTTCCCTTGAGGACATTGCCGCCATTTTTGTTTCTCCCCCCCCCCCCCCCCCCCCCCCCCCCAATGAATTGGATTTGGAGCACAAATTAACCAGATATGTTTAGCAGGCGGCGGCGTCACCAGAAAACAGTATAGCGAACTGAAACAGCACCAGAGACTCCGGTGAGTTTCCTTTTTCCGACTGATAAACGGAGCGCTGGTGAAGTGAACAAACGCCCGGCCGAGTCAACGCCAGTGGCTGCCTGCCAGCGAGTTCCCCCGGCTGAACTTGTGCTATAAATGTTCCCAAGTGACCTTACTCCCATTCATGCGGTCATGTTTGAACGTGGACAATCCCTCTATTGTCTTTCCAAACTGTTTTTGAGGTTCAGAAATTGGCTCGGACGAGTGCCTCCATCCACCCTGCTGTGAAATATCTCCGGGTTTACAGAAAGAAAACCATTTTGAAATCATTTTAGTGCAAACAAACACACGTCCCTGAATCGTCTTTAAATGAAGCGGTGGCACATGGACTAATGAGGTCTCACTGGCCCTGTTGACCCTCATAGCAGCTAGAGTCCAAACTGCTCCTCATGCAGCCGACCGGGTGACTCAGCAACCGCACAGCGTCAGTGTGACTATTCCTGAAGCCCCACATTCTCACTGAGGAGGCTGCAAGGCCAAATGATAACCATAATTAGTGTTATAAAAGCAGCACAATAATAACTCAACACTTATATGATGGCATTGCTATTTAATGTAACTGATCATATGCTTGATATCCATTGGTTGGAGCTTCTCAATTGTGTGGATTTGAATGTAAACTGACTAACTTTGGGTTGTTGCTCGAAACACTTTGCAGATGTTAGGGTTTTAGGAAATGTGTGAGGTAATTTGTACTATTTTCAGACATTTTGTATCAAATGATTTATTGATTAATCATAAATGAGCAGTCACACCAACCCTGAGCCATCACTGCTAATAAGCCACTTCCCAAATCAGGGAATTGGTCTTTGAGGCCGATGACCATCACGTGTCTAAACGCAGAACAAATATGATTTTGTGGATATTTATTTGAATGATAATTAGTATTTTCATAAGAGAGTTTGTTGTTGGACTCCGGGTAACATTCTCACCCAAGTTCCTACATCTCAGTGAATAAAACTGGAGCAGTTCAAGCATATTACTGTAACAGCAAGCATACAGTGTTGTTAACATTTAATTGTGTGTCTATTTAGCTCGAGTAGTTTTCACCGCACAACACAGATTAACGCCACAGAAGCTTGATCCTCCACCTCACACAGCGAGCAGAGCACAAGTCAAAGAAAAACGATTACCGCGCCAAATTAAATGTATTCCAATATATATATATATATATATATATATATATATATATACATAGCGCGGGAATTCTCAAAGCCAATTTTCACAAAAATGAGAACGCAAATCACAGCTAAAAAGGAAAAAGCGGCTGTTTACTCACACAAAGTCTCAAAAATGTATTATGTGTGCAACAAAAGGAGCTTATGCTTAGAAAGTTTATCCAAGGCCAGCTTAAAAAAAAAATGATCGGGCCTCTAATCTTGCTTCTTGGATGTGGCTTCAAAGCCCCTGTTTTAAGATCCAAAGATGAGCAGGAAGTCATAATTGAAGCACAGAAATAGAATTTACAGACAACAACTCAGAAGAGTTAATCAGTTAAAACAGTTAATCTTCGACGTTTAATGCTTTTGGCGTTCCATAATGTTCCTATGCAGATATTGTAATGAACAGAAGTTATGTTGCAGTGAGCATATCTTACTTCTTCACCATTAGACAATAGAATAATGTTCTCTGTTCAATTACCTGCACCGGCGGCGATAGTTTTGCAGCTTTCGCTATCCATCTCTTTCTGTAGCTCCGCAGTCATTACAGTGTGTTTACGGGTCTCGTCTTTAACCGCTTCCCCTTTTTGAACGTAAATAACTTTCCCGGGGATGAAAGTAAGGGCATGTGTACGAGTGTTCCTCTCGCTGATTTACTTCGTTTTTTTTTTTTTTTTATAGCCTCCCAAAGGGAATTGAAGTCGGCGACCTCCAGTGATCTACCTGTGTTCAAGGAAATCCTGGTAGCTGTTTGTTTCCCTGAGGAACTCAAAGTCTACGTGCCTTAATAACAGTTGTGCAAGAAATAATCAGTCACAGAAAGAACCGCCGGACAAGCGCACGTACTGAGCGTAACCAATTATCATCCACAAGCACAAAGCTTTTTTTTTATTTTTATCACCACTTAGATCGTTCCCTGTGCTGCCGCCAGGAACAGTCTGGCTCTGTGTAGGCTGACCGACAACTTCAATCAGGACCCTCTTCATGTCCTTTGCAAACTTTTTTGTTTTTACTGAAGCATCATAATCAGGCCTAGTCAAACATGCCATCGTCATCATCATCATCTCCGAGTTTGAATATGCGATGATGGTTTGGATGAGACACGCGCTGGTGAAATATCAGGGATGTTCATCTGGAGGATTCGTAGAGGGGGGCCTGCAATTTTCAACACCAATGTTCCCGTGTCTCAGTAGGAACTCGAGAATTGACCTCATGTATCGGAGCAGACTTCACAGTCGATGAAAAGCTCTTCAACATCAAAAGCTTTCAAACACCGAATGCTCTTTGTGGAACTGTTCCGGCTCCGGTGTGCCATGTCGTTTACTCCATCGTTTCTGATGCTGATGACGCAAGACCAATTGCATCGTGGGAAGGGATCGACCGGTCGCCAGCCTTGGACAATTATCGGCTGAGAGGTGTTCGACATTTTGATTACGCTTTCATGAAGTGAAAGCACACAGTGTGAAAGGGTTAAAGACGGAAACACGGGACAGCTCCCAGATCGGATGAAGGCGTGGTTGTGACCTGCCAATCACTGTGTAGCCCCACCCCTAAATCATCCCCTGCTTTATGGTCTGTTTGACTCTAAATGGAGCATAATGTACTAAATGAACATCATGCTGTATTGAAGAAGACTGTAAACTAGAGATTGAGACCATAAACTCATGTTTACAATGTTTACTGAGGGAATAAATCAAGAGAGAAGTAGAGTCATTTTAGACTAGACTTCTATACAACCAGAGGAGTCGCCCCCTGATGGTCACTAGAGAGAATGCAAGTTCAAGGCTTTATTAATTACTTTAGTAATCCAAAGGCAAGCGTATTTTTTGAAGGATTCAGGGAATGCTTGGAATCACCAACTGCACTACAACTACTGAGCCCAGCGATTACACAGCACCAGCTGCACTCACTTGGGCATGTCATCACGATGCCCGCAGGAATCGCTGCCTTGGAAGATCCTGCAATGGCTAAATTACAGCATGGGCATTGGTCAGCAAGGAGGCAATAGCAGCAGTTCAAAGCTCAGGCTCAAGGCTTCAATAAGGACGTGAACCTGGTGGACGCTGGTGACCGCAACGACCGGGCAGCAGAGCCGAAAGTAGAAAAAGAGGAAAAGCAGGTGATGGCAAAAATGACACAGACCCGAAAATGTACTCGAAGCTGCTCTTACTACAACCTGAGCTCCTGAGATTGCTCTGTTCAGCCATCAAAGAGCTCACTGTTAGAGGAGAGTTGTTCTGAGATCTCACTGGACGGCCAAAACCCAAGCAAGCTTGTGGGTTAGTGTGTGTGTGTGTGTGTGTGTGTGTGTGTGTGTGTGTGAGAAGGACAGGAATAGACTTCAGTGGATCTATTTGTGAAAGACTTTCCTAATCACAGTTAAATTAATGATCCAAAAGGATGAAGAGACCAAGACTAACATTTGCTAAGTTAGAGTTATAATTTGAATTTCGTTAACGTCGCTTGCTCGCGAGATAACTAAATGAATCTGCAATATTTTATCGTGAATTGCACCTATTCCTTGAACAATGAAGTAGCTGGAGCTGAGAAGTAATTATGCATGCGATTAAACACAACGCACTAATTGGAAATCCTTACCTCTTCAGCATAGGCGTCGCAAAGTTTGTGTCCTGAAAGTAGTTTCGTTTTCAAGCTCTTGTTCTGAAACAGAGAATAGAAAGAGGTGATGCCATTGGTGTGTGTGTGTGTGTGTGTGTGTGTGTGTGTGTGTGTGTGTGCCCAACTCTTATTTATTCAGTAGGCTCCAGTTTTCTCCAGCAGGGCACTTGGCCGTTGAGGATCTCTGACGGCCAAATGCTTGGTTCGACTCTCCATTTCAAACCAGACTCGAGAGCAGTCAGGAGTGCCCCCCCCCCCCCCCTCTGAGGATCTGAAAGTGCACTCTAGCTCATAGGCAACCAAAAAGGTCAGCATTGTAGCTCAGAGACTGAACTTTAAACATGATCAGTAAAGCCTTGAAATCATTTGACTGGCAGCCAGTGGAAAGATGCCAAAGTAAGGACCAAAAGGTCTCGTTGTTTGGTGCCAACGGTTTCCTTCTTGTGCATAATTATTGTATTATTTTTTTTAGACACCATACAGTACAATACTACTCTACCCTGGATTTGCAAAAAAATGTTTTCTCTCTGACAGGTTGTATGCCTCTGCCAGTGATTTTGCAGTTTACATCAATTTAATTCAATGTTGCTTTATTGGCATGACAACTTCGAGAAAAAACAATGTGACCAAAGCATCAAAATAAAAAAAAAATTACCAAATGTCATCACTTTATCATTTTACCCTATTAGACATCGACGTGGAATTGTCATGTTTGGCATTTGAATTCTTGAGTTATGGCCAAAAAAAACAACAAAAACGTGTTTTGTAATTGTTCATTGTTAATTTGTCATCACTTCATCCTCGAGTGATTCCCTCCAGGTGATCCGCGTCGAAGAGTAGGGACCCGGACGGACAGATGGACGCACAACCCAAAAACATATTGCCTCATGGGTGATGTCATTACCGCTGAGGCATAAAATTGCCAGCTGTTTGAAATCAGAACTGCGCTACTCTGATTATCAGACGATACCATTAAAAAGCAAAAATCTCCATTAATAACAATCTCTGAATTCTAAAAACGGGACTTAAAAACACATTCCTTTCTCCTTTCGTAAATATGAAATGTTTCCTGATTTCAGATTCTAATTGGACTTAAATACACATGGTGAAATCTACAGTGCACTATTGCTGTAAGAGGCCACGATACCAAGATCTGAATTGAGTTTGAGTGCACTGCAGTGCAATCTATTCAAAAGGAAGCCAGCGAACGACACAGCCAAGAGGGAGCGTGTAAAGACTGAAGAGAATGGGTCCTGAGGGTGATTACGAGCATTTGAAGGGAAGGGACTTTGCCTTTTTTTAATTGACAATGATCTGTTAGTAGGAATGGTCCTAAAGCAACTTAATGCTTAACCCAAAGCACCCATCCAGATCTCAAGATGACTCAATAAAAGCAGCGCGATCAACCATGGCGAGAGCTTCGCTCGGGTCTGAGAGAACTGAAATTGGACCATCTCCAGCATCCGCAGTTAAGAGAAGGTCACTCCAGGCGGATATTCTTTAAAACTTGTGATTTTAAAAATTGGATCGGCTGTCTCAGAAATGCTTTTACAGTATAAAAACCAGTACTTGGTGAAAACAGAACGATGCAGTGGGGAGAATAAACAGCGCCACACATCATAATGTATGCAACAATTCCTTTGATGTGCTATATAAGGGCCTATAGGTACGTCATTGTATTGGTTTGTAGTGAAGCAAGTCTAAAGCTTGCAGCATCTTTAAACTGCTACTTAGAATATGCCATGTCAAAGTTGTAGTTCATGCAAAAATGACAATTTGAATATCAATTTCCTACCCTGTGTGTTTTTTTGCATGCAACCACGGAGAAATGGAGACTCAAAAACCAGGAAAAGAATTGAAGAACTCAAGGTAAGCCAGGGCGAGTAATTGATGGACAAACGGTCGTTTTGTGGTTCAAGTATTCCTTTAACAAATCTCAGTCATTGCATCTTCGCTAATTCATTTAATAAGACGTTGAGAAAGAATAGCTTGTTCACCATTCTATCAACATTTGAGCATTTGTTAAAAGAAGGAAAGCCTTTAAAAAGTGTTCTAAAATGACCCTGATGGCTGAGGTCACCCCCTCAACAACAATGGATACTGACCAGGAAATCACCGCCACCGTTGTGTAACTAAGCTTCTTCCACTTCGGTTTCATCTAAAGCAACTAATGCAACCTCATCATAGCAAGCGGTGGGGGATTTATTATTGCTTTTCATCGACTCACACAACACATTTAAAATTCTTAATGAGTTTATCAATGAGCCAATTACCTGCAGTCGAGGGTCTATTCTTCAAACCCATCCTGCAGAACTCAAGTGAGAGCGATGAATATTCATTCAGCCGCTTTAATTCAAGGAAACTAAACTCAGCGACCACAACAAAGAGCGAACAGAAGAGGTTGACCCTTTGCTCTTTTGACGCAGTACATACAGAATGTTACAATACACCGACACATTAATGCAACTCCTTCTTCACACTTGTTCTGCATGTGAACGGATTACAGTGGATGGGCTTACGGAGTGTGATCAAACAGACTTTGAATCAGCGTGATGGGGGATGCCAGGAGGGTGGTCCCGAGCATCGCCAAGACTGTAGTGTCGCTGGGCTTTTACGAAGGCAGTAATCTACTGAGTGCACAAGGAATGGACCAGAAAGCCTCATCACAATGTTTGCTGTGTGGGAGGGAGCCCGTGTCAGCGCTACATGTGGGGGACGACTGGTGGGTCCGGGCTATAAAACATGTGAAACACTGTCAACAATGCACCTCGGGAGAATGACACAGAATGTAAACCAAGCTAATTTGTTTGAGAGAGATGTTTTAATTGTACCAGAATTAGAAATAATTGTAATTTAATGTAAAATTACCACAACAAAGGGTTAAAAATATGATCCAAATTTGTTTTCTGGAAAAAAAACTGAATCTGTTTTAAGATTAAAACTGAATGAAAACAAGATTTATAGAATGGTGCGCTCAGTACGGTGCAGATCTTCGCCAGGTGTGTCTGCAATAACCACAGCTGTATTGAGTGACTGAATGAATACAAGCCACAATGTTCCATCTCCCCCGTCTTGGCTGCAATGCTTGGTAGAACACGCTTCATTCAAACTCCAAAAAACATGCAGCGACGTATGCAGGTATTCATACATTCTTGCCAAAACCAAAATTGAACTCACCAAGCTGTCTGACCAGCGTACTAGCATCGGCTACGGATGAGTGGCGCCGATGGACTCAGCGGTGCGTGTGGACTGTTCTGTTAGCCTTTAGCCAAACGCACCGTCCGAAATAATATTTTTTTCCCCCCATTGTGTCTCTGGCTGTAGAGCAATGACCGAGAGGTACTCAGCAGGTTGTGCACTGCTAGTTCCTGTAGCTGTTAGCCAAACACACTGTTGAGGGTTGGCAATGCACGCCGCTGTGTTTTCACCAGGGCCGGTTAAGAGTAGTGAGTGCGGAGTCAGTGGGCAGTCGATGGCAGATTAAAACACAAACTACCAGAGGTAAATATTACACAGTTTGCTGCAGCAGAATGCGAGATTAGCTGTGGACAGACACAGAGGCGCACACTCACTCACGGAGACACAAACGCACATGAGCCAATCCCATGATCAACGCAACCAATGCGCAGATTGGAGAATACTCGTAAAGGCCGACTGGTTCCTTCCTTTTTTTGTATTATTTTTTAACAGATTATTTTGAATTACACCCAGTTTGGTGGGTCTGTCTTTCTGCCCAGTCGGTGCTTTTTCCTGCTCCAGAGCAGGCGAGGCAAGTTTCGCCTTCAACCTTTAGCAACTGGCATTTTGGAAAATCCGATATTATATTATGGCCAATTATGGATTATAGATGGCACATTAATTTCATTTAGGTGGAGATAACACATTTGGCTATTACGCGGCTGTGCCCCGATGATAGATGTTGGAGACAGCTCAATGTTATTAGGTGACGAGTTGGCTGTGAACCACAGGGGGACAGTTGGGAGGCAGGGGGGAGAAGGGGGGGGGAATGTGCATCCACCAGCTGGCCCTTGACATCTACTTATAAACGATGTGGCCACCTGCACAACTCTCACTCTGTGTCACGGAACATACTGATTGCATTGACAATCATGCAGAACAAGGTCGCATCTGTATAGTTTAAATAATCAATTAGGTTTATTTTTGGTCCGGACTAAAATACTGCAACTATTTCGCGGATTGCTGTGAAATTTTTGTCCAAACATTTAGGGTCCACAGAGGATCAGTCCCACGGACATTGGTGATCCCCAGACTTTTCCTTTGGCAACACCAATGCGGTGGATAATCTGTGCCAACCTGTGTGCATTACTATCATTTTGGCAGGCAGCACAAAGCTACTGTACACATTCAGTTCCAATAGTGTCAGTTCCTCACATGCAAGTACATTCTATGAAATTCAATTCTCACTCCCACACACACCCACACACACACCCGTGTACAGTGTACTGTTTGTACTCAACCAACACGTACAATACACTGAGCAGAGCTAATGAGCAGGAACGGCAGTTGTTTTGTGGAAAAACTGGCCGAGTATCAATTCCTCACAGTTGCACCTTCTCTCACCCCTACAGAAGGACCACCATACGAGGACATGTACAACTGGCAGCTGTCATAAAATGTGCGGTAGTTTAGCCCCGGGACATACTCAAGAGTGAAAATGAGATCCTCCGGAGCTTATATGTCACGGCGCATTATGTAAATTTTGATACACTGAGCCCCATATGTCGTAACGTATTATTCCCGCTGCGGTGTCAATTCTGCTGACCTGAAAATAAAGGAACATTTTTACATCTACATGTTGCTCATATTTCCTATTTAGAGCAACGCAACAGCAGACAACTATCAAAAATCTGCCACGGGGGCCTTTTTATTACTGATCCATGACTATTTGCGGAGTCCCAATTCGACTACAAATCACACAAAGGCACAGTGGAGCGCTGGTATCTGTACCTTTCGCCAAGGGGGTTATGTTTGTCTGTTTTTCAGCAGGAATTATGAAAAACTACAGGCCCCCCCCCGGTTTTCATGTAACTGGTAAGGGTGCAGCACGGGCCAAGGAAGAACATATACCATTTTGGAATCACAGGACGGATACGCGCATTATCTTTTCCCTTTATGGAAACAGCCTCGGTGGAGGTCTGCGCATCTAGTTTGATTATGTGAAATTAAATGCACAATCACATTATGTTTCCTTTCGCATAAAGATGGCAGGGGGTTTGAGGAATTGAGTAAAGTTACGTCTACGATCTCGGCAATCACTAACCATCTAAAAGGACTTCAGAAAACGTCTGAACTCAGCAGTTACTTTCACACATTATGAAGCGCTGATATGTCTACAAGCCCCTGAGTGTTGACATTTACTATCCATCTAGGTCAACTTTCACACTATACTCACTTGCTGTTGGAATTGGCAGAAACCAACCCCTTCTGGTGACACTATTTTCACTATTTTCATATTTCATTTCCATCAAGTTTCACCTGCATTAACACCATGGAGTGTAAATGCAGTAATGTAGTAATTAGCTCTGCCACGCTGCATATTTCATGTCTCGAACAAATTCAATTTTCGCTGTTAAAAGGGAGAGATCAACCTCTGCCCCCATCCCTTTTGTGACTGCAACGTTTGAATAAATCATGAAACGTGTGATGAAGGTGGAGTTGTGCCGTTTTTATTTTGGAGTCACACGCCGCCTGACACCACTCAGCGAGGAGCTGTTGTCATCACAACACATTTGAGTCTTGAAAAGGTCAATAAGCTTTGTTGTGCTGACAAAAGAAAGCAAAATGACAAGATGTTTCTGTCGCATCACCGCTTTAACAGCTCAGGCATCTCACTTGTGAAAATACGACTTCATCAGTCGTGTCAATTTAAAAGGGCAGAGTGAACTGTGCCCACAGACCGATGGAGGTCAACGAAAGCTACAGATAAATAAATACTTTTAATCTTTCGTAAAATATATAATAATGTCAAGCCTTACTGAAAACAGCGGGAACTGTTGCACCAACGGAACAAACGCTCGTTGGATCTCACTGCACCTCATTCAAGAGTTTAGATTTCTCTTTGAATTTGTTTATTTCGTCTACTTATTCAGCTCTCACAGCTCACAGAGCTCTCCTATAGACTCTTGCTCCCTGTTTGTTCAGCCTGCAGGCAGCAATCAGAATTTTGTGAGACCTTGAGAGTGCCACACTTTTTTTTTTTTTTTTTTTGGTCGTTGGTTTTTTTTTGGGGGGCTTTGTAGAAATTGGTGTGAGAAACAGCTGGGAACCATATATCTTCATTCACTTCGTTTGGGTGCAGCGGTGGGAGTGATGGTTGATGTTTGCTAATAATCTGGCATAGGAAAGTGTCAGTCCATGCGTTCTAGACTTCACTTCAGATGGACCATGAAGGACTCCAATGCTGACCAACGGAAGGGGTGAACAATAACACCAGGGGTGTTCCAGACTAAGAATGTACAAAGTCGACTGATGAATCTATTCATAAAAATAATAAATCATTGCCTGAGATAGAAGTGGGCTGCCCATGAACTGTCTTGCTCAAGGACACTTCAACTCAGAATACATCCCAGCCGACGATCGAACCGTCAACCCTTCAGTTACCAGACAACCCTCTTAGCCCAGTGAGCTAGTCGCCCCCGTCGTATCATGGAGACCCATCTCACGGGTCAACGACTCGTGGCTAAATGGGTTGACTCGTGGCTAAATGGAGAGCAGGGCCGCCTTTCAATCAAAGGGTTGGCGGTTCGATCCCCGGTTCCAGCTAGTCTCATGACTAGTGAGCAAGACACTTAACCCCAAAATTGCTCCCGTAGCTGTGTCTACGGTGTGTAGATAGATACTTGTAAGTCGCTTTGGATTAAAGCTAACTGTAATGTAATGAATGTATTCTTTGGAATCTTGAATAATTGTTAAAATGTGAGTGTAGTTGCAGCGCTGTCCATCGTACTGTGACAGAGAGGAGATTGATAGACAGAGCGACGGTCTAAACACGCTTGCTTTTTGTGGTCGTGAATAGAACTTTCATCCTAGTTCTATTTTGCCCCTTGTAGACATTGAGCCTTTCGGATCACGTGACTCGGTTGTCACCCGCTAGTTACGTGAATCCTTCGTTAACGTCAACCACGCTCTTTTCCTAAACCTAACAAAGTCGTTTTATCGCCTCAGCCTAGCTTCCTGTAAAGACTGCAGCTTATTTAAAAAAGACACCAGAGCGTGGAATGAGTGGAAACTGATGCTGTCCCCGCCATGTTCAAACTGACGCCAGAGGGGTTCCAAGAGTGTCACAGCTTGAAGCTCAGACCACAGACCAAGCGAATGAAACGGTAGCATAGTGTTTGTTGTTTGGATAGGGCAGCTCCGTCTACATGGTTTCATGATTCATTTGGAGAAGGGTGGTTGAAGTATTCAGTTGTCATTATTGTATTGTCGTTAAGTATTGTGATTAATTAACACCAGTTGTTGAAGGAATTGGCCTTTTTTTTGTTTGTTTGTAGTTTTATCTAGATTAAAAATCATGGGGTCATCCATAGTAAAAGCCACAACAACAATAGATTTACATAATCTATATTAAACAGGCAGAGCATTTAGGAATAGCTTCAGCAGTTTAATCTCTTATTCAACAGATTTTTTCCCCTGGATCTTGTATTTTCATTTTAAATTAAGAATGCATTTATATAATATAAAAAATAACACATTCTAGGGTCTATCTATCTGACATCCTCTGTCATATATTAATGAGCAAAATCCACACATACCATACTCAATTACATTCTCTGTCCATACAGTCCGACAGGCTTGTCTTGATTCCTCAAAGCAAGAAAAAACATTCACACTTCCCGCTCGCTTTTTTTCAGAAAATTGTGACGGGGCTTCGGCACTTATGTAGCTGTCTAATGCATCTCACACGTATCACCGGCATTAGCAAAGCAAACGTTCACTGCGGAGAAGCTATTAAATAGGACGTAGCCTCAGACGTCTTACAAGTCGTTTGGCAGCTTTGAGCTGAACTCATCCTGCTCGGTTTGTCACGGGCTCTTGAGGTCAAAAGGGGAAGGGGGGGGGGGGATTATACATAAGTGAAAAGATTGCTTTCTTGTCACTGTTCCATTGTTCGGACACATAATCATGTGCAAGTGCAGGAGAGTTAAGCTGACGTAGTATAAAGAGTGATACGTTCATGTAGAGAGGAGGTGTTGGGGTGGATGGATGAAACAGACAGAGGACTTTCATCGTTGTTTGTGTCCCGTCTAAAACCAAAAGTCAACATTGATTTATTTTCAGTAAGGGTTACATAAATGTACTAGCTATGATTGCCTAATAAACTATGTGGCAAATGTACTTATTTGAATCCAAAGCCTGGTCCTTTATAAATATAAGTGGCGCTAATTTAGAGTTGCAGATGGAGATGTTTCTTTGTCGCCTCCAACAGGGAAAGAAGGTATATGTTGCTGAAGTTGAAATACAGATAGCTACCCGTGTGTGTGTGTGTGTGTGTGTGTGTGTGTTTTGTAGATGTTGAATTTTACCCTTGTGCTATCTTTAAGCTAAAAGAAACATCGTTTAAGGCAGTGATTCTCAACTGGTGTTTTCAGCCTTTGCCTGAATAAAAAAATAAATACAAAAAAATCCTGTGCTTTTATTTTGAAGGGGATTTTTAATGCAGCGAAGTTATTCACACTCCTTAACAGTATTTGGCGTTAATGCCTTGTAATGCTAACAGACACCCATTTCACAGTATAGAAGAACAACCACACAGACTGTTTTCATGCTAATTGAGCGAAATGCAACTACGACACCGACTACATGAGAGATGGATTTGCTCCATCTTTTCATTAAATACATTTGAGAAGTTAAAAATTTGGGTCGCGGCTTGTCATTAAAGGGGTGATGGTGGGTCCCGCAGCCAGACCAGTTGAGAACCACTGGTTTAAGGCACAGGTAGCTAAACCGTATATTAACGCATCAAAGTTTAGCTTCTTTGCTTCTTTAGAGTTAGTTAACTTTTAAGGATCAGCCTTTTTAAGAGTTTAAAGTTGACATGAAATGCCAAAAAAGGGTTTTTAAAAGTAGAAACGGGGGTTTGTTTAATCTAGTGCTGTGCCAAATATCTTTTTCCTATTTAGCTTGCTCCACATGTGCCAAAGGGTCACCACGAGTACAACGGCTTACACAGTTATCAGTCTTTCTCAGAACTTGTTTAAGGTATTTATTCTCAGCCCAAAATGCACCGCTATTATCATCATGCATTAGATGTTGCTTTGATGGAAACGGTGTCTGTGTCCTCATCTGACCCGACCACGAGCTTCCGCTCCGCGTTGTGCTGCCAGACATCCCTCATTGAATAGCTGTTGAGTGAATAGTTGTGTAAGAGGCCTGACAAGGCTTCAGGCTATTTGAAAAAAAAAAGAGAAAAGAGATTCGATGAACTCTATTGATCGTAGCGGGCAAATGGTGGAAAGCCTGGCATCTCAAAGAAGAGATGAAATATTCCTTGAGAAGTAGTCTCCATCACTTATCAGCATAATAATAGAGCTGCAGCCCATCCCCCGCAGTGACCCACCCACCTGAACACTAATCTTTTCCGGTCCTTTAATTCTTTGTCATTCCTCGTATTTGTTCAAGATGATTCCAAAACGCCTGAACAATCTGATAAATCAGGTGGAAATGATGACAGTAACGCTTCTGATGCTGGGAGTGAATTATCTGAGAGATTAATTGAAGCACTGCAGCAATAAAAAAAAATAAAAAAATGAATTGATATTACTTCAGATTGAGTAAATCACATTTTTGAAATACACAATGGGCCCAAAGCATCGCTATCCTGTCTCTGGATTGAAGTGATGGAAGAAAACGCATTGTGATCAAAGTCTACAGCTCTAATAGTTGTGACTGATGATGATTAGTCTGTTTCTGCTTGACATTGGGTTCTCAATCAGCCTCAGTAACTACATCTTCTGTTAATAAAGTGTAACACCACCCCCAGGTCTGGGCCTGAGTCCAGCCACTGCATTATTTAGAAAAAAATATTTAAGGGGCTAAGCAGATGAAACCACGGCCACTTCTGTATGACGAAAGTCTGGATCCACAAATATGACAGCTACAGTAGCTTAGGAAATAGCGATATGGCATGAGGCATTGAATTTCATGGATTTACCGTTAATCAGACCACAATGAGACACAAATTACGGGGTCCATCCTTGGGAGGCTACTTTGCCGGCAGGAGAGCGGGCGTCGGCTTCTGAGACGTACCGTTGCGGCCGGAGCGACTCGAATTCAGCCCGAGTGGCCGTCTGCTCTCATTGCCATGAAAACATGGCGGAATTAGCCAGCTAACGTTAGCAAGCTAACTAGTCAGATAACGTTTGCAAGCTAACTAGCCAGCTAACGTTAGAAGCTAACTAGTCAGCTAACGTCAGCAAGCTAACTAGTCAGCTAACGTTAACAAGCTAACGTTAACAAGCTAACTAGCCAGCTAATGTTAGCAAGCTAACTAGCCAGCTAAGCTAACGTTAACAAGCTAACTAGTCAGCTAATGTTAGCAAGCTAACTAGCCAGCGCCTAAATGAGAAAAAAACTTTATGTGCACCCTCTCGTCATAGCATAACAAAGTGCAGAAGTGTGTTTCATCACAGTACAGTCAAATTAATTTAGTTCACAGCTTAAAAGCACGTTTAAGTGTGCAGTTACTCCTCAAGCTTTTGGAGTTTAAATAAGGAATGTTTAACAAAAAGAACGATAGGTAAGGCGAGGAGTCGAATGTAGCTCAAGCAGGTTACACATTCATTATATAGTTGGTAGGTTTAAATTATTGTTGAGCAAGAAATGGAACCCGAAGCTGCTCCCAACATGTTTATCTGTAGGAACGGGAAGTGGTACCTAAGAATGGCAATTTATCTTTTATCAGGGGACCAATGCGCTGGATGCCAAAACCGCCCAAAGGCGATCAGTATTTGGAGCTCGCGTGGCCGTTTTTAACAGGGTGCTAAACAATCAATAAAGCTGTGGATGTGAGGATCGATGACGCTTAATGGCGTTTTAAATAATCTTCCGCCATGATACCACAAGGAGCCATTCCGTTTTATTCGGTTTAATTTGTTCCATTAAGAGAAACGTTTATCATACCTCATTGGATGTGGAACAGTAGCATCCGGTAGGTGTGAACGGACCGACACTGTGCAATGGCCTTACTGCTGTGCATTAATGGTGCAATACTTTCTAAATTCTGAATAACAGTTGAATGTACAAGGGTGTCACGGTGTGTGGAAAGTAAACCCATTTAATGTACCAAGCTGTTGTTGCCAAGAGACCTGACAACAATTTATGTAGCTGTTCTAATTATGCAAATGATATCGCATCTCATTGAGAACTAAGGAGTTTGTTTATGAGTTACACTAAAATATTTGCAAGGAGGAAATAAAGGATGGAAGTCAACACTATAGACTTTATGCTGTCGGTTATAATGGTACATCAGCAATTCGGTCTTATGAAGTCATCCGTTAGCTGCCTAATATCATCAGGTTGAGCTCTAAAGCCTAATAGGTACTTCATTTTGTATGTGATGTGCTTCCACTGTGTTGCAGGCACACTGTTCAATATGTAAGATCTTTTAAAAGAACTACAACAAAGTAGAACTAACGTGGTATCTGAAGGCTCACCTCGTCCTACTTGGAAAAGTCAAACACATAAAAGTGTTCATAATCATTACAAATCCTTCGGAGTAATACACGTACAAAACGAACAACTTTTGTTCTTTGTGAGGCAGAAAAATAAACTTCAGCTCAGACGTGATTAAATTTAGCAATGCTAGGTTTAAGAATGATCTTACACCTGCGATACGTTGTGAACACAATATTGACTTAACATCACCTTTCAAGATATAGATACGGAGCAACATTAGCATTATTTGGAGTAATTATCTACCAGTTCTATCAATTAAAAAGTAGAGAAAAAACACATTTTTTTACATTAAGAAGATCCCGCAGCACACCAACAACCAAAAAAAGTTACCAAATGACACCTTGTAGCATAATACAGCATGTATGCTGACAATTTAATTGAAGTTCCTCAATGTGTTGATCCTTAGATGAACACAAAGCTGAGATCCTTGCAGGAACAGACAGCGTCGTTTAATTCTACCGTCTTAAATTAACACGGTGATTATTGCGCTACCTACTGCCACCCACTGGCATGGAAGAGTATGTAATTACTTAGCCAGCCACTACTGTATGTTGCAGGCAAATAAATAATATTTATTTTGACCAATTAAGTGAAATTGGACATATTCCCACGGCACACCTGACGATCTCTCACGGCACAAGGCTTTAACAACTTTTTTAACTTTTTTTCGCAATTCTGCTTTTATTGCAGTTTTTGAGTCTTTCTTCTCCTTGAATGGCGTTCCATCTTCTCTTACCCAAACGGTCTCCACTCATAGATTGTATAGAAAGATGGACCGCACAACAAACAACTCCCCAAGAGGGAAGCCAAAACATCCCCATCGCCCGCTATAGTGGCTGGCTGCAGTATACGTCAAAAATCCAACTACGCAATCAAAACGCATGGCTGTGATTGGCAGCTGCATGAATATGGCCCCCATAAGGAAACATCAACATTTTTATTGCTAATATCACTATCATAAAATACAATAATAAATCACAACAACTATATATATATATATATATATATATATATTGTTGTGATTTATTATTTCAATTAGTTGTTATTGGATGTGCTTTATTCAAATGTTTGTTTCTACATTTTGCAATATTAAGTGTGTGGAATATCATGGATTCACTGTGGAACGAGCACACACACACACACACACACACACACACACACACACACACACACACACACACACACACACACACACACACACACGTAGTCTGACTTTTCAAACCTTTTAGCGACTTGCCACTCGGTGAGTTACTATGGTTACGGGCACGGGTGTTGCCAGGTCATTTTGTCGAAGCTTAACCCTGAACGCTTTGAGAGTAGCCCCCGAATGTAATTTCAAAATGAATGCAGGTCTCTGAACTAACTGTGTGTGTGTGTGTGTGTGTGTGTGTGTGTGTGTGTGTGTGTGTGTGTGTGTGTGTGTGTGTGTGTCTGGTGGTCAGCGCTGAGAGACACGAGTTACAGTGGAGAAGAAATGGAAGAGCGTTCATGTTTTTTACAACACAATTCATAATTAATCTGGAAGGTAATCAACACATGCTAGTAGTTCAGTCCGTTTGGACTTGGCTGGGGAACCGTGAGGTGGCTGGTTAAGTCCCCGTATGGACCAAGTAACGGAGCGTGGACTGGTAGCTGGAGAGATGCCAGTTCCCCCCCTCCTGGGCACTGCCTGAAGTGCCCTTGAGCAAGTCACCGGAACACAACCAAACTGCTCCCTGGACGCTACAAAGGTAGCTGCCTACTGACATTTACATTTGATTTATTTTCCTTTGATGTACATAAGATGCAAATGAGGTGCGTATAACAACGGATATTTAACTCCCATGGCTGAACAGCTGTTTGTTCCTGGACATTCCCGTATAATTGAACGCTCGTCTTTGTCTCCAGACAGCAGTAAGCGTGACGCGGAGTAGCTGACATTAAAGAAACCGTTCTTCTTCCGTTCATGGGATGGATGGGCTCAGCCGACTTGTTTTGTTTCCAGTGTACAGCATCTATTTCTTCTCCTCTGTTTAGGGGCCACACAGCCTGAAGTCCCAACTTCTGACAAAACTGCTATTCAGTAGTTTATTCGCTCCTAAAAGTATGGAAATGCACCAAATTCCCAATTTATTTTTTTTGCTTACGTCTGCACTAAAGTCTCTATAGTGAAGAAAAACTCTGAATGATAGATGTATTTCAATTATAGTGGTGTCATCAGATGTATCTGTCAGTATATTATCAGCCCAGCTACAGGATGTCCCATCAGAATAACGATAAAGATATTGCGTTCGTATTCTAAGAATAAGGCTGTTTGTGTGGCTGGTCTCAAACTTATCTTTGTCTCATGAGTTGAAGACATTTTGAAGTTGACCGTCCTGTTTGTTTTGAAAAACCTCCTAGCTACAGTAAAGAAAAGGCATTTTATGAAACGTGTCAAAGCTTTCATCGGTCTTGAAGCACTTGGATGTATTTCTGTAAAAAAAAAAAAAAAAGAAATATAAAAAAAATAGACCGTCCACTTTACAGTGTCACCGCTGAATACCACAGAAAACCGGTCACTCGTCTGGAAGCCGAGGGCCAGAAATCAATACCCATGGAATAAAGCAACGGTGCTAAGTGACAGCGTGACGCCGTGCTTCTGAACACACGCAGCCTCTCTCTCCAACAAGCTCTCTATGATTCCAGTTCAGCGCCGAGCCACACGGAGTCAAAGTTCTGTATTAAGCGCAAAACAACGTAGAGAGAGAGAGAGAGAGAGAGTGACACACATTTAATCCGAGTTCAAGAGGAAAATTCGAAGATTGAATGCATAAATGTAGGAGCTGCCAGCAGGTGGCTGAGCTACCCAGACAGACTTCCCACACATTGCAAATGAGGAACTAGGATTTCTTTTTTTTTTTTTGTTGGACTTCAAATTGACGCAAAGCTCAAAAGAGAAGCGTCTCGTTGATGGCGGGGGTTAACTCTGTGGCTGATTGTTACTTTTTTGCTTTCACTGTGGAGTTCAGGGTCGATATGATTCAGGGTTTTTCTGATGGCTTGCAAAATGCAACAATAGATATAAGACTCTGGATCATGAAAGCTGTAAGGCGTGCGTATCGAGTTCTCACTGTGTCAATAAAAAACATCTCAGCAGGCAAGATGTCTAGACGTTGAGGATAAAGCTCATCTGGTAGGTCTTTAGATGTCTAGGTTGCAGATATCAGCGTTTGAATGATTTTTCTTTCAACACGTAGTTCAGGCCTGCCACACAATAGACATATGGTCATTTAAATGCTGTTGAATCAAATGTAATATATAAGCTATATTAAAGAATATTAACCCGACTATCTATTGCCCAACTAATTATCAAACCAGAAACGTTTCAAACCAGCTGTGATCAGGGTAAGTACAGCTGTTTTTACTTTTATCTGTGCCGGGAGACTCATGCGATCACTCACGTATGTGTGTGTGTGTGTGTGTGTGTGTGTGTGTGTGTGTGTGTGCGCAACCCTGTGTCCGTCCACAGCAAATCTTTCATCCCGCTGCAGCAAACTGTGTTTATATTTCAGTGCGACCAGTTGCGGCTGCACACGCTCAAGGGACCTCTCGTGGTTTCAGTGACTCACACTTTGTCAAAAACCACCTTTTTATTGTCCGTTTTGCTCTGACATCGATCGCCTGCCGACTCCCCCCGCTCTGCCTCTCCTAACCGGCCTCCGGCCGCTCGGGCCCGCTAGTGATAACACGGGTCAGTGCAATCGCCGACAGGATTCTTGGCTAACAGCTAACAGAACTACCAGTACACACACTGGTAGAGTGCCTCTCTGGCCTATGTGGCTGGCGGTCAGAGACGTGGTGAGTTTATTTATTATTGTTTTATAAGATTATGTGATGTGTCTTGTACGATGTCTTCGAGATGATTGCCTGCATACATCGCCGCTTGTTTTGAAGTTTCATCACATCTTTGAGACTTAATTCTCTGGTTTCTGGTTTTAAGAGAGTAGATTCCTATTTCCGAGACCAGAGGTCTTCAACAGGGGGTCCGCAAAATTTTTGGTTGATTAGACAAAATTTTTTTGGGATTTATTTATTTTTTCCCCTAACATGAATCTGTCCATTATGTTAACAGTTCGGTATTGTATGCATAAAAGTATGTTTATGCATGGCAGTGGTACTAATAGGCCATCACTCATTTTTCATTTCCACATTTATGTTTAAACTAAAAACATAAATTTGAATATCTTGTATGCATGATTATCATACAAGGTGTGTTTATGAATGTCAGTGTCACGGCCACACTACTCACTGTACCTTTAAAATAAAAACATGAATACATGAACCTGTGTATTATTTGAATAGCTTAGTATTGAATGCACAATAACAAGGTATGTTTATACATGGCACCAGGCCCAGTTTAAGATAAAACACAGTTTTATACACTATACTGTATACAGTAGGGGGTCCCTGCTCCATCTCTCTATCAGTTTGGGGGTCCTTGGCCTAAAACGTTGAAGACCCCTGTCCTAGACCACGAAAAATAACATTGAAATCTTAACTGCAGTGGAAGAACTTTCATCTCATAAATCTGTATCCGTGGGCTTCAGGCTGTTGGGACGGTTTATGTTGAGAAACAGAGTCTTTCGTCACATATGAAGCTGCACAGAAAATGATTGGAAAAGATAGAACATCTGACTGTGACAGCATCCCAACAGCTGCTGCTTATATCAGGGAACAACCTCGGAACAGGAAGTGCTGCTAAATGACGAGATGTTCTGGACGAAACACTTGGTGATGAATGGAGCGTCCCTCGGCTGTGCGGTGCGATTAGAGGCTCTGTGCTTTCTAACATTGTCAGAAAATACTTTATAAAATAGGTTTCAAACTAATTGGATAATCTCAGGCTGTGACAATAATATATGGAAATTCTGTGAAGTGAGAAATATTACCTGTAAATAAAATATTTCACAGAGGGTAACCGCTTTTGTCCTTTTTTTTTTTTTGCATATTGCAGCACTTTGGCAGTGTTGGGAATAAATGCAGATTTAATAGAAAGCCGCCCCTCTGTCTCCCAGAGGGAAGGCGGCCTCCTGTTAGTACAAGACACTGAACCAACACATTCTGCTTTCAGGTTTACCGGCAACTCCAGATTTCATTACAGACAAGCACTGGCTGGATTACTGCACTTCGTGATTTTGAAAATTCTCTAAATAGCATTTCTTAGATTTGTTTTCTGTGTTTATGTGCAAAATCATCGCGGAAGACATCGTGTTCGTTCACACACGGGGATTAAATAAGGCCTAATTACATTCGCCAATCCCTTTAGCTCTGGGCTATCAGTTCTAATAAAGGAAACAGAACCACAAACAGTACAAAAACTGAACGGGTTCACAAAGTTTCTCACCCTGACGTCAACTCTTGCATAAGCGGCCCTGCTGATAACGAATCAACGGCGGAAAACACCTCCAGCACAGCAGCAGCCTCCGCCATAGAAGACCGACGATGCTTCTTTTCGCAGCCTAACCCAGATCATGAAAACACTCAAATCCACTGCGGGTGTAATCCACACCGCTCATGGCATCTACATCCCAGACTTTCACTTTGAACCCTGCCACCGCAGAAACTACTCCTGCTACTTGGTGTACACACTGGTGTACACTTAATGCCTCTTTATCTATTGGCTGTGAGGAACGTTCGCATCCCGAAAATGTAAAGAACAATTTCCAAAAGTGTTTTAACAGCGCAGCAAAATAAAAACAGTGAATGCCAAATAAATGACTTGTTCTTTTAGGAGCAAAAAAATCACATTGATCAACTTCTATCTAAAGAAGACCACTTATTCACCATATTCACAGTGAGGCAATTAACGAACCAGGAGGAAGTGAACCGCCGGCTTAGCCAACTTCCAGAAGTGATTCCGGCGCTGCTGCTGTGCAGTGCTGCAGGAGACGGTGTTGCAGTGCTTCTCCGGTTGGAACGAGCTTCCCCGTCAGTGTCAGGGAGGCAGACACTGACTCAGTATTTTAGAGTGAACTCTAAACTCATTATGCATAATGGTTTCGTGATTCTAACGAAACGAGTTTATACTGCTTTTCCTCTCATCTGTAAGGAGCAGCGAGACCAGTATTAGCGAAAGGACGAAGCTGTCGGTTGCTCGATATGAATTAGTAATTTGCACTTATTTACTCAGACATTTACTAAGACATTTTTGACACTGATTGATTTGAACAGCAAAGCTGTCTGATGAATTGAAGTGTGTGTCTGTGTGTTTCTGAAGACGAGAGTTCACTGTCAAGCTTTCTGGGTCCCGTCCACCCCACACCTGATCCCTGTGGAGTGAGAATCAATGCTCCATGTGGAGATCACAGCTGTTTTTTGGTGCCGGAAATGAGAAATGTGTATGATGTCATGAAATGAAAGTACATACTCCCTGCACGAGAATTGTGTGAGTATCGGACCATTGTAGGTAAAAAAAAAAAAATATATATATATATATATATATATATATATATATATATATATATATTATACATATATATATATATATATTTATGGAGGGGGGAGGGGGGTTATATTTAGAGAAAAAACTTGAATATTCTCTGAGATTAAACTGGCAAATTTACAAGAAAATAACTCACAAATTATCTATCTAAGTTATGACCAAAAAACATTTAAAGACACATATATATATATATATATATATATATATATATATATATATATATGTAAGTAATATATATGTATTATATATATGTAAATAATATATATAATACATATATTATATATATATATAATATATATACATGTATATAATATATATATATATATGTATATAATACATATAACATATATATATTTAAACATTCGCATGTGTCTTTAGACGTATAATTTAAACGCATAATTTTCTTTCTTAAAGAAATCCCACTTTAACCTGAGAGAATATCCATGTTTATTGTTGTAAATTTACGACTGTAATTTTGGAAATTCGGTGCACTTCTTCTCCGAGTATTACCTCATTCCCCCGGGCTCTATAATGTAGTCTTTTTTTTTGTTTTAACCTATGGCCCTAATACGCAGTCATAGAATCAAGGCAATTACAAAAGGATTTGTGGAAGAGAGAAATACAAACGGATACACGGAACCAGAAGCGTGGACGGGCAGAAAAGTAGGACAAATCACACAAGTTCTCAACCTCAATTATCCCGACGATAGGCGCGTTCATAATTCTTCTACCGAGTTTGTAACAAGGTAGGTGTTGATTGTGTCGGTAATCAGCTTTAAGGAATGTCATTAGTTGCTGTTGATTGCACCTGTGTTGTTATCTGTGTTTTTGTGCACTTTGAGTGACGGATCTCACGTGGACGTTTGTCTTTGACAGACAGAAGCTCTGCTGTATTTTCAGTTCAGGGTGTCGCAAGCGAAGACACACGGACCCGTTGTTGGGATTTTATTTGCATCTGGACAGAATTCACCGCGGTGACGTTTTAGCTGAGAGCACAAACTCGAGTCTACAGTCTGAGCTGGTTTCCACATGCTTTAGGGGCCAACGTATTGACCTGTTATTCGAATCTGAAGAAACTTAATTTACTCACATGAAGGAAAAAAAATCATACATTAAAAATAACTTAAAGCCGTAGCTTCGATTCCTACCAGTGAAAGGTTCGCAACCTTCTTCGGGTCACGAGAATATTGACAGCGTAGGCGGGCAGAAAAATATATATTTTCTGTTCAACGTATCGTCATATTTGTATGATGCCTTATGAAAATGAATTCCTCATTTTTCATGCGCTCTCCAGCAGCACGGGTCAATTTCCGCTCGTTTCGACCGACCTGTCCACCCTGCCCTCCTCCCTACACCGACGTTATTTATACTTCCTAGTTCACGGTTACGTGGATCACAAACAAATTGATTTTGTAGGGTATATATATATGAATAACTTTAGCAACAAAGTGTATAAGAACAGCCTGTTCTGTTGCAAGAAGTTTAGTTCGTAGACTTTGAGTCTTTCTTCTTGTGAATTACTGGATGATTATAAACTGTCCTCTAAAACGTATTCACATTTGGGATATAGACATTGTCTCCGTGGCTAATCCTCTAGACCAGGGGGGCCCAATACGTCGGAGGTAGTGCAGGTAGATCGCATGCCATTCAAAAAAAAATTATGTTTTCATGGCATTTGCCACTTGATTGACATACATGGCAGCCAGTCTGAGATCACAACTCCGGCGAGCTAATTAGTTAGCCTCCCAATTTATTGCTGCTACAGAAGCTAAAGCTGCAGCGCCGTGATTTGGGGAACTTCCAAAAACCTTGCGTCAGAGCTGGAGACGCAACGGAAGCCGTGTGCGCAACTCGACAGTGACACACACAGCAGATCGACAAGTGTCTGCCAGAGTTTCACAAACGCCTTCAAGACTTTGCTTTACTCGAGCCAGTTGCTACATTTATGTGCTTGCACATTTTGAGATGATATTGAGGTTGATTCAAAAATTGCAACGCTGTTTCACCTGAACTCGTCTGGAGTGGAGGATGAGATTCTGACACTACAGGCTGACATTCAGCTGAAGTCTAGGGCTCACGGACAGTTTTGGAACTTACTCACAGAGGAAAAAGTACCCAAACATGAGGAAATGTGCTTCCTTCTTGACTGCATTATTCGGCTCTACTTTTCCCACATAATGAATATTAAGTCCAAACACTGTTCCACCATGACTGATGACCATTTGAAGTCTGCTTGAGGCTGGCTACCAGCAGCTACTGTCCGGACTATGCAACCCCGGTTGATTCCATTCAGTGCAAGTCATCAGAGTAAGGCATGACCAAAAATGTACAGAATTGTATTGTGCCATAAGGATTCATACAGTTATGCAAGGTACGCCAACATATATTGTAAATATAAAGTATACTCAGTATATATATATATATATATATGTATATATATATATATATATATATATATATATATATATATATATATAAATAAATAAATAGATATTTTGCATTTTTAATGTAGGTAGATCATTTTGACTTGGTCATTTTAAAAGTAGCTCACAAGCCTTGCTCTAGACCAATGCAACCTGCAAGCAAGCTGTAAAAAGAACCACTCCTGTATACCATCCACTATTGGAATGCTGGGGTTTGGTTACTTGTGATAATGATTATAGCCTTTTTCTTTTTAGCCTACCACACCACCACACGTGCAGTTTATAAGTGATGCATGCGTTACATTGTCAAATATATAAACAAAACAAATATAGGTTATGTAAAAACTAGTGCTGGACAAGTTAACGTTAACGCGTTATTATCGCGTTAACGCATTAATTCATTAACGCCGACAATTATTTTATCGCGCATTAAGGTAGTTTAAAAAAAAATGCAATACACACCGTTGATGACAGCAAATCACCCAAACAAGCGGTGGAGGGAGGCTTCGGCAGACTACGTTAATGCAGCATGTGGGAGAAGTATAGATGAACAAAAGCAAGACAAGCTAACAAATGTCACAGAGAAGTGGATAGATACAAACTGCAGGACGACTAGTGTTGTGGAAGAGGAACGTTCTTAGGATCAGCGAATGACGGAACGTATGAGCCTCCCTAAAGACACACCGTCACAAGAAGAACACACGAGTTGTATGAAAAGGAGAGGACTACAAAAGAGACAGAGTTACAACGTGCACCAGCTGTCACTCTCACCGGAGACTACCGGACATCGCCGGGTAACCGTAATCACCTCGGAGTTACGGTGCGTTACATTGATGAACAGTGGGAGCTGCGTTCACATGCTCTGACTGTCATGAGTGTGGCAGTGGAACGTTTCACATAAAGTCAGCACACAAAGAAATATAACTGCTACTGTGTAAATGGAACACCGCTGTTTAAAAAAGCACCTTATTTGCCATCTAACTATACCTGTTTCATTTACAATAAACGCTAACAAGTCGGGCTCAAGCATGTCAGCGATGATACGCGTGACATTAGTTGTGATGGGGGGGGGGGGGGGGGGGTCTTCGATGGTGTTGAGCGCGTCTTTGCGTTAATGCAGTGACTATACAGATGTTGAGTAATATACAGCGGTGGAGGAGCGGTGAGGCCATTTATTCCCCGAGCCAGAAATGCCATGCAGCTCAGTGCATCTTGTGGAGGTATAACGAGACAATGGGCCATTATTATCAGTTTGTTTTGTTCACAGGGACAGAACATTCTGGCCTTTACTGCCCCCACTATAAGAAAAGTCACAGATGGATTTAATGCGTTCTGCACAATTAGAGTACATCCTACCATTTCCTCATTTTTATTTGTGCCTCTGTTGCACTTTAAATAACAATAAAACCGAACATTTAGAAATTAATCTTTTTAATGTTTGCGTTTTAGCACTTTCTGAAGATCATGAACAAGTAACTTTATACCATCAATCAGTGGTAATTCTAATAAAAAAAACACAACTACATGACTCGCTAGACTATGATATTAAACCTCTATTAACTTCAGCCGTTTCATCTGTTTTTGTCTTTGTCCCGTTTAACAAACATAACGATGCCGAGTTCACTTCACTTTTTTTCTTTTTTTCCAGTAAGAGCATCACCGAGAGATCCAGCAAAATGCCCCCGATGCGCGATTTCCTTCTGCCGTTTAGCCCGGGTGAAATTACATCAGGAAGACACGAAAGACCATGAAGACAATGACGGGAAGACGTTTTTTTTTGGACAGGGGGGAAGGAAACATCAGCATCTAGCAGCGAGGAGCCGAGTGTGTGGCAAAGCTGTCTATTACGATGCTCTGCGAGAACCTGATGAATCCCAGCGGGATCCAAGTCGGTCTGTAAATTATCCTCCGTCAAAAATACTCATAATAAGCCCTGAAAGCAAATCATTGATAATGACTTCACAGTGGATGGCAGCCATAAAGCATCGCCGCTGACGCCACGCGGCGCAGTTCACTGTGATGTGCAAATAAAAAACACATTCCGAACGCCGGTGTAAACAAAGGATATGCTTAGCTTTACAAGTGTTCATTTCAGCTCTATCAGGGATTTTTTATTTTTTTTTGTGCACATTACATGGCCGCAGAATCGCAATCCTGAGTAATGGTGTCACATTAGAACAGTACAGGGTGTGTGCTCAAGTTTTAGCTGGGAGTGCGGGTTTATTAGACGCACTAAATCAATGCGGTCTAACACAACAGGCCCCGCAATAAATCCTGCCGTCATTAAGCTCGTGATGTATAGTTTTTATCATTTTTTGTTGAGCCGAGAGAGGTTTTGCAATATTTCGTCGATACAAATGTGGTCGACGAAATATTAGGAACAGCTCGCAGCAGAACGCAGGAAGTAAACCGCAGCCTGCAGGAATAATCATGACGTCGAATCAACTCTCTGAAACAGTCTGAAACATTAAAACCATGCATGACGTACTTCAGGGCTCTCGCTTCGGCATCAGAGGACCGACTGTGATGGAAACTACGCGTAGAATATTCTGAGGCTTACCATTAAATAATCTATGCTTTTCAGACATGTTGATATTCAAGGAAATACTGTTTTTTTTTCTGTTTTTATTCAAGCTGGTCGCAAGCAGTGCAGTGTATCTGTAATGGGAACAAGACGGGCCGTATTATTCACACTGTCTACAAGATACTGACTTTATCTGCTTCTGCAGGAAACAGTTTATTTTGGCTTTCAAATGCACAACGTTTTAATTTCCTTTTTTAACAGGTCGAAATAAATGATTCGTATCAAACTATCAATGTAGAGTTTCTTACCAGCAGGGATGTTTGAGGTTACAGCAGCATTGATTGTATGTAAGTCATGATGCAAAGTTTTTTTTGTCAGATTTGTCCCTTTCAGAGGTCCAGAGTTGAGAGCGTACCGCAGAGGAGTGGACTCTGCAGCAGCAAAATGATAATGCTTAAACACTTTTGACCTTTTGAGTTTCTGCACGTAAGAAATGTTCTATTACTCAACGAGTGCAATGGATGCGGGGGAGGAGGGGGGGGGATGGGAGGGGGAGGTTCCCGCGTAAGCCGTGACTTAAATGCCAGAGCGTCACAGATGTCAGGAAAAGTTCAGACTTCTCTTAACCACGGATGAACCCCATATGTGATTATTCCTCGGACCTAGAAAGTTCAAGATATGTAGATCTGGAATAGAGGAAGGCGGACCTCGAAATGTCAACAAATGAAGCGCTGGTATTAAGGAGGGGAGTCTTTACAGGCGCTTTCCCTTTTTTCGTACTCCTGCTCTTTGCCTCGTAGATCTCAGTAACCGACCTCAATGCTTTTGCTTCACGTGGACAGAAAAAGCGTCTGAAGCATCAGAGCAAAGACAGTTTCCACGCCTCCCTGTCAGCGACTCGGTACCTGTTCCATTTCCAAAATCAAGACGTTGTTTCAGACTAAAAGAAATCCCTAATTGTTCATTACAAAGTGAAATCACGGCCTCCTTTTATGGGTCATTTAGTCACTTAAAGCGATCTGCGTCGCATTACCAACATGTGCGACACCCCTACTGTGAAAATGACTTGATTGATTGTGGACCATGTCTCTGATTACCCCTCACAGAGTTAAGCGCGCAAGAGCAAAGTCGCCGGCGTTCATATGAATTAAATTGCTACTTGAGGTATTACTTTTTAAATGCAATGAAACATGTTTCGAGGCCTTTCTGCTTTGGAAACTATTACTGTTTATTGGGTCTATTTCTTCAGTGGAATATCTACAATGACACTCAGGATATATATCACCAGATGTACTGAGTGGTACGTAGTGTGACGACGACGTGAGATACTGGGAAAGAAGAAGGATCTGCACGGAGACTTTTTTTTTTTACATAATGTTGGACAACAAAATCTGCCATAAAGGAGGTTTTTTTTCACTCATTGTGTGTGTGTCCTTGAGGTCTAATAAACATGTTGGATTACTTGCCTTCATTAAAAAAAAACATTTCCCTGCCGTTAATGGATTTAAGATCAAACCTTTTTTTTTTGCTATATCTCCAGGTGTGAATTAATTTCATCCTTCACTTTTTTTTTTTAATCAACTTTGACGGAAACAAAATCACATTACCCAGCAGGGCGCGACGCAAACGCCATTCATCGGATCCACTTCTGTGATCCACCGTGACGAATCCACAGAGAGCTGCATTAACGGCGGGTTTCTTCTCTGAAACGGTTTGATCGCAGCAAATTGATGTCATTACGTCATCGTCTGGTTCCTTCATTTGAGACACTTTTATCGCGTTACCAAAGCAGAGTTTAGTCAAATTTGGCCTCAAACTAATTCGAACATCTGGCGAAAATCAGTTTTTTTTTCTCTCCCTGCAGCAGAGAGCAGCACGGTGTTCAGCATCTCTTCATCATCATCATCATCATCATCATCATCTCTCACGATCTCGTGCTGTAATTAAATTGCCTGCATTTCATAAAGCAAGAAAAAAAGAAAAGAAAAAAAACACATCTACGGCACAGTTACCGTAATATGGGCCTATTTTTTTTTATATTTTAATTATAATCAGAAAGTCTTAACAGCTAGGAATATCTGAATAATAGCCAAAGGCACCATGTGTTCATAAGTTCACACAGCTATTTGAAAACATTTAAATAGCAAATGATGTGTACTAGAAGTGTTTTGCCGTGTCATTAAGGTTCCAGATGACAAGTTAATCACCTCCAAAGCGTATTTACTCAATGAACGCAGTCAGAATGAGCTCACATTTGCATTTTCTGCACAGAGTGGAGTCAACAAACAGGTTTTTTTTTAAAAAAAACTCACGTCATTCAGAAGCAGGCTCTCTGCGTTTACACCTTGAACTGAGTGAAGGGTCTTCCTCCTCTATACAAATCAGTGAAATCAATTTAATTGGACACAGTACTGGTCTGCAGAGGTTTCATTTTTGTTCTCATTTCCCATGTTACATATAGCTGACAGACAAAGACAAATCCAACTTAAGGCAGCTGTTGCAGATGTGGCTACGTTGCGTTTAACGGTCTTGTTTTGTTTCGTTGCTGCATTTTATATTCCTACAGATAACAAGCCAAATGGAAGATAATGCGGTGTCACATATTTTTCAGTACACCTACAATAGTATTTTGCAAGTAGAACTTTTCTTCTTTTTTTTTCCCCCCTTCCTCCAGCTGTCTAAGGCATCAGCGGTAAATGTCAGACTTTGGTGTCAGCTCCCTCAGAATCAAACAGAGAGAGAGAGAGAGAGAGAGAGAGAGAGAGAGAGAGAGAGAGAAAACATCTTTTTAGACGAACTATTCCGCACTGATGTTCAACAATCACGCAGAAAGACTTCCATCGCACAAGAGGCGGGAGAAGAGCTACCAATTTCTCACCATCGCAGTCTGCGATCGTAATCATGATCAAAGACTGCCTGCAGTGTTTACAAAGTAGTGGGTAAAACAGATATATTCATGCCGGCGTGTAGATATATATATATATATATATATATATATATATATATATATATGCCCACCTTTTGATTGAAAGCAACAAGCTCTCGGCCGAGTCTCTGGAGACTTTCAGAAGGCATTTGGCAAAGGCGCGAAATCATTAAATGAAATGGAAGTGGGCAAAGCGGGAGGAGTGGGCTCTTGATCAGTAAATTAGAGTAAACGTTTCCTTTATGGTTAAATATATACCTCATGAAGTCATACGCTGAATGCAGGATTGAAAAAAAACAAAAAAAACCCAGCCTGGAATGAAACTTTGATGACTCACCTCTTGCTGTAAATCCTTGATGATTTTGGTTTTTTTCTCCATCTCCACTTTCAGAAATTTGATCTGAAGACAGAAAAGAGAAAAGAAACACGGTCCTGTTGAATACCCTGCTTTATCGTTTGTTTTGGAGCTTACCAGTTTAGGCAGTATATGTGAAATTAAGGCGATTATGGTCGATAAACAAAAAAGCTGTGTCAGTATGTGGTTTACAGACCTCCACCATCAAAGGACAAGGAAGCCAACAGTCTGTATTGTTCTGGTATTATCACTAAATCCAATGAAAATACCCAAAAAACTTCAGTCAGTCTGTCTATGTTGTCAGACTTCCCCAACATTTCAATGGCTGCAATCGCCCCACGGTACTATCTGTTGCTACTGAAGACATGGAATCTATTTAAAAATGGGTGAGCACCGCAGTAAACATCACTCAAACAGGAGTAAATGGAAAACGTAAACTAAAAGTCACATTTTCTTTTGTCTCTTAGCAAAGCACCCTGGGAAACTATAAACTAGACCAGAGGTCTTCAATGTTTTTCAGGCCAAGGACCCCGAAACTGATAGAGAGATGGAGCAGGGACCCCCTACTATATATATATAGTATAAAATAGTGTTTTATATTAAACTGGGCCTGGTGCCATGCATAAACATACCTTGTTATTATGCATTCAATACTAAGCTATTCAGGTTCATGTATTCATGTTTTTATTTTAAAGGTACAGTGAGTAAGCTGACATTCATAAACACACCTTGTATGATAATCATGCATACAAGATATTCAAACTGACGTTTTTATTTTAAACATAAATGTGGAAACGAAAAATGATTGATGGCCTATTAATGCCACTGCCACGCATAAACAAACCTGTTATCTTGCATACAATACTGAACTATTAACATAATGGACAGATTCATGTTTGGGAAAAAAAAAAAAAAAATGAAATTGTCTAATCAAAAATTTTGCGGACCCCCTAGGGATGGCGGACCCCCTGTTGAAGACCTCTGATCTAGAGCACACCGGTTGACACACACACACCCCCAAGCAGAGGGCATGATGTCATCAACGGTCAAATGTATAGAAACGTATAAAGTAGAAAGAAAGAACATCCTAGCGCACACCATGTAGTTTGCTAATTACCAATTGAATAAAAGGAGTAATTAAAGCTGCCTCGGCGCATTAGCTTAGCGCGCTGAATGCTTGTGATTACAAGCAGATCTGATTCTTAAATTTAACCAGAGTGAGCAGTGCTGGTGAGTTTGAGCACAGTTCCCTATAAACCGATGGCGCCACAGAAGCTCTTTTTTGCTGTAGTGAAACTTCAGAACACAGTTTTCGGTTGGTCACCCATTGAGATTTTAAAGACTTTCTTTACCCTGATAAAAACACCCCCTCTGTCACATATTATGTTTCTCTCGCGTCGCAGAAAAGTTAGTTCAGCGTAACAAGTGTCCAGAAATGCTTCATCCGAGCTTCTTTTAAAATGCAGGCCGATACTGATACACGCCGAGGCATTTTATTCCTGCAGCGAGCGACTGCCTGCTTTTCCGCTGTGCGCCTGATTTAATAGCCCATATGCTTATCGTGTCAGAGTGATATCTTTGTTTATTGCAGTCCTTTTTTTTTTATATATATATATATATATATATATATATATCGCAAGCTCGGCGCGTCTTACTGGCGCAGGCCCGTGGCTCGTGTTCAGCAGCCAGACAGAGGTTCAAACGGCAGCTGCAGATGGCAAACTGCTGCCATGGGCTACCCCCCCGTGTGTGTTTGGAAAGCATGAATTCTCAGTATGTGGGAGAGACAGATAGGGCCAAGGTTTTTTTTTTTGTCTTTCTTTCTGGGGTTTTTTATTCAGCAAAGACGGTTTTTTTTTTTTTTTTTCGTTTTTTTTAAAGCACTCCCTGTCCTTGAGTGAGGTCATCGAGATAGACCGGAGGACAAAAAAAAAAAAGAAAGGAAAAGATTCATGGGGCTGGTGACCTCATACGAGTTCTGTGCCCCGGGGGGGGGAACTGTAAACTGAGCCTCACCGGTTGACTCACATCCCCAAGCACGGCGTGATAACATCAAGGTTCATGTTCGCGCCTTTCAGTCACCGCCACGTCCCCCGGGAGTGGTTTAAAAAAAAAAAAAAACAACAACACACACATATCCCGGTGCAGCATTTAGTAAAAGAGAGGTGTAACATAGTAACCACCTGTAAACATTGCTAGTTCAACCGTTGTTTTTAAAATCACAAAAATCTGCTAACCCTGGCTCTCTGTGGATTTTGAAATGTTAAGAATGAAAGTTAGTTGGACTATCGAGCTGCGCTAAACGAAACGTAGATGCACAAAAGATAATTTTGTCTGAAATATAAACCATGTAGTGATGAAATCATGTATCTGTTGATTAATTCTCCAGAGATATATCTAGAACAGTCCTAATAACGATTAACAATTTGTCAAGACAACAAAACAAAGAGTCCACAAAGAGCAGCAGATCATGCTTACCATGGTCACCATTTAGCATGTAAGCTTGCTTAACTTATTAAAGTAAGCGGCAATGAACATTTTGCGAAATAGACGGCCAAATACGTGTGCGTGAACGTGTTTGTGGGGTTGAAGATGTGGTCACAAAGGGGGGGGGGGACCACCATTAGTAACTGAACCAAATTTCTTGAGGCTACATTCAATAGTTGTCTAGATTATTTGATCTGGACTGAAACCATTTTTGTCTGATCTCACAGAAAATGGCCACGACCTCTTAAAAAGTAAATTATTTGGTGTTAATGTGTTTAAAAATGATGAGAAGTCGACTAAAGCGTCCCGTGTCGCTGCTTAGTTTGAGGTCACAGTGGACGGATGGGTCAAACACAGGACTTTCACCCAGGAGACTATTGCGTTGCCAAAGGTCAACTTTGAGGCAACGCAATAAGTTACACAACAAGCGTAATTATTTGAACCCAAACCATGATATGTTCTTCCCTTCTTGTTGCCTAAACCTAACGTTAAATTCCGTGCTGCCACCGCCACGTAATGCGCTGTAAATACGGTCATTTCACGTATTTCGGTGCGATAACTTCTTTTTATGACTGTTGAAAAATTTAAATTCATATACACTTTGGTACATACATGAAAATGTAACGTCTGCATTTAACCCCCATCCCTAGCTTATTGGGAGCAGTGGGCTGTTGAGAAGTGCCCGGGGGTTTACAGTGCCTTGCTCAGGGACACTTCGGCACAAGGACACGTAGCAGCCGAGGATCGAACCGCCGGCGTGAGGACGTCAAATCACAGGCTCTAAACATTTCATAGCTATAATAATTGATTTTGTAGATGCAGTATTTCTATTTTTTTCAATGCAGGGTTATGAACAAAGAAGTTGGAGAGCCCCCCCCCCCCCCCCTTTGCTTGCATAAATGAAAATATTTACCACGGCTTCTGATGTGCAGAATGCATACTCAGCAAAAAGATGATCTTCCTCATGAAGAATGCCGTCTGAAATAAAGCTGCCTTGAATCTCGTTGCCCATACCTCGCGTCTTCTGCTTTTTGGTTGCTTTTTCTACACATCAGAAGCTGCAATAAATATTTCAAAAACAATTTTTTTTAACAAGCAAGGTGCTTGTAACATTCATAATGTTGATTCACTCTGCGGGGCTTCTTTTTTTTTTTTTTGAAAGCTCCGTTGTCCCACTCAATTCCAAACCAGACGTGCTATTTCATTGTTCTACTGAAGGCGTGTGGCATTAGCATGCTGCCGAGGTGTTCTTTTTTTTTTTTTTAAATCTTCAATCTCAGCAGGGGTGATAAATACCATTTAACAGAACATAAATGTCAAACGCAAACTATAAAAACCCAAAGCGACTGATTTGTCACCGGTCTTAGCAAAAATGGCGAGAACGTCACTTGAAACGTTCCCGTACTATTATTTATCTTACGTGGTTTGATTGTGGATCCTTAACGCCACTGTGCTCATTTGACCTACAGGAGCAGCTTTACATCAGGATGTATAGAGAACCCCGCCAGCAGCGCTGTAGCAGCGCAGTGCAGCCAGACGGGCGCCATGCTGGTTTGTTGATTAAGGAGTTTGGTTGCAGAAACTAGAGGTGGTCTCTCTGAGTAACGCGAGGATGGAAAAGTGGGACAATACAGTAAGGGAGCACATGCGTAAACACAACTTCCTGTAACGCAGCATTGACTCGCTGCGATGCATTTTAAATGAGGTTCTGTTTACACCAGCAGAGGTTTGGTGCACAAGTGGAGTTCAGTTGATACAGCGGAGAACATCGCTTCGGTTTGTCCACTGAAAGGACGGACTTCTTCTTGCAAAGCTACCTTTTTACGGAGCAGCATCTTTTGAAAGTTCATTTCTTAAGGTTTATATTTGCTATTTAGTCTGGAGTCCACACAGTAAAATAATCAAATCCACAACAGGTTGATTCCATTTTGACGTCAACATTTGTGGCAGTTAAAAGTTATCTTGCTAAAGGACCAATAATTGGTCAAATGATTAGAAACAAAAGCTGAATATGTTTTCGATGAACAGGCACCTTTAGATGACAATAATCTGCTGTCTCTGTTTGTCTGATTCACTGGTTCTGACAGCTGAGGGCCGCTGCAGCAGTCTCACTCTGAACTCATTAAGAGGTTAAAGTGATTCTAAATCTGCAGCAGACCGTGTGAATTCAACAAAAGTCATTAGTGAGTTCTTTTTTTCCTGTCACAATTGCTAGAGTGAGCAAAAGGTAACATTTTCCCCGTGTTCTCTTTAATACTGTCAATATATCCCGTGACCGTGAGAAATGCTGAGTCAAGAAGATGAAGTGGTGATTTCATTTGATTCCGATTGTTCCAGCTCAAAGCCTTTTTTAAAAAAAGACACACAGCTTTCAACTCATCAATGTTCTCCCAATCCCCTCATCGAGTCTTGAACTATTGTCATACACATTATGCAGCTTAATAACCTCAAATGCCTTGGTTAGGTCTTTATAATCACTCTATGTAGCAGAGTACCATTTGCAAACAGGATTATTTTATTCCATATCTGAAGTTTTAGTTTTGACAGTTTGATTATTTTTTCTCAATAATCAAATTGATCACAATAGTCATCGTGTAAAAAAAAAAAAAAAAAAACGCCAAAATATCACTTGTTCCAGCTCCTTGAAAGTTAGCATTTTGCTGTTTTTTTTTTGTTATGCTATGGACCGCTTCACAGTCGATAAACATCACAAATGTGTCCCGGTTCATTTCCTCGCGGCGTGATTCCTTTTGAAAAAAAACGGTCAATATGACGAAAATGAGCGACGTTGAATACATCATCTCGGGACATTTTCACGCTTTTCTGAGATCATGTACACCAAGTGATTCATTTCGTTTGATTTGCCAGATAGGTGTTTAAGATACCTGGGTTGAGTTTAATTAAAAGCAGGGTTGACAGCAGCTGGGATAGATGGAAAGGTAGATACTGCTGATGGAGAAGATGGCTAGATAAGTATACGCTGTTAGGTATTTGTCTCTTCTTATACATTTTTTTTTTTGAGTTAGGGGGGTGTGGACACAAAGCCTTCCCTCGCTAATTGCTGAGCGTTTCAATTAACTGGTGTCGCGAGGAGGTCGAGAGAGAGAGAGAGAGAGAGAGAGAGAGAGAGAGAAAGAGAGAGAGAGAGCTGGCTGCTGGGTAATGAGCGTGGATCACCGAGGGGCCCGTGTGACAGGTGACGGGGCCCGTTAGAGGAGACCGGATGCTGCCCGGTCAGGTTCGGCTCTGTCTTACCGTGGCCTGCTGCTTCTCCGCTCTCTCGTTCGCCTCGTCCAGCTGCTTCTGCAAGGCTGCCTGGAGGGACTTCATCTCCTCTCTGTCAAGTGAGAGAGGGAAGCGAGAAACACTCGGTTAGCACACATTTCGTCCTCGCTCTCTCCGAGGCCCCCGCCGCTCTGCCACAGCACGGCTTTCTCAAACACATAAAGTGTCAGGAACGTATTTGTCTAAAGCAATTTTTCACAATAGTATATTACTTCTGTTTGAATAAAGAGGTTAAGTTTGTGATGTTTTAGAGCAGTTAGACAAATGTTGACAAATGTGCGAAAAGAAAGCTGCGTGAATATATTCGACGGTGCGTAAACGGAGATCTTTGCGCGAGTGACATTTGCAATCATACGAGGCACTTTTGTCGTCAAATGTGTTGAATTAAAAACTGATTTCAAGTTTCACAACATTATAATTGTTGGCATATAATTGTTTTAGCATCAACTGAAACTAAGAATTACTATTTCACGATAGGAATAAACGACGCACTAATGCAAAACATTACCACCTCATTAGCAATGCAATTAGCGGGTGAAATAGGACAATACGTTGCTTTTGATCAACTTTTGAAACACACTCACACATTTGTCTTGAATGACTTTTGTCACATTGTTCTCCTGTGGTGTCACAGCATTTCTTTTTTCATTTTTTTGCACAAAACCTATTAATCTTTCCCTTTTCCTTTTTTCGAATTTAAACAGTTCAAGCTGCAGCCAATTATTCCTCAGATGTTCGGCTGGCTGTTCCAAAGACAAGCTGCAGTTTAACAAACACACACCGAGGCAAATATCATAAAAAAAAAGGTATTGTTTAATATTTTTCCTTTACGGGTCAATAAGGGAGCTGTATAAAAGACAACACAGCGCGCACTACAGTATTCATTACGTGGTATTATGTAGCAGCGTATGAGCATTTGGAACGCTGCGCACTGATTTTTTTAATACATGCCGTATGAAGACCGGCGCTTCATTCTCTATGCGGTTAACATGAATGTTAATGCGTTGGTATGCGATGGGTATTTCAGTAGCGTTTGATGCCAACCCCGTGCACAGATAACAGCGATGCACGCTGAATTATGAATCGAGTGGGCAAGTGATGTGGGTCAGTGGTTCCTGAAATCACATCACAAGGCAGCCCGGATAAATCAGAGGTAACGTTCTATTCACCGTTTCCATGCATGGCTGTGAGTTTAATTTTAAAAAAAAAAAGGTATATATGACGTAGTCCAGGATCTCACCGCTCAACAGCCAAATACTGTTATACTTGATATGCCGATGGCGTTGTCTCTTGGCATAAATTCAACAAAGCAAACATTTTTTTTTTCTTCACAGCGACCAGCCAACCACCACCCCCGCCGCCGCCGCTGCTGCTTTGGCATTTCATTTATATTCTCATCTCCTGCATCCGAGGCTTGGAAAATGTTTTGCACAAACAGGATCTGAACTGACCACGCTGGCAGGAAATGTGATATTGACGTGTGTATACCTTGAAAGCACAAAGGGATAGCATAAGAGCGGAGAGTGCAACAGGGTAGACGGCAGGTTACTTCACAGTCAAATTATTTACTATTTTAAAAAGGGTTACGTTGTTTTTGTTTTTTTTTACCGTCTGCATGGTAAACATTTCCGTTGCATTACAGTCGGTTGGCAAAATAATTTTTCGGAAAGCAATCAAACTGCTGTTAAGAGTTGTCAAAAATAAATGACTTGCAATGAATCACCTGTCTGCATCCGCCGTGATGGAGACGGCTCGTAATCACACTTGGCAGGTGTGGAACTCCAAAGTTGGATTAATAACACCGAGAAGATTGCGGCTCACAACTGCTAGGTAGGCAACATTGAGCCAAGCTGCTGCTTTATGGGTTTTTTTTTTTTTTTTCTTTAGCTGGATGACATGTGAGAGCTGCCGTGCGCTGGTGATAGGCTATTGATTGGCTATCAAGATATTGCCCACAGAAGGCTGGACTTCAATCAGGTTGACATTTCAGAGAGCATGAAGCCCACAAACGACTCCTAATCATTAAAAGTCCCATTACACACGGCATTAATCAGACAATCCTAACTGGTGAGGCACTTTAGGTAAACACTTTTCCAGCCCTCTTACAAAAAAGATAAAGCACTAAATCACGGATGCTTTTTCACCAAAAGCAGACAGGCGTATTATTTTTTTTTTCCCCGAGTACAAAAAAGGATTTATGACTGGATTATGTATTATCCGCCTGCTCCTGTGTATACGGCCATGTAAAAGCAAACAGGGCAACGCCTTGGAATAACCAGCAACAGTAATAGTAAGTGAGTGAAACAATGTTTAAAGGGCTGTAGCCTCCTGCTATTGCACGAGTGCTGTGATCCAATAGGGACGCAGTATTTCCTGCCAAAAGGTAGAACAGTCATTTCAGCAAAATGCTACAACTCCCCCAAGCTTTGGTTCCTGTTGCTATGAAGCCAGTCAGAGGTACGACTCAAGGTCTTTAGGACCAAACGCAAACCCATAGAGGCAAGATATCAAAACTCAAGCTTTTCTTTTGAGGGAAATGTATTCAAACAGAAAACAAATATTAGTATAGGCTACAGGCTGTCAATGTATAACGTTAGCTACTTGGTAATGTTAGCTAGAGCAATCTCTTCTGGCAGATTAGTGCATCCTTCACCGGCCGGTGGAAAAATACTTATTATTTTTGGAAGTTTGGCATTCAATTCAGCAATTTTCTGTTTTGAATGCCACTTTGAATTTGCGTTTCATTTTCTCCTCAGGAAAAATCAGCGCTAACGTTACTGAGTGAATCAGTGCTAACGTTACCGAGCGAATCAGCGCTAACGTTACCGAGCGAATCAGTGCTAACGTTACCGAGCGAATCAGTGCTAACGTTACCGAGTGAATCAGCGCTAACGTTACTGAGGGGATCAGTGCTAATGTTAGCTACCTAATTTCTGCGGGCGTGCCTGTGCCTTCTGACCTATGTCGTCACGTCACTAACCTAGCTAACAAAGAAAGCGCTTTTAAATGTATTTTTCTTTACTTTTTATATCAACTCTGGAAACACAGACAAGACAATGCAGATCCCCCCGCAGACCCCACACTGCGGGGGGATATAGAAATCTATTTCTATAAACCTCTCCACACCATATCTGAAACTCACATTGCAGGGGTTTTTTTTGCAGGTTTTTTTTGTGCTAATTTTGGATGCAGATAAGAACAAGCCGTTGATCTGGCTCGTCGATGGTGAGTAGCCGACGAATATGAAGTGAATGTACTTGCTCGTCAATTTAACGTGAAGACAACCATTAATTTGTGTCATAAATGACATGCAGTCGTTGTGAAACCATAAAACTTGACCGGTGTGTAGAGTTGTGTGTTATTATAGTAAATACGACAACAATGATTGGGATAGTTGCTCCAACTTTTCAACTTCATAGAGAAAAATTTCCCAGGCTTTAATATGTATTACTTGTAATTAAATGCTTACATAACACTAAATTGATGGTGATAATTGTGAACATCACATGCCTCAAATTTGAATTATTCACCAGCCATAAGTGACTCTGGTTATCATACATTCCTAGCCTACATTCTTTATGACAGGCGTGAGCAGCCCGATACTGTCGGTAACTCGAGAGTAAGTCGTCCCCGATTGCTTCACTTCACCTCTGTTTGTGGCTGAGCTCCAGGATCCTCTGCACATCCTTCTTGGCCACTGAGTCATCATTTTTCAGCGACTAAAAAGAGAGCAGAAGACACTCAAAATGAGAATTGTTTCAAAAGCACCAACAACAGAAAACAAATAACGCCGTCGACCCTTTCCTTGAACCGTACGGCTCAAAACGCCTCCCGGGTTTTCAAGGTTACAGCTTCCTGTAAATGTAGAATATTGAACAGCAAAGTCAAAAAGCACCAGAATCATGAGATTATTCAAGTGGATGTTATCGTATGATGCAGCAGATGTAAAATGGTACGATTTATAGCCTATAACAATCAGGTGATGAATGTCTCCTGAAAATCCCAACGAGGGTACAGATTGGGTTCTACTGGCGCCTAAACACCTGCCTGATGGGTAATTATGGATTAGTTAGGTCTCTGATTGCCTTACAAGCCCTCCAAGATATTTTTAATTTGTTATGCGCTGAACAGAAATTTTCAGACTTCTAAGAAAACGTGGACTCAAAGGGAGACAGAGAGTGTCTCTTTAAATTGCGCTTGAAGGTGAAATCTGTGGCAATTAACGGCACATTTATGGAAATAAACTTCAGAGGAGTCCCTCAATTCACCTTCATGTTCGTTTATGTTGAAGAGACAGAAAAGAGAGAGGCAACAAAAGAACATCTTGACACGAGAGAATGCATATTCACTTTACAACTCTGAAGTTAGGAAAACAAAACAGCTTAGAACTGTATTTTAATAGCAGAATTGGTGCCTTTTCTCTCTGTCTGTCTCTCTGTCTCTCTCTCTGTGTCTCTCTCTGTCTCTCTCTCTCTCTCTCTCTCTCTCTGTCCCTCTCTCTCTCTGTCCCTCTCTCTCTCTGTGTGGCTCTCTCTCTCTGTCCCTCTCTCTCTCTCTGTGTGGTTCTCTCTCTCTGTCCCTCTCTCTCTCTCTCTGTCTGTCCCTGTCGCTCTCTGTCCATCTGTGTGGCTCTCTCTCTGTCCCTCTGTCTCTCTCTCTGTCCCTCTGTCTCTCTCTGTCTCTCTGTGTGGCTCTCTCTGTCCCTCTCTCTCTGTCCCTCTGTCTCTCTCTGTCTCTCTGTGTGGCTCTCTCTGTCCCTCTGTCTCTCTCTGTCCATCTGTCTCTCTCTCCCTCTGTGTCTCTCTCTCTCTCTGTGTCTCTCCCTCTCTCTCCCCCCCTCTCTCTCTGTCTGTCTCTCTCTCTCTCTCTCTCATTTAATTCTCCACTTTACCTCAATTACGTTGTGCCATAAAACAAGCCACACAATTTCACACCAAACTTGGCTCAGCGTTACTCATTGTAAAATGCACAGCAGAAGCCCCTGTAGTCATACAGCATCAATGTGAATATGATGATGATTTACAGATCCTAAATTAGAACGTTCAAAACTAAACATCCTGTTCACTGGATCAGTCCTCCCCATACATCACTGTCCTGGTATCCTGCTACTGCTTCTCATTAAACGCAAGTAGTATAACGAGGTCACTGAAGCGGCGTGGCCCACGGGATGGGTCCACGACACTTTAAGCAATTTAGTCATTTAAACAACAAAACGGCTACTTCTAACTTGGGCGTAAATCACACAAGTAAGTGGAGTAAAATCCACAGTTAGGTGCAGGGGCAAAAATAACTCCTATTCTTGTCGTCACTTCTTCCCGAGCTCCCCCCCCCCCCGGGGAGGCCGCTGCCAAGAATAAATTCCCCATCACACCGAGCTTAATAAACGAGCGCCGCTGACCTCCACCTATGGGCTACTCGTTAAGCTATAAACACTTGCTCCATCAAAATCTTTCCACAAATACTAACTTGCTTCTCCCCGTTGCCTTGATCCTCTTTTTAAAAGTTGATCCTTTTTTTTTTTATGTAGATGATGTTTTTCCCCCCTGAAGAATAGATTTGTTCCACAACACACTTTTTTTTTTTTTTTTCCAAATCTCAAGTCAACCTCTGCCCTGCCCAGCATGCTGGCGCAGGGCCCAGGGCGGAGATAGAAGCCAGCCTAGCTAGCCTGGAGTGAGTCAACATCAAAGCCTGCCCCTGGGGAAGACGATATGATAGCCCGCGTGAGCGGTTTTTAACTGACACATGGGACATATCTCACACACATGCACGAAAAAAAAAAAAAAAAAAAAGTGCATATACTTCTTTTTTTTTGTATTGATTTTCTGACAATTCTATTGGCCCACAAAAATGGCCTGAAGCCTGACAACATCCAACACCCTGCGAAGGAGAAACCATCACTCAGACTGCGCAGCTTTAGGAGAAAACGCAGCATCTAAATGTAGAGGTCTGAGGCTACATCCAACACTAGTACGTATCCGTTTTTGATAACCATATCTTGCTGTGTTCATGCCTTGAGTCCACGCCACTCTGGAGTTTTAAAAAACGCTAGCAACAGCCTTGATTACTTGGTTCAACATGGATGACAGATTACAGGCGTTGCTGACCTTGTCGTCTTTACTAGCTGCTGTTGTGCAGTTAAATTCTGCATTTTATAACGCTACCGCTGCCTACATGCGGCGGAAGCAAGCAAGTTATTGGCGCGATTCGGGGAGACGCCGTGTCCAGCGGCGTTTACGTCACGACGCAAAATTGCGTTTGAAGTCACGGTTTGCGGACTTTGAGGAGGGAGATGGACACAAAAAACTGAGGACTTTACATTTTTTTGCTTATTTTGTTCAGCGCAGCTAATGTCAAGTTCACGAAAAAACTGTAAACGAACAAAAGCTAAAAAAAAAAAATGCTCTCCAGTGCACCGGCAGAGCTACGAGTTTGACGACAGACAACAAGCAAACGAGTGAAAGATGTGTGTTGACCAAATGTATTGACCCGTAATATAGTAAAACTTTGATTTGTAAGTGTTCATTTTTTAATTTTCCACGAAATCTCTTTGTTTGAGTATATAGAGGAAGATTTTAAGCCCGACGTTTTATTATTAAAGAGTACAATAACACTTTTTTTTTTGTCATTAAGCAACCAATCTACTTCCTGTTTACACAGGCACCCGCGTGCCCAGTGTACGTGAATATTCACGTGACATTCGTTTTTCAGGCGTGTTAGTCTGGACGGAACTTATTTCTAAAACGATGCTGAAAAGCGCCGTGTGGAGATTGTTCTTGTTTTAAAACCCCTGTTTCCAAACGAAGGACGTAGCCTAGAAGGCATCGCATTGCACGACTCTGCATCTCTGGAGTTTGGTTTAAATTCAGCTCGGCTTCATTTTTATTCTGTCGCGCTCGTTTCTCCGTGCTTCTGCGCAGAGAGCTGAGAGATGTCGCCTCTGCACTCCGCCCTACTTGTTTCTCTCTCTCTCTCTCTCTCTCTCTCTCTCTCTCTGCCAATACAAGCTGCTCTGTTACAACAATGTTTATGAAAAAAATAAGAAGAAAAAACACAAATGCAAGGCTGAAAAGTTAACCGGGGTGTTGTTCTGTCAGGAGACGCAGTTACTTCAACCAAGTAAAGAGTCAAAAGAGCGAGTGAGAGTAAGAACAAGTCTGCTAATTCATGCGGTTTACGACGCCATAGGCCTGCAGTGCCCACGTTACTGTGATAAAAACCGTACTTTCGAAGATAACAGCACACTTAGAAAACACTGCAGAAGCAAATGTGTGTGTGTTTTTTTTTTGGGAGTGTTTCTGTACTGAGGTAGGTCACACAGAAAAGATGTAGGTTTTTTTTTTAAATTACAGACTGTAGTCGAATATTTAAAAGCACTTTCTCAATAAGTTGAGCTTGTACTCATTGAGGAATAAGTAGCCACGTGCAGCAGTATAGAAAAACTGAGGATGCAATGCATCGCAACGCATCGAGAGTCTCAGACCGGTGACTCGCAATTTAAACAAATTTCCAGGCGATAGGGAAGATTCACACGGCTAAATGTCCAAGAGGGAGGCGTATTTTGCAAGATCACCGTTGCGCACACTAATGCGGAGACACTAAATGATTCAAATACACAAATGTATAATTGAGTTTCTTTTCATTTCTCGTCCATTGCATAGAGCCATAATGAAGTTGACCTAAAGTGACTGGTGGGAAGCGATGTGCAACTATGTCTCTCGCACTGAGATAATTGTTTTGCGAAATTGCCTATAGACGTATAAGATCTATAATTCAATATGATAGATTACTCCGTAAAATGATGAAGACCAGTGTTTATACCTCCCTTTGCAACAGGGATAAAATATCCTAATTAGCATCCACCTAAAGCTGTCTTATGTCTTGTTTTTATTCGTACATTATGCAAAACCAGCCTTGCTCTAGGAGTTGGGGTAAACATATTGCATCTTTGGTTTCAGGCCAAATTTAATTAGGGCAAACTAAAAGTTAAAAAAAAATAGACCAGCAAGACACATATGCATGCAAAGTGAGGGGTGGGTGTACACAAACATCTTTAGTGATGTTTCATTTCTAAAGACACGTTGGTTTAAAAAGGGCTCCAACGTTCTGTAAGAGTGAACGTGTGTTAAAATGGACTTTAGTTAAAGAAGAGGCTCAGGTCATCATGCTATGCTAGCATTGATTTCAGGATGGACCTGAGCTTACTGCCCCATGAACAACTCCAGCTGCAGCTTTATAATTTAGAGAATAGTATAGATCCAAGACGGAAGTGACAGAAGGGAGCAGACAGAAGGGTCTACGGCATGTGTTTGAAGGATGTATCCAGGATGTCAAAGTGATTCAGCAGAGAAAAGATGAAGACGAAATGCTAACGCTACGGAGCACAGCGCAAACGTGAACCACCACGTCGCATGGATGTGGAGAAATGAAGAGTTCCTGTGAAGCAGGGTAGGTTTTTATTCTCTGTTTCCACAATCATTAAAAAACAAAAAGCAGCGCGTGTAGACATTCAGTGTACCTTCAGTAGCTAGCACAGCATAGCGCTAACGCTAGTTAATGACGTGGCGAAAGGTTAGCTCCACGGGGTTTTTACGTGAAAACGAAACGTTCTCGGGGTGGCAAGTATCACAAACGACACCGTGACGAGCTCCAAATTCGGTGATCCGCCTCGCCTCTACCCGACGGTCGAGCGCCCGCCACTCTTAACCATAAAACCAAGTACCGGATTTTACCCGGGGGACGTTCTGGAGGTATTGTGGCCGGGTGATGTGCCTCATTGCCGGGGAGGAATGAGCCGAGAGTGGCGGGGTGTTGTGGAGGTATATTTTATTGATTTGTATCCATCCAACCCTAACACCTGCCCTAACCCTAAACTTAACCAATAAGAGAGTCAAGGTTACTCCCGGATTTTACCCACGAGCCTTTGTGGAGGTATCGTAGCCGCGTAATGTTCCTCGTCGCTCCGCCTGGATGAGCGCGTTGCTGCCGGAGACGGGTGGCGTGTTGCGGCGATATTCTGACCGGGTAATCGGCCTCAAATGCTCAGTGCGAAGGAGAGGCGGTGGTGGAGACGGAAAACAAGGTTAAAGTGTTAAAATGTTGATTAGAAACGTATTTGTAATACGTCAAACGCAAACGTAACCGGGGAGAAAATACGTTTCTAGTCAAACGTAAGTGAGAATGCATTTTAGTTTTGGGGGGGAACGTCATTTTTAGGAGGCCCGTGCTTCGCTATGATTGGCCCGGTCTGTGTTCGAGGGGCGGGATTCAGCGAACAGGTCAATCACAAATTTGCCTGCTGCTTCAGCACCACGGATGTATCGATACACAGCACGATTAGGCTGCTGCTATTTTAGAACCGGGGCCGTAGATATTAACTTGCACAAACCTCAGTCTGATTTAGCATCAACGAGTCAGGCAGACCCGACCATTCAACCAAACAACCCTCTGCTACTAGGGGATGGAGAACGAGGACAGGATAACAATGGGCATGCATTTTGGTCAATTTGCTAACAAAGCCTCTCCAAACATATTGCTTACTAATCGAGAGCCGGAGCTTTGAAAATAACTCCCAGCTCGTGATAAACTGTAGCTTTCCTGTAAAGCAGACTATTGACGCTTACAGTTAAATGCTTTGAAGACTGGATGGAGCAGTGTCTTTGCATTTGTGAATTGATGTCCTGTCGATCTTTCCTGTTCTTCTCTGAAGCTCTTTGTAACTGCTGCCGGTGTCGTTAGCGCGAGAAAGAAACTCCCCTCACTAATTGATTTGCTTCGTCCGTCTCTGGATTGCTTATTCAGCAGATAACATACAAAACAAACGGCCGGGGCTCACCAAATTGAAAAAAAAACAAAAAGCATTTGCACATTAACATTTGATAGTGTCGCTATACAACAGATTGGAAAATAAGATGAAGAGTACGGCTGACGATAGAGGATCACCTCCGGATCAAACCCCACGGCCAACTGAGCCTTACCCAACGCTGCCGTATCTTTCAGAGAGAAACAATACATTTCCAACCTGAAGGTTGCCTTTTATGCTGTCCAGCTCCTTTGATGTCTTGGAGAGCTGGTGCAGGATGCTGCTCCGTTCACTGAAGACCTCCTTTAGCCTCTTTTCCAGCCCATCGTAGCTTTGTCTGTTGAGAGAACGAGAGATTTCCCTATTAAATGTGTGCCCACTGGCTGGGAAGGATTCACTCTTTAATGGCACCCTTGGGGAAAAAAAAAAAAAGAGGTGTTTTAAACTGGATTAAAAGCACTATTGTTAAAGGTTAGAGAACTAATATCTACTCAGAACAGTCCCTGGGATGAATAGAAGAGAGAGAGAGAAAACCTCTATTCCTTTCAATCAACCGACTTTAGTGTCTTTTGACCAAAGGTGTGCCCCTGTATCTCCAATTTAAATATCCATGTAGTCCATCCAATTATTAAAAAAGGGGGGAAATTATACAGGGCATATTTGTCAAATCCTGTTTTTCTCTTTGCAAAACTGAACTCTATTGAATGAAACAGTGGTTCTCGTCATTTACACCTGACGCAAATCGACTCGACAGAATGTTTTGTAAATGTTCTCTTCTTTAATTTGCGAGAGGATATACTGTAATCACCAGCGAGGATCTGCGGCACAAAGAAGATCAGGGTTCAAACAGAAGACATCGAGGGACCTTGTAGACGGACTCGGACCAGATGATCTAACTACTGTGGCATGTGGTGGCTCCGTAGTTGACAACTTAATTACTTTTTTTACCTCTTTAACCGTCACGATCAGAGATAAGAGTTACCAGTCATCTTTCTTTTAATCTAACATTGTTGTTTACTGACTCGAGGACAGCGACGACTCTTCTTCGTGTCTCGTAAAATAGACTCAAGGCCGTACATGTCCCATAATGCCCATACATTTGATTACTTTGATGACCCTTTGGCTCTTCTAATTGTTCTGAATCGATCATTAAGGCCCCCTAAGACCTGCTCTTCTGCAGAGAGCAGTGAGCAGACGCGGGAAAACAAGAAATGTTTTACGTGTCAACATGTCAACATGTGACCTTAATAATAGAACCAGAATCCAGGAGAGTTGTTCTTCTTTCAGTGCCAGGAAAAGGTGTGTTTTTCCGGGATGTCAACGAGTGAAACGGCCCCCGATTCAACAACTTAAACTGTACAAAGGGACCGTCAAAATAAACAACCACCGAGAGTGATGCACAGAATAAAGCAATTTCACTCTTCAACAGGCACTATTACATGAGAGCTAATTAGAGGTTGATGTATTGAGGTTAATAAGCTACACGAAGGCCCCGCAACACACTTGAAGAAGATGCAGTGAATTCAAGGTTACGTTTGAATTAATAATAGATCGGTCCATTGAAAAGTAGTTGCAGAAACATTATGCGTTCAGCCGGTAGCTGTAACATTTTATTTATATTTAAATGAAGATCATTTTACTCAGACGTACGCATGGAGAACCATGATCCGAGTTTAAAATCTATAGTTCTGGAAAAGCAAAACACCCACACAGCTTGTTATAGAAATTTCAAATGATTTGCTCTTTTTACTCTATGCTATGTAATCAGATACTCTTAAGTGACGGCAACAGCTTCAAGCAAAGCACACACACACTTGCTATTGCTGAATAATTCCTCGCTAAATACTTGCTGGTAGTCACACAATCTCTCACTTACACAAATCACTTTTTCATAGGAGAACCGTTTCTCACTCGCTACTGTAGGTCCAAAAATAATAAAAAAAAAATAAAACCTCTGGATGGAGCCGAGAGACGCCACGTTATTCTCAATTCACGGCCTCCTTTCAGCCCAGGCCGTCTTCCAAAATAACCCCCCCGAGCAACCTGTGTCATGGATCCCAGCAGCAGATCATACACAATAACACATAAATCACTCATAGAAAAGCAACACCTGGGAAATATATAAATAACACGGCGTACTGAGACCCACGCATGACTCGCCACCATATGGCATTGGCGGGGGGGGGGGGGGATTTATTGCAGGTTCAACGGGTGGGGAAGGTGGGGAGAGAGATGCTTCCCCGTCTGCCATATTATTCAATACCCAATGGAACGGGCCCTTGGGTATCCCGTGAAATGAATAGGAACCCATAATTTGAGGACAAAGTGACACAGAAACAGGGTATATCACAAGGCTCTGGATTCTTTTCCTCACCCGATCGCCTATAAACTGCTCATTCCAACAAACAAAGGGGTAACAGCTGCACGACTGCACCATGACCTCCTAAGAGTCCACTGTTCTAGCAGCCTGCTCCCACACAAAGATGCCCCCTTTTTTTCCAAGTCAGAGAAGTGTGATAAAGAGGATGGCTGACAAAAAGGCTTATGATCAGAAATGGCACCACCAGGCACGTGTGCCATAAAGCAGCAGCAGCAGCATCGGCGGCGGAGAGATAATGGAATCTTTCATTTTTCGACATCTGCAGTTTGAAATCAGTCCCTGGCTGTCTTCGTGAAACTCATCAAACTCCCGAGACTGAGGGGGGAAAAGGCATCATTTATCGGATCCGATTATCGAGGACAAATATTTCCTCGCCCTTGAAGTCACGGCGGGCCTTTCTGAGTTATACGACGCTGACCCTGCATTGTGGATAGAACTGCTGAGGCTAAAGGAAACTGCCTCTGAATACTACAGTCAACATCCAGAGCAACGGCTCAATAAAGGGAGCCTAAAGAGTGACATCCTGCCTCACAGAGAGTGCTGCAGGAGCTCATAGTCCACTGTTGACAAAGGCCGGTCTGTAAACTATACGACATATACACAGTAAAACATACGTGTAGCTTTTCTGCACAGCCTGTTAATCACACACTGTACCTCAGCTTATATAAGACATAGTGAAACCTTTCCTCCTTTCTTTTTGTGCCCACACAGTTTTGTCGCCACCGTCTTTCATCACATTAACTAAAGTATGATGCTTTTTTTTTAACGTTAGCACTGATTCACTCGGTAACGTTAGCGCTGATTCACTCGGTAACGTTAGCGCTGATTCACTCTGTAACGTTAGCGCTGATTCACTCTGTAACGTTAGCGCTGATTCTCTCGGTAACGTTAGCGCTGATTCACTCGGTAACGTTAGCGCTGATTCACTCTGTAACGTTAGCGCTGATTCACTCTGTAACGTTAGCGCTGATTCACTCGGTAACGTTAGCGCTGATTCACTCGGTAACGTTAGCGCTGATTCACTCAATAACTCTAGCGCTGATTCACTCAGTAACGTTAGTCCTGATTCACTCAATAACGTTAGCGCTGATTCACTCGGTAACGTTAGCGCTGATTCACTCGGTAACGTTAGCGCTGATTCACTCGGTAACGTTAGCGCTGATTCACTCAGTGACGTTAGCACTGATTTTTCCTGAGGAGAAAATGAAACACAAATTGAAAAGCAGTGCCCAAAAAGCGGCATTCAAAACAGAAAATTGCTGAATTGAATGCCAAACTTCCAAAAATAACAAGTATTTTTCGACCGGCCGGTGAAGGATGCACTATTCTTCCAGAAGAGACAGGTATTGTACTGTTTGCTGTAGCTAACATTGCCACGTAGCTAACGTTATACTTTGACAGCCTTGCTGTGGACTAACGTTGTTTGAGCTGTTGTTTGTTCAGTTTTTTGGGGCTCTCAGGGTTATTCTGCAGGGGGGCCTCACGTGTTTCCGTTACAGTACTGGTGGGATGTCTTTATAATACATCATCACACTTTTTCTCTGAGCGTCTGTATCATACTCCCTGGGAATGAGAGCAGGCTGGATGTAGCGTATTGTAAAGTTGTTGTGTTGCCACACCTACAGCCTTCTCTCATCTGTATTTATCTGTTTCTCCATCTCTTTCGCGCTTTGTTATATTTCGTATATGCTGTTTCGGGAGCATATGGAACCGGGGAATCATTCCTCTGCCCATGCGGTTTGCTCTGTTGATACTAAAAGAAAAATAATAATAAAATAAAAATATAGCCGCAAGTGGCCATTCCGGGTTCAAGCCCCTTTTTTCTCTCAACAGAAGGAAGCAGCTCAATTGCCAAAATAAAAGCCACAGGCAGCAGCGAGCAGGTTTTGGGCTTCAGGAAGTACTAAATGAAGAGTGAGACCAATCACACGCTTGTTTCATCATGACAATGCATGCAGCCTGTCAGTAAGCACTGAAAGTACCAACAGTCATATTTCTTGGCATTTATGTAAATGTTTCAACAGTATAATGAAAAATAACCAACACGTTTGGACCAACTGTAATGATTTACCTGTTTTGAACTGATCGAAGGATTCAACCATGCCATCAAACACATCCTGCCTTCATTGGCCAATCAACAAGCTTTTGAAATACTCAAAATGGTGGAAAATCTGTTCCGGCAGGGTTATATGATCCAAGATATGATTGTAGAGCACATTGAGCTGGACGTGAGCGTTCATTTTCAAGCTAGTCGTACTAACGGTGTGAGGGGTGTGGCCTCTCCAAAATTGCACTTTTGGGGCGTTAATTACACTGCCACCATGTGGCCAATTAAAGTCACATTTCTGGGTAAACGCTTGCGCATCATCTCCAGTTATTGGGCCGAGTCTCATGTTTCCAGTTTCTGTTTCGTGTTTTCCAGCTCGCAGGAAATTGAGCAACAAATATTAACAAACCGAAACAAATTCAATGAGGTTCTGGCCCTTCTGAGCTTAAACCCTAACAGAACCGAGTTGATACCCATCACAAAAACAATGGCTCCACATTCGTAGAGAGGGATACAACTTAATACACGGACAATGTGGATATCATCCACCATCTTCTGCTAGGCAATTAAGCTGCAGTGAAATAATCACAGTGTGTTAGCAGGTTGAGTGATCTAATGTCTCCCCCTCCCCAACATTAACTCGCATTGCTATTTTTGGAAAAGTTCGCAGGAGGCAGCCGGTGGTTCAGACAAGGACAAATTAAAGGATTCCCCTGGGCTCAGTGTCTTTGGAGGCTCCTCCACTACCAGACCTGTTATTTTAATACCCACCCAGAGCTGAAAGCTGTGCGCTATCAATCATTCATTTCACACGTCAACCATACACATAATCCAATGACTGTAATATACTCACAGCCAAGAATCTGTCCTCCCCCCCCCCACACTGTTCTTGGAAATGAAACAACCAGAGTAAGACCCTGTTTATCTGGCTTATTACTGAAACATCTATCATCCATGATGATAAACAAATTAACAAAATCAAAAAAACTAATTGAACAAAACTCTTTAAGCAAATTTTTCTACTTTTCTAAAATTTGAAATAACCTTATCTCATGTTATTATCTCATGTTATAGTACACAGGGACAGAAAACATTATCACCCATCAGTTTTTGAACCAAGCTTATATACAAATTGTACAATATTCACTGTAATGTGTCAGTGTATGCAATGGGATTGAAAGCAGGGTTGGTAATCTTTAAAAACATTTTTGATATATTTTTGTTGAAATTCTCATTACATCCTTACAGCAATCAATGAGTCAAATGCTCTGACAAAAAAAAGAAAAGAAATCTGTTATCTGGTCATTCCATCCGGCCCCAATGTAATGACTAGATGTCTGTCTATGCAACTGTTTGCCTTTATGTATTCTGCCCGTGTACTCTTTGGCATCAACGGAGTCCTCCACCAGCTGCTAGCTTGACAGCCGAGCACTAACAATAGGCCACGCTCGTAGTTTACGTTCATCGTGACATTTTTGGGACTTTCTTGCTAGATTTATCTACTGTTGGATCTAGTGCTGCTATCTGCTTCCAGTGGTAAAGAGTTGGCAACACTGGGCTGGGTTTTTCGGTTAGATGATTGTTTTCAATCTAGCGTACGAATGCCTTTTTAAAAACGAGTAGTACTCCCAGTTTTTGAATTTTTTTTATATTTATGGTATGTCTAGTTATGTTTACTTCAGTACACATTAGAAGGGTTCTTCTTGTGTTGAACATTTGCAAAAGTTGTGGATGGTTGTGTTGAAAAAATGTTTGGCCGGCACACTACGTCCACTATGCCGGGTGCAGATCCTTTTTTTGGTTGTTGTTTAAAAATGATTCCGCAAGTGTCCCGTTGAGGATGATGTCACGGCAATTTCAGCTATAGAACCCCAACTACACTGGAGCGGTACTATCTGCAGTGGGACAACAGGCATAGTTTTAAAAAAAAAGAACCTGGTACCAAAAGCGAGTCGTGTCGAGTTGGGTCGTACCATGCGGTACCACAAGGAAATCCTCACACAGCATGTACCGCTTACATAACCATGTGATGATAGCAGATGTACAGATTGTGTCAGTGTTTGTCAGAGGGCCCAACGAGCGCTGCCTCCAAGTCTTGGAGCAGAAAATGAAAACGCATTCCAAACAGCGCAGTGCAGTGCCAGTGTTACGCATGCTAACACACCATGCCATGTCCCTGATTGTAGGATCAAAGTTAAATATTTATTATTTTACAAGGCGGCGGTCGCAGAAACCAACAGCTCCTAAGCATGAAAGGCGGTTTATTTGCCGTCATGCAGATTACAGGCAGACAGCGGTTTATGAGCTACTTCCAATTTCAGGCTGGATTAATTATGCCATTAGGAAGGGGGGGGGCAAATAAATAGTTTTAATAAGGGGGACTGCCCAAGGCCTGTCAGCGAATTAATATATTCCTCTAGCAGAGCATGACTGCCATCCAACATCCATCTGCAACTGAAGTCAGTCATGTTTACCGACTGTTGTAAAAACATCGCAGGCAGCAGGGAATGTTAATTGCATGCGTGTCAGGGGATGTCTCACACTAAATTTTCTTTAATTGTTTATTGGGGAGGGGGGGGGGGGGGATTGGTGGTGAGGAAGCTAATTTTGCTCTATCAGCAAAAAAAAATCAAAGTAACGCACAATGGATCCAGGATATCTATTGAAAATGTACACTTGAGATGTCCTGACATATATCACCAGTCCAAATAAATAAGGTATAATACTGACGTTGTCGTCAGTTTAATTGCATGTTTTATTGGTATTACTTTGAACTGTTGGTAATAAGAGAGACTTGAAATCTAACTTTTTTGCCTTATTTGAAGTGCCGGTGTTGCCGGAAACATTCAATGCTTATCCCTCTTTTATGATCATAGACTACATCAAAGATAATTTATTACTGCCCAAAGCACCCCCCCCCCCTCCCCACCGAACTTCTAAAATTGTCTCCCAGCTCGCTAGTTTCTTCTGCGAAAGTTATTCACCACTTTTGGGCAACGGGGATGTGTATTTGTAAGGAGGTGTGAATATTTTTTTTGTCATTTTATTGCATGTGGTACTGACTGTGTTCTTTGTTTCCTGACAAGCACAATACTACAAGACGCCCTCTTGGGTATTATTGCAGTGCTGTTGTGGCACACACAAAGTTTTCAGCATCGTCGCTGACACTTGCAACTGTTGAGGAAGTAGTTTCTCTTCCCAGCTCTGCCTAACAAACGCACCAACAATCTCTTCACATTGCAGCTCACCGAACAAATGACTCTGTTAAATGAAATAAACCATAGTTAATAGAAGCATTCTATATATATATCTCTCGATAAAGCCGAGAAGCAAAAATAATAAGTGCTCCAAATTAAGTTAAATTAAAATGCCAATCGGATCATATAACTGAAAAAAATAAATAAATAATGATTTGGAAGCAAGAACCCATCCGACAATGAGAGCCTGGATGCATCTGCAAAATAATTAAGTGGAAAGCAATTTTCCATTTAAGTACTTCATCATTTAGATAGATGGAATTAAAGTAGTGTAAACCAATTTTACACATGAGCAATAAATGCAGATATTCCGCACATCTCACTCTTCCTTGAGTTACGCGATTTGTAGTTGAGAGCGTGTTGGAGGAAGAATGGATTGTTCTGCCTTCGTTTGTGTGAGAACGTTGACCTCTGGTTAATCACGTAGACTGTCCAGAAATGTTTTAAATGTCTTTTTTGTATTATTATTATCATTATTATTATTATTATTCCTTTCAGGCTACGTTCGAGCAGTTGATGAAAACATCAGTGCGGCAGTGCTGAAGATGATATACGATCTCTCCATTCTCACATCCTCCAACAGTGAGTCCTTCTAATTTCGCTCATCGCTTAAGTTATGAAATGTTCCACCGAGGGAGGCTCAAGGCATTGAAATAGAAATACTTAACATATTAAGATGAATAATTCAATGATTACTCACAGGCGTAAGTAGATGCCAATTACTCTCCCTCGACGTTTAACGCTACCATTCTCTGCGTGTACTTGGAAACAATACTGTTTCTAGAAAGATGGGTACAAATGAGACAAAATAGCTGTGAGAAGAATAAAGCAACTGAAGCTGTTAAAAAATACACCCACAGCATTTCAGTGAGTATAATTAAATAATCGTGATAAAATAGGATAGTTTCTCTCTTGATCAGTAAGTCCTGAGTGTGTTTCTCTACATCCTGCTTTGGTTTGAGCTCATCAGACTCTTTTTTTTTTTTTTTTCCTCTCCGTCATCACGCACAATCCAAATCATATTTAACACAAACAACACTGGGAAAAGCTGCGTTTTGATTCAAAATGAACCAGGTCAAAAAAGCCAAGCCCGTTTCGTTTTTCCGGCCGATAAAAAATATATTCGCTCGAGGTACGATAACGACGTGACTCATTCCCGCCTTTTTCCGATGTGCAGAATCTCTCATCTGAAGACCTACACGTATATATATCACACACACAAAAAAAAAAAGAAATGACGGCTTTAAAAGCATCCCAAGAACCTCTTACGGCTGCCGGCTTCAATTAAAATCCCAGATTTGAGCGTATCGAATGCAATTCCGCCCATCCTCGCTTTTCAAAAGCGGTGCAACACTGTGTTTCCAGCCTCAGTAATTGTTGTGCTATAATCAAGCCGGATTGAGCTTGGACTATTTTTTTTTTTTTTTGTTGACTCTGAAAGGCGGACTCCGCCAGACGCCAGCGCTCGCTGCTATTGTTGAACGATAAAGCCATCTTTCTTATGTGGGAGAGCCTCACCTTGTCTTGTTTTGTTTTTTTCCCCCCTCAGAGACATTCTATGACAACATCTAATCCAGCATTGTCTACAGTGTTTTTCAGAGAATGCTACAAGAAGTAATCTGTTTTACACCAGAGGCAACATCCTCAGGATGTGAGCACTATGAGCTCAACGCCCAATGTTTGTTCCTTCATTTGTCGAGAGCAAACAGCACACTGAGAGAACATGTAAGATGTGAAAGAAAAAAACACGCACAAACAAATACATAATCCAGTTTTATTGGGCCTCATGAAAAGAAGCGACATACAAACATTATTTTTCTTCATATCCACGATTTCCTCTTATTCTGTTAGTACCCATTGTTTTCTTGGATTCATTGATGTTTGGTTGTTTTTAAGAATACAAATGTTGTCCAACGGAAGGAAACTAAATTTAAAAAAAATGAAATTTATGTTTTAGAGTAATTATAATGATTGGATTTTTATATTCATGTTTACTTTGTTAGGTTAACAGCACCACAAATTCACTACTTCTTGTTTTTCGGCTATTTTTTGGTGGCATCTCGCCAATTCTTGGGCCCGTGCCAGAGTTTTTGCACACTGCAAAACACCTGTCCTTATTTAGTGTTTAGGGAGTGTTACCTATGCTCATAATGAACAATCTGCAACACGCCATCAATGTATTATCAAGCGGTATTCATCATTCAGCACTTCTCCTGTATTTTCTCTAAATTTAAGGACATTGAGAATTTAGAAATTGAAGGCCCATATATGGCAACTTAAACATAAATGTGATGGAGTTCCTATATAATGCATTGTGCTGGTAAAAAAAAGTATGAATCCTGGAATAAGACGAGTGAAGCACTTCGAGGACAGTCTCATATTGTTTGAGGGACATATTTAAAAACAACACCTTAAACTCCCTTCAGCTGATGTGAAACATGGCTTTGCAGGATTTCCCAGAGCAGAGGTGGTAAGTGCTTAATGGAGGATTTTAGCCACATGATGACACAAAACACTTGTTAAAATACCTTTGTGTGTGTGATCACACTTTTTGCAAACAGCACACAGAGCCGACTCTGTCCAGCTGGTCAATACGAACTTTAAGCCAACTTCAACACGACACGCACTCTGCTGGGTAAAAAAAGAAAAGGTGTGTGCAGCTGTTAATTATCAAACTAACTGTCGCCTCGTGTTCCATCTCACACATCTGCACCACGCTGTCAATGACTGAGCTGTTTTTTTCTACTTATCCAAAAATCAACTGGTTTATTATGTTGTTACTTTCACATTACGAGCAAATGTGGGCCCAAATTGCTCTCATTTGGACTAAAAACACATTATCATACCAACTCATCGTGTACCGATGTTTGTTCGTCGTGTACCGATGTTTGGTCATCATGTACCGATGTTTGGTACCGATGTTTGGTCATCGTGTACCGATGTTTGGTACCGATGTTTGGTCATCGTGTACCGATGTTTGGTACCAATGTTTGGTCATCGTGTACCGATGTTTGGTACCGATGTTTGGTCATCATGTACCGATGTTTGGTACCGATGTTTGGTCGTCGCCATGTACCGATGTTTGGTACCGATGTTTGGTCGTCGCCATGTACCGATGTTTGGTACCGATGTTTGGTCATCATGTACCGATGTTTGGTACCGATGTTTGGTCATCATGTACCGATGTTTGGTACCGATGTTTGTTCGTCGCGTATCGGTGTTTGGTCGTCGTGTATCGATGTTTGGTCATCATGTACCGATGTTTGGTCATCATGTGCCGATGTTTGGTTGTCGTGTATCGATGTTTGGTCATCATGTGCCGATGTTTGGTTGTCGTGTATCGATGTTTGGTCATCATGTACTGATGTTTGGTCATCATGTACTGATGTTTGGTCATCATGTACCGATGTTTGGTCATCATGTACCGATGTTTGGTCGTCATGTACCGATGTTTGGTCGTCATGTACCGATGTTTGGTCATCATGTATCGATGCTTGGTCGTCATGTACCGATGTTTGGTCGTCATGTACCGATGTTTGGTCGTCATGTACCGATGTTTGGTCATCATGTACCGATGTTTGGTACCGATGTTTGGTCATCATGTACCGATGTTTGGTACCGATGTTTGGTCATCATGTACCGATGTTTGGTACCGATGTTTGTTCGTCGCGTATCGGTGTTTGGTCGTCGTGTATCGATGTTTGGTCATCATGTACCGATGTTTGGTCGTCATGTACCGATGTTTGGTCGTCATGTACCGATGTTTGGTCGTCATGTACCGATGTTTGGTCGTATTGTACCGATGTTTGGTCGTCGCGTACCGATGTTTGGTCATCATGTACTGATGTATCTAATGTATATGTCGCAGTATAAACACGTGGTTCACATTTTGAATTCAAACAAAAACGCTTGCTTAGGTTTAGGCAACAAAACCACCAAGTTCGATTTTCGTGGTTTGGGCTTAAAAAAACTGTGTAAACTAAGTAAAATGTAAATAACGTGACATAAGTATACAGATAACATATAAAAAAAAACACTCACGTAATTCCAAAATAACTCAAAAATCACTCACTCAAATCTCCAATGTGGTCCAGGATCTGGGCCACTTTCCTATCTGGTCCTACATCTGATTCATCACTGGCCTCAGAGCGTTATGTACTACTTGTGTTCAGCTCTAGTACTCATTTCTTCTGACTTATGCCGGCTCATCTTCATTTAAGGCAAGGCGGTACACCTCCAGGACAATACGCTGCTGGAGTCCCTCATACAAACATAAATAGCTTGGGCTTCTTTTTTTTGCTCATCTGTTATAGCAGTATGAAAAGCACGGAGGTGTACTACAACCAAAAGAGTTATGCTGTCGGACAAACATCGCTCATCTACCTGCAGCTTTTTTTGGCCTCTGTCTCGTCTCCCTCTGTCTGACCGACGGCTGAGAAGTTGGGAACCGGCAGATGCATCTGATTCACACATCAAGGGCAATCAGCAGAGCCGCTCCCCAACTTCCAAGGGCCACTCAGGGAAAACACACGGGGACGAGTAAAGCCAGGCAGAGGAGGGGGGGGGGTTGAGTGTGAGGTGGAGAATCCCGAATTGGATGACGGATGTGACTTGATTACTGGTTAACTACCCCGCTGGTGCACCACTCCGCTCTGGATGAGGAACCCGCTGGCGGCTGGATTATCAATTTGGAGTAGGCAAGACTCTATTTGAATGTATTGTTTCATTACAGGCGGGCTGACAGTTACAAGGCCTTTGTCTTTTTGACTGAGCTCAGGCGTTGGCTTTCAGGCTCTTACTTGCCTCAGCGGTTTGCCACCTCGCCAACTCTTTAATAAAATCTCCTATCGAGCCTTTCATCTGATGCATTCGCGTCGCGTTTGGTTTATTGAAGCACACCCCGCACCTTGCCACAATATCCCCGGTTCTCAGACGAAACCAGCTGGCCGCGTGTTAGGTACCGACGTGATGAGACTCGAAGGGAAGTCAAAGTCTTTTTCTCGCCACTGGCGAACAAAGGAAGACACAGCTGAAAGGAAGACGAGGACCGACAACAGGAGATTTTGATCAGCTCGAAAGTCACAAATTACGACACTGAAACTAAATGTCAGAGCGGCGTGGGCTCCATTTGGTTTATTCGGTGGACCACGACGCACAGTCTCCCAATATAAAAACCCTGAGTTATTGTCATACATATATATATATATTTATATATATATCAAACAGCTCATCAATTGGTATAATCATAAATAGAATAAATACAATTACAAGTGTTTGGTGGGAGGTTCATAAATGTGCTCTCGGGTAAGATTATAGTTTATTCACCTTTGATTATTTCAAGAGTTGTTCATTTGTTTTTGCAGTGTCATGCAGCCACGTAGTTGGAACCTAATTCTACACATTTTAACATGTCGTGTGACACATTGGAGGAGGTGGATCGACACAACGCTGCATTCTGACACGGGAGTACGTCGTTTTTGGCTTCAAACATGACGGACAATGTATTTCCGAGGCATCGCCACAACCTCGCCCACGTGTTTTATCAGCCTCACCATGACAACTGAAAAAGGAGAAGGAGACTATCCTCAGCGAAGCAACTTACCCACGTTGCATTTGAGCCCTCTGCTCACCCACAGCGGTGAAACCGTGACTCATAACTGCATATGGAAGGTACAGAGAAAGGATGTCGTCCCGTCAATAGATGACCGATCAGAAAGCGCTTCCGTCGTTGCCCTCGAGGACGTGTTCGAACTTGTTGTAAAGCATACTGAATATCTGAACTTCACCTTATTCAGCCTTTTTGCAGATCATTTTGAAACGCTGAACGTTAACAATGAGACAATGAGGATTTGTGCCGGTGTAAAGGCATTTATTAAAAGCAAACCAATTTTGCAACTCTTAATCGTTTCTTTTTTTTGCCAGTTTGACACCGTCTGTGTCCAGATTCACCCCCTCAGTCACTCAGTCGACTATTCATTACATGATAGAACATTCAAACAAAGATGCTCTCAAGTTATATTATGGGACGTGGAGGCTCACATTATCTGGAGATTAACCCATAATGTGACCGTTTAGCTTTAAATGAAAACATTTCAGAGAACACATTACACATCCTGACGTATCTCATACATACGAATGAGCCATGATCTTAAACAACGATGATTTTTGTCTATATATATATATATATATATATATATATATATATATATATATATATATATTATAATATGATGTTATAACCTTGTGGTTTTCCCCAAAAAAAAGCCTTCCTACTGAACTCTACCACTTGCATGTTGTGTATTTTCCATTCCTCCTCTGTGGCAAATTGAGTTAAATGTGCATTTATTTGTGCTCAGGAAAGCACCACTGTCTCTGGTGGATATTTGTTTGGGCATGTTGCCTCTGATGTTGGAGCTGGTTTTCCACAAAATCAACCTCGGGCAAAGAAACCAACCTACACACACACACACACACACACACACACACACACACACACACACACAAGTTGCAGGACTGTGATTTTCTGCACACTTACAAGCTGCGAGCAGCTTTTTGTCTGACCTCAGCAGCAGCTTTGACGTTACTTTAGCAGGTAAGTTGAGCTCTCAGAGTTTTCCTTCACATCTTTGGATTTAATTCAACGCTTATCAACATGAAATTGTATTTTTTTTGTATTTACCTTGAATAGGAAACACATTACACTACATAGTGATCAAGTATGAAGTACGCCTCTTTTATCATACGAAGTAGTAAGCGGTTCCAATAAAATAGATGATGCTACATTAGGATTTGCACAAATTGCGAACCCCGGTGCTTGTGTTTTTATTACTGACGCTTCAAAATGAAGTGCATTGGGAACAAGTGTAGGAAGCAATCAAGACGAGACGACCGCGGGATCAGCGCATTGAACACGGAGCAGAATGGGAGCATGGATGGGGATGTGGATCACACGTCTCCCCCTGCCGGAAATAATCAATTTCTCAATGGGAGTCATCATCGGGGGGGCTGTCTAAGTCACCATGAATAGCATTTCCCCATTCCTCACAGTGAAACAGCTGAAACCTAATCTAGCAACTGTTTTTTTTTTTTTCAAGTGGGACAAATGATAGCATGTATCATATATATATATATATATATATATATATATATATATATATATATATATATATATATATATATAAGTAGCCGAAAATGGCTCTCAGCTTCAAAGCTGAACCATCTCTTGTATACAATAATTATGCCATAAACTGTGTCACAGGATCAGGGAGACTTCAGGTGATGGCTTTGAAGTGTATCTTTAATGCACAGCTGCGTGCTTGTTGTACGCTCACACGTGTTAACGCTAAAAGGGGGGGGGGGGCCGATCATGTCATTAATGCGTTGATTGAGCCGCTGCGGTGACACGAGCTTGTTATTCCCCCGCTGAGCGCTCGCGTCCTCATGAGTACATCTTGTTCTCAAGGTTTGTGAGGCGAACGTCAAAGTCTGAAAATGTTAAATAGTTTGTTCGATTTGTGTGATTTTCATACTGAAGGGACAACATGTCCCCCCCGGCTCCCTCTAATATCCCAGAAAAATATCGATACGCTTGAATATCAATATTTATATATGTGAAACTGTATTGATTCTCAAAAACACTGTTTAGGGATGGGAGGGGGAGGGGAGGAGGGGGGGGGGGAGAGACTTTCAATCAGGAGACCGGTTCGGTATTTCAAAGTTCCGTGTTTTCCGTACTTAAGTTGCGTTTTACTTATTTCTATCCCGATCACAATGTGTGTTTTTTTGTGACGAGTCGGGAGGAGAAGGTGTTAACACAACGAGCAAAAAAAAAACAATAAAACGTACGTTTCCTGTGAAGAATAAAAAACATTATTCACGTGATTATCGTTAATCTGACACGCCCCCCCCCCCAAAAAAAACCGACTGCTCTTCTTGGCGAGACCCGCCCCTGCGTAGCTGGTTGAGGCAGAGACGATCGGTTGAAGTTCGGCATTGACCCGGAGTAGTTTCGGGGCTCAGGATTGCCCATTGTTCAAGGGCATAGAACCCGAACAAACCAGGTTCCTAGAACCTCGGCCAGCGCGGACGCCTGGCCGATCCTAGCGCTTGAATGCTACACGGGGCGTGTCTCGCCAAGAAGAGCAGGCGGGATTCATAATAAAGCTAGTTTGAAGCGTAGGCCCACTGACCAAGCTGCGGTATTTGAAGAGTTTTTGGAGGGAAGAGTGCGTTTTTGCCGTAGGATGTGTGCGTCTGTTATTCGGCCTGGTGGTGAAAACAGGTTATTGTGGCGCAAACACAAACGTTACTAAATCTGCCTTTTTAAACGGCGCCATGCTCAGCAAGATTCCACTTTAAACCGACAGTAAAAGAGGACGTTTCACGACTTGATGCGTTACACGGACGAAGGCAAAGATCCTCAAATTTATAATTGGACTCATTAGCATATTAAGTATAAAATTCAACTCTAATCTGCGGGTCATTTGGATCGCTTTTCATGAGCTTAACCACATTACGCTACATTTGAAAACTGAAATGATCTCTCGCGCCTACACAAACCACCAATCTGAAAAAAAAAAAAAAAAAACAGACTGAAGGTTAATGGAGGTCGTCCCCCTCAGTTGGAAAGAATGCGGCCATCAGTGGCCTTGCTCAAGAGTGTCAGGGGAAAACCCGTTGAAAATATGATTTTATTCCACTTCGATAATCATGCAGCCATCTGACGCGTTCCTTCAGAAGGCTGGCTCTTCTGACAGTGAGAGCCGGACGCTAATGGTGGAAATCCTGGAACCGAACGGGGGGAGGGGGCTATTTTACAATTACATGAGCGCGGAACAGAGAAATCAGGCTTCTCTGAATCGATTATTTAATGAGCAGACAGAGAGGGAATATGGGAGAACATACCGCCACATGGCTGATCGTCCCAGCCGGGGTGGGGGGGTGGGGGGGGGTGGGTTGAAAATAAATAAATAAATAATAGGACAAAGCTTCAAACAGCATTTCATAGAGAATCATAATTAAAAAGAGCCAAATATTCTCGCTAAATAAATAAAGGCTATTTGGGCCGTGTACTGTTCGGTTGAATAGTTAATATGAATCCAGTGTTAAGGTTTGCGTGAATCTCTCCCGCTCTTCATATCTTCGGTTATAATGACTTGTGACATTTTACAGACTTTCCGACATTTAATGAAACGCTACCGAAGAGAGCACGCGACGGTGCGCTTCTCGCGTCGGAATAACGGCGACGGAGTCTAAATCCAACGGTTTCTTTTCCGGCGGACATTTTTTTTTTTCCAGGTGCTCTTTCTAAAAAGCACATATTCTCCACTGCCTGCGTATTTGGCACAGCTTTCAGCTCCTTATGTATTGTGCTATTTCAGTGAAACAGTCGATCAAGCGGGCTTGTTGCCATGCTCCCCCTAGTAACCTGGCCTCTCAAGCTTTGCCATCTGTTAACATGCTTAATGTGCTGGATTCTCTTTCAGCTTGACCCCGCCTCAAAAACACAATTTCTGCACATTGGAAATAAAAGCATCCATCTCTTTGTGCCGGACTCTGCTGGCTCAGTATCTTTTTCACTTGAGTGAGGCGGCGACGGAAGTTTTCTTAAATTGCTTGTCTGAAGAATAAACTACTACTTGATTATTTTTGTTGGGGGGGGGGGGGGGGGGGCACTTTGCCCTGAGGCGTGGGACATTTGGAAATGGGTTCATCATTCATTTCCCAAATCTCCTATAATAGCCCCACTTGGCCATAAATATTAATACCATGAAAAAAATAAAAGAAACAGTCATGTCTTGCAGCTAAACGCTGATGAAAAAAAAATGCAATTTTTGGGTGACCATTTGCATAACAGTGAGTTAAGATATGGGAATCATGTGCTGTCTTTAACTTGCCATGAAACAGGATTATACAGACTTATTTCTAAATGGAAAGATTATGATCACACTTATTTGCTGGATTAGATTTAACAGTAGAAACCCCGTAATATACATATTCTACTCTATATTAAGTTCCTGCTGTCAGAATTGTATTTGAACAAACCACAGACGGCTTAGCTGCATATTGTATTTGACACTGAAATGTATCCCTGACGCTTAAGGAACACGACGGGCGCTTTCCCACATAAAATATTTGCAGAACACAATGCATTCGAAAACCTGTTTAAATGTCACACGCATGCATGTCAGTCTTCTTCTTCCTTTTAAGAACCAGTCTTAAAAAGTCCACTGTGGACCACCTGCTGAGCAGCAGACAGAACGCAGGTGGACACTAGCCGGTGGACACTGTGCATTTAGCGGCTCTGACCAGCTCTCTGGCTCTTATCAATGGCGTAAATCGCACGGGGGCCCATGCAGGACGACAACACGCTGCAGCTCTCTCGCTGTAGCTGGACCTACTTGCGCGTCAAAGATTCCGGTGCAGGACAGGCGGTGATATTAGCATTAATAGACGTGGCTCTTCGGCTGATGTCCGTGGCGCTGATCAAAGTGCCGGTTTGCGGGATGGAAATTCCAACGGGTGAGAGCGATTGTCTGCTTTGTGTCTGGAGCGGTTATACGTGTGTGTGTGTGTGTGTGTGTGTGTGTGTGTGTGTGTGTGTGTGTGTGTGTGTGTGTGTGTGCGCGCGCGCGCACGTGGGCATGCGCTTCATGTTGGCGGTGAGGGTTCCAAGAAGAAGAAAAAAAAGAGGGAATTGCATCAGGACCAATCAGAACCGTGTTACCCTGCTGCCTGTAGCTGCTCCCGGACTGAGCGCTACAGGCCTTCTCTCAGATGTCAGTCCGGACAATTGTGCCACTTTAAACGCATTAAGTCGGCGGCTCGCGGTCGCGTTCAGCTTGTTTAAGCGCATGTTTTTGCAGCTGCGAGCAGGTCGGGTGGCCAGGTGGTGTTAAAAAAAAGAAAAAAAACACAGACCACGCACATCACTACTTCGGAAACATGGGCAGGTGCATGCTGGTCGGCTGCTATCGGTAGGTTCAAGATAATTGAATTTACTGCAAATAGCTTTTTACGTCCATTTATAATTATTTTATGCTCCCATGTAGAGCGCACAACAGCTGATTTAGCTTATTTAGTGGGTTTTTTTTCCCCCATCGACCAATCAGTTGGTTAAAGAGTAAGTCGACCACCAATGGTTGACCACCATTGGGTGACACACACACACACACACACACACACACACACACACACACATACAGAGTCACCGGGAGAAACTACCTTATATGATGTATCTGCATAAACACAGCGGGTGCGCTTTAGGGTTGAAGCACGACCTCTGAAAGGGGAACGGGGTGAAGTCCGGTTTAGTGGTCTCTCCTCGACCGCCATTGCAGATCAAGCATCCCAAAGTGCCGTCCACTCACGTACTATAAAATCTTGGGATTTAAATTTCCCGTCTTTGGAACCTTTGCTGCACGTCACGTCCTCTGTCTCCAATCGCTTTTTGTCTCTCTCTATGCTGAGAACGGTAATAAAAGAGCAGAAAAGCCATCAAAAGACGCCAGAGGGGTCTGAGGCCATGAATCTCCCCAACAAGACCTTTTTTTTTCCGGCATTCGAGAATGAATTATTCTGCATATTAACTTTTTATCAACAAAAATGTTCAGGTATTTAAATGAATTAAAAGCACTACACTACATCTCTTAAACAGCAAATAGGGCCCTACCGTCTCCTTTTGGTTCTTTCAATCAGCTAAGACATCCAATCGGCGAATGTCTTCTCGGGCCTAATTTCTCCTAATAGTTTCCTCAGCAAACACTGGATGAAAAAGTAAAGTCTTTTCACTAAATGGAGAGGGTGAAACATTGCTTTTGCCCTTTAAACGCTCACCTCTTACTAATGTAAGCTCTTGAAGTAAGGTACAATGGGGTGTGAATGGGCTCCATAGTGGGAGCGGTTTTAAAAGGTTCATTGTGTGGATCTTTTTCCTTATAGCTCTTCAAGCAATCAATGTCAGCAATTTACCCCTCGGAAAAGAAAAAAAAAGGTCTCGATACAGAATGTGACGCGGGCGCGGACGACTAACCTGTAGACGGGGAGCTTCAGAAATCATTGGGAAGGGTTAGAAAATGTCATCGATGCCGAATGAAATGTCATAAAAAACCCTTAACATTTATCTACAGGTTAACAAACTATGTTAAAGAAGACCAGAGGAACAGAAAAAAAGAGCATTCACTGACAAGTACTACAAAGAAAATATGAATTATAAGGTTCGCAAACACTGAATTACAAAATAAGTTATTTGCATTGCAAATGATGAGAAGTTTCTAGAAGGTAGTAGGGGTGCGATCGCAGATCGGGACGCCACAATGAGATGAAACGGGACGGATTTCGCTCTTGACGTTTAAAAAGAGAACTCAGCTGTGTATCAAACTTAACAGCCAGCCACCAGGGGGCGATGGAGATGTCGCTTCACTTATGAGGAGCTGTCACGGCGCTGTGTGCGCACTGTACAACAGCAGCCTTTGAAAAACATTCACACATTTTTAAAAGTGGAACAGTAATATACCGTATTTTTTACGGGCAAAACGAAAAAGCGTCAAATTCATGTCAAGAAGAACTTTTACTTTAAGTCTCGTTTTGATGCAAAGATGTGTTATTTAGCAGGAACGTGAAAGCGATAGCGGCGCTCTGTTGATTTGAAGTGCTCCTGAAATCAAAGAATCCTCGTGATAAATAATCGTGACCTCGATACTGATCAAAAAATAATCCAGATTATCGTGAAAAGTGACAACCGTGTCAACAAGTGAGGCCTGTTTCAACACTGACTCGCTGGAAGCTTATCCGTCCTCCTCGCTGACGTTAATTAACTGAGCGTGGACTGGCAGCAGCTAATCCTTTGCACTTGGGAGTGTGAACAAAGTTTCAAAGAAGAAAGCGAGACGCACATGAGAGGCTGTGTGATGACAAAAAAAAAAAAAAAAAATCTGACAAATAAGCAGATTCACTTGTTTTTGCGAATGTTATTTGTAAGGAGGATTTTGACATTGAAGCGTTTTGTTGAGCATGAGATGAACTCTGATGTAAGGCTTCTTTTGATTTTAACATTCATGAATGGCAACGTGTGTGCGTGTGTGTGTGTGTGTGTGTGTGTGTTACATCTGACTTGAGTCGCGACATCCTTGAACTCCATGTTCCACGGGAAAGACGACGCCGAAGGGAAATGTTGGTTTTGTTCACATTGAACGGCCGAATCACGCATCCCCAATGTGTCATGGTGAGACATTTCTTTATAGTCTTTAGAAGCCTCGCTTAAATGCTGCCTGCTTCATGCATCACATGGTTTTGTTTTTTTTATTTTGAAAGGATTAACCACAGTTTGTTTTTTTTATTTTGAAAGGATTAACACTCGTCCTGCCAACTTGTTCAACAGACAAGGACGACTGACTGGAACCAACTACGACAAGAAACATCTGAGGTAATAAATCAAGTGAGGAGTAGAGTCCCTTTCTCATAGACTTCTATACAATCGGACTTCTGTTTTTGCAACCGGAGGAGTCGCCCCCTGCTGGCCACTAGAGAGAATGCAGGTTCAAGACACTTCTATTAGCAGAAACAGAAGTTACACATGTTAAACATAATGCCACTGGTGTTCACGATAATTGTAAATTAGCATAATTAACGCCCCAATATTACCACATATATTCTATATCGAAGTAGTTCTCACAGCTGGACGCTGCCAAATTCTACACACTGCACCTTTAATTTATTAGCAGCCTCAGCGGCGGAGTTAAGCGGCCCGCTCAAGACAACGAATTGGGGGGAAAACAAATGAGGGGAAACGAGTGCCTGAGAGAGATGTACATACAACAGCGTCAATAGACGAGTTATATTAACGGTGATATGAAGAGATTTGGAATTGTATTAGCCAAACATTCGAATTGCAGAGTCAAAAAGGATAACATCAACATCATTTTGAATTTGTGTTGTTGTTGGGTTTTCAAACTCCATTAATAAAAAAACCTTAAGCTTTGCAAACAACAGACAAATTGCTCATGACTCCAACACAAATTGTGTTCACGCCTCAAACTAAATTCGAAAATATTACAAAATTGGTGAGTGCGACAAGTTCTCCTCAATCAATACAAGCCAATAAGAAGGATTGCGTTGGTACGAGTGCTCCTCACGTGAGGCCCATTGAGCACACACAGTACGCTGGCTGTCACTGCGGATCAGTGACGATGGCTTCTATCACCATGGCGTTGATTCAGAACCGTCATCTTACTTTTGCGACCATATATATATATATATATATATATATGTGTGCGTGCTTGATGAGTCCCATTTCTCCTCGCAAATTGGACAAATGGAGGGAGAATTACACGCTGGGCACGCGAGACAATTTCATCACGGACAAGTCTTTAATGATGTCTCATCTGCATTTTTCAATTTGAGCGGTGGGCCAAAAATAGATGGGCGGCCAGGCTTTGTTGAAATGAGTCACGTTAAACGGATGGCAGCGGGACAATCGCTCATCTGAGGCCTACGTGTTCATTTTACCAATGTGTCATTTATGTGTTTATCAAAACCCATAGTTGTAATTAAATGATAATTTCCTGTCGAACAAACGTGAATACAATCGGAGGGAGTTTTGTTCCATTTATTTTATTATGAGTTATCTTTTTATGAAAACAGATTAAGGTGTTTATTTTATTTTATTTTTTTTGGTTTAGGTGGGAGTTAATAATGACAACGTAATAATACTACAAACAGGATCATTACAATTTAAATAATAGTGATAGAGCTGAAAGAATGAATCAAGTGTGGACTGTTGGTTTCTTTACTATTGTCTTGCAATTCATAAATCAAATAATGAAGAAATAATCAGTAGAGAAAGTGATCATAAATGGCAGCCCTGAATAATAATATCTTAATAATGTAATTCACTGTAAAACTGTATAAACAGTTTCGCATTTTAGTCATAATGTAGACCTAAAACTAAACTCAAGTCATAATAATTTGAATTGCAAATACTATATTAACACGGTCACATTATACAAATGAATGCTAACTAGAATTTAAAAAAATAAAGTTCCAAGGACTGCCTGTTCTTCTGCTGCTGCATCTTATTTGCATAAAAACAGGCATGCTATTTGAATATGCACATGCACATTATTAGGCACTGTGTGTGCACAGATAGTGTTACTTACTCTACCCCCCCCCTCAAGGAAGCCCACACGCCCTGCTAAAAAAAGCTGGGGTCAGAGGCTCGGCCTTCCGCTTCACAACGTTGGCTGAGCCGCCGACAACGACCGCTGCTCAGCCAGGGCCGTTAACATCTGGGCAAACTCTGCCGGGAGACTAAAGAGCGCCTGATCACCAGCCGACGCCTGCGGTGAAGCGAGACAGATAGCGGCTAAAGCTCGGGGTCAGGATGCCTTCTTTTGAATTTTTGGCATTCTCCTCTCAGCGTGGCTCACGCCGCTGTAAGCTCTCTCACAGAAGGCGTAAGCAGGGAGTGCTGGCTTAGGACCCTCCCTCCCTCCCCCTCGGCTCTTATGTCTCACCCTCCCTCCCCCTCGGCTCTTATGTCTCTTTACGTGAGCGTCAAAAGCCAGGAGAATATCTTATCCTCGTTGCTCCGGGGTCCTCTGTTCATTCGTGACCTTTTAAGATTAAAGACAAGCCACAAAGACTTAGCTCCAGTTCGCCGGTCCCTCTTTTTTTTTCTTATTTTTTTTTCCCCCCCACACTGGTTGGTCTTTGATGAAATATTTAGAATAGCGTTTAAAAAAGGGAGGCTTCAAAGTGGGCTGACGTGCGAATGAAGCATTATGGGCCGATAAATCGATTCTGAGGAATAGATGTGAGGAAGAAAGAGGGGGGGGGGGGGGAGGAGGGGGGGGGGGGGGGGGGGGGGGGGGGGGCTGAGATGGAAGGATGAAAAAACGCACCGTTTGTTAATCCATAAAATAACCGAAAATGTACTGGCAGCTCATTACTCAGACCCGTAGATAACAAAAATAAATAATGAATGGAGAAAAAAAAGTCTGTTAATTAACAGTGTGCCCACAGTAAAACAGGACATTATCTGTTTTTTAATGGCGTGTCTATAGTGAAGAACACTTTCTGTTTTATAATGGTATACCTAAAGAGAATAAAAACCCTGCAAATGTTCAAGACGTACGTTGGTCAAATGAGGTACATTGTACTGCCGTGGTACACCTTTTAGATGTGTTGAGTAGTTAAGCACACATGTGTCATTCATCAGTGTGACCGGCCGCGTTCTCCAACGTCCAAATCCCTATGAACCCCTGTGTTCATAAAAGTTAAGTCAACGTCTACAGCATGCATTGAAATATTGATTCAAAGTTTACTCCTGAGACTTTGAAACAAGTCGAAGGCTCGAAGTCTTAAGTTTGCAGTCAAAAAAAAAATAAATCAATCATCGCGTGCAAATATTTCATAAACTGTACCTCAGCCGCTGCAACGACGCGGCACCAAAGGAAATATTTGGTCAGTATACCTTCGCTGTATTTTTTTTTTTGCAGGACGGATAATAAATGAAATTTACCTGGAAGCAAAAATTAAGGCAAATATTGACTTTCAGTTGAGGGGAAACGTAGCTGCCAAGAAAAAAAAAAAGAACACGCACACTTAAGATATCACTTAGCTGACAAAAGCTGTTCATAAAACTGTGAGTTATTGATATTTTGTTAGGAAATTAGGATCAACACACATCATGGAAAGTAGAGTGAAGACGCGGACGGGTTTGGAACGGTCTTGTGTTTTAATTGAATTCCTCAAGCGCGTCGTCTCAATTAATGTCCTGTCTGTTTAACTGACGACCGGGATATTAAGAGTCGTCGATAATACGCCTCTCCCCCGCTCGCCGCCTTCCCACGCCGCCGAGCTCGCCGTTCTCTCGTGCCCACGGGGCTCGGTTTGACGCCTCGTCAGACATGAAAGCTCGAGGACCGAGAGACGACGACGCGTTAAATATCGTTCAATATCGCCGCGCTGAGGTACGGAGAGATTGCCAACGATGGTAGATAAAAAACAAACATGGAAACCTATTAAGAAATATTGAGTTTGTCTTCTCGGTAACTGTGAGCTCTTTGATGAGAACGTTTTTAACGCCACGACGTGCTGCGAACTGCTCAAGTTAACAGAACGCAATAAGCATTGAAACTCACCGAGAAATAAAACCAAATAAAAATCCAACGTTGTCCCGCCCTGACTAAAGATGGTGTGTGTGTGTGTGTGTGTGTGTGTGTGTGTGTGTGTGTGCATAACGTGTGTAAATGTAAAACAACTTAAATAGAACATTCTGTAACCTAATCAGACTCATAATTACTAACAATTTGAATAAGAGCAGCAGGGAAATCATGGCTACATCTGCTCTGATTTGATGCTAAATTGACTTGACTATTTAAAGCTAACCCGACATTAGAAGTGCGTGAGAATGGAACGCTTCCACTTCGTTCATTTAGTCCGGAGAGATGACTTCCGCTCGGAGACGTTCGCCTCCCAGTCCTTCGTTAACTGACTGAAGAACACCTCTGCTCTTCACACTCATTGTAAAACTGATATTGCACATAATGCGTTTATAATGTACTTTTCAGCTTTCTTTGTTCGAACACGGAGAGGCAACCTATTTCATCAGCGTACATTAGCGGTTCTATTCATCACGACACGTCGGGAGTGGGGTTTTTTTTTTCCCATTCATTTTTCATTAATGCGAAAGGTGACATAATCAGTTTGTAATTCATGTTCTTCCAGCGAACTCTCCAACCTCCGCCGTTTTTTTTTTCACGGCCATAACCTCCGATAAATATTTAGGCATCTGCTGCATGTGGAGGCTGCTTCACCCCGGAGTGAACGAGGAGATTCTATACGCTTAGTGCCCCCCAAAAAAAAAACCTCCACATCCACAGCAAACAAAGTCTGATGGTGAACTGGTTTAAGTTGCTGCAAAGTACAAACAACTGAAATGGGGGGAAAATGTGAGTCTTTTTTTGTTTTTGAGGACCTCCGCATCGTCGCTGATAAACGTGAAGTCGAGACATTTTTCTAACCGAGGAGCAGAGTATCAACTTCCCTTCCCAGAGATGGCAGCATGTCGCCCCCCATGGGGGGGGGGGGGGTCTCCATGGAGAGACGGAGAACAAAACAACATCCGTGATTAATCCTTATTTAAAAATTGCATTGTCGGGGTTCAGCTGGAGGTAGTGTTTACCACGCGGGGTAGACGGAAAACAGTTATTTAAGTGATGAGTGTCCGAGCCGATACGAAGCCTTCAGACGCTGCAGTCCTCTGTGTGAGAGCAGAATGCCAGCTCCTGCTACACACTGCAGCACATTATTTCCACTTTAAAAAAAAAAAAAAAAAAAAAAGGCTGATTTGGAACATGAGGAAAGACGAGATCGGTTGCGTGAAGTTCAACAACAGCTAGCGATGCGAGCGTTGAGCTCAAAGTCGATCACGATATCCGCTGAAGTACCAAAGACATAGCATATGGAGAGAGCGCATCGCTGCATGGATGCATATACACATGCATGCATGCATGGATGGATGGGGGGGGGGGGGGGGGCGAGATGTACGCAGCACACTAGTTGCTCTGTGGACTAGTGGTCTTTTCCACACCCACTGCAGCAGTGATGTAGCGTTTGCACCACTAACCGGCGATGCTGCTGATACAGGAGTACATCACTAGCGCTCTCTCCCCCCCCCCAGATTTTAATTATGTATACCCAGACCTGAAGATGAAGCCATGTGTCTAATAGCCACTGACTTCTGCTATACAGTCCATGTGTGTTTGTATGTAAGGTAGCTATAAAATCTGCTCCGACATGGTCGTAATGAAGCCACAGAGCTGTTCAACAAAAAGTCTGAATTATTTAGTTTCTTATTTAGAATAAATATTTAATACGATAAAGACTTTTTCAAGGGCTTTAATGAGGTCTTTCTGCACCAATACCAACCCAACGGATCAGACCGGTGCCGTGGAGGTCAGTGCAGCAGACCAGCATGGAGCTCCATCATCTTATCACCATCATCATCATCATCATCGTCATCATCATAGAGCTCATTGAAGACGGATGTTTGTTCTCAGCTTCTTAATGGAAGCAAGGTGAGCAGTTGGACATAGAGAGCTCTTCTGGCCGTTAATGGGCGGCGCTTTGAGGACCTTTTTAAGGATGAAAAATGGCAAAAAAAATAAATACTCGCATTGTTCCGAGCTGTACGACCAGGTGACGGTTGTTCCAGTGTGCTTTGAACGTCATGATATGTAGCTATGGATTTTCATAAAAGGGTCAGCAGCAGAAGTGTTTGTTTGGATGCCAAACGCTCAGGGCAATTGGATACTACCGGTTACCCAGCTCTCTGTTGAGTCCAGATGTTCACAGCCTTATGACTTGAAGCATTTCTTTGACTTGAATTCGCCGCTGCATCAAACAGATGTGACAAAGTTGTTTGTTTTTTTTCATAACGCATGACGGCACATTGCACAGAGCGGTGTTGTGAGGAGAAGGAAGATTTCTGTCTCAAACAGATGGACGGTCTCCCCCAGGTGAAAGGTTCCGTGGCCCAAGTCCGTTTCGTTGTTCGCCGTGTAATTTGCACGACTTTAAACAAACTAAGGGAGGCGCCCAGGTGGCATCCTCACCAGATGCCAGAAACCACCTCGACTGGCTCCTTTCCACGACAAAGGAGCAGCGGCTCTACTTCGAGTCCCTCAAGGATGACTGAACTTCTCACCCTATCTCTGAGGGAGACGCCCGCCGCCCTCCTGAGGAAACCCATTTCGGCCGCTTGTACCCGCGATCTGATTCTTTGGGTCGTGACCCAGTTCACATGACCACAGGTGAGGGTAGGAACCAAGATTGCAAAGTTGCAAAGCTGACAAAAAAAAAAAAAGTGACAAACTCAAAGCGAGTCACCGCAAGCGTCCCCCCCCCCCCCAGAAAAAAAAAAAAAAAAAAAACAACAGCGCTCACAGAGTCGACCACTTCAGCTGCTAATTCAGCGCACGCTAGAACACGACGTGTAATTTGCAACTCTTAGTACCCGAGGATTTTTAAAAGCGACGCGCTAATGAATGCCTGCGCAGGTGTTCACATCCATTCTATGAATTAAACACCAGACATCCGAACAATGTAGCAGCCTGCTCGAATAAAAAAAAAACACCAAATGATCTACACCCCCCCCCCCCCCCCCCCCCCCCCCCCTCCTCTCGAGACAGCCTGAGCAGAAAAAAAAAAACTTCTAGACAGCACGGCTGTCGGTTGGACTATTACGGTACATTTGTTTTCTGCAACATTGTGGTTGACCTTCCTCTGACCATCCCCCGTCCACACACACACACACACACACACACACACACACACACACACACCTTGACCATTTCAGTCGGCCTCCGTCTTCCAGACAAAATCTACCTTATTGAGTATTCCGTGTCCATCCACTAATCGTCTTATCACAGTGTGACAGGAGAGGGGATTATGTATCATTGCTCTGAACTGAGGGGCCCGATGAAAACAACCCTAACGAGGGACAGTTGGCAAAAGGAGGAATTCATCCGTTTCATTTCCAGCGAACCTTGCATGAAATCGTGGAAATCAGATTTCATGGCTAATTCCGGTGACAGGCCTTCAATGTGATGGGTCGAATGTTGATGTGGTAAATGTACAATAATGTCTTTTGTTTTAAGTAATCGCCGACAACAGAAAGGCCAGCCGAGCCAAAAAAGACCTTCTCCAAAGAGACAATTAGACCGCTGTCGATTAGAAATGAAACTCCCGTAATGACACACAGCCTAGGGCGGAAGAAATTGACAAAAGTATCTGCAGGAAGTATATATATATATATACACACTGGGAAGGCTGGAGAGATTTGCTCGGCTGAAGCGCTGCGTGTTGTGCTCACTGGAATGTGCATGATAAACAACACGCATGGAGCCGTGTTCATTTATTATATTAATGGACTACAATGGGGTCCAGACCGTGCAGTCGTGCACATTTGTAACCTCAAGGGAGCTGACAAAAGGGTATCCGTATAAACCCAAGGCAAGCCTTTCTCCCAGTCTGTTAGCTTTTTTAAATTGCACATGTAAAATGGGTTTTCATTTAATACCGAAACTACGTCTCCAGGCCCGGAATCGTTGCTGCAGCAGGGACACGCTGCACTTAGAGCAAACGTATTAATCTAACTGCAAAACCGCAAAAATATCTGTCCGTCCATCCGTCTGTCTGTCTTCTTTCTGTCTGTCTGTCCATCCGTCCGCCTGTCTGTCTGTCCATCCATCCGTCTGTCCGTCCATCCGTCTGTCTGTTCGTCTGTCTGTCTGTCCGTCCGTCCATCTGTCTGTCTGCCTGTCTGTCTGTCCATCCGTCTGTAAGTCTGTCTGTCCGTCCATCCATCTGTCTGTCCGTCTGTCCATCTGTCTGTCCATCCATCTGTCTGTCTGTATGTCTGTCCATCCGTCTGTCCATCCGTCTGTCCGTCTGTCTGTCCATCCATCCGTCTGTCTGTTCATCCGTCTGTCTGTTCGTCTGTCTGTCTGTCCGTCCATCCATCTGTCTGTCCGTCTGTCCATCTGTCTGTCTGTCCGTCTGTCCATCCATCTGTCTGTCTGTATGTCCGTCCGTCTGTCCATCCGTCTGTCCGTCCGTCTGTCCATCCATCTGTCCGTCCGTCTGTCTGTGTGTCCTTTATGCATTTAGAGAACCTCTCCCCCGATCTTCTTCACACCTGGTGTGTGTGTTGCTGAGGACCGCCTTGAGTCTTGGCTCGCTGCACGTTGATCATTTATAAACTTTGAATATAGCACAAGCCACGGCTTGTTGATCGCAGTTCACTTTTCACTGCTGCTGGATACACTCATCTTATACTCACACTATATTAACCAAACTCCAGTTCCAACCAAAGGGGCAATTAGTTGCTGGGTCTAAATGTGACAACTACAAACAGGGACAAAACAGAATAAACTGTCAATCGGGACTAAATAGCTGTCCCTCTGTGGGAGAGGTGGAGATGAAGGAGTCAGCGTTGCATTAATCAAACGGATAGCCGCTGACCAACCACACTTAGAGGAGCTCTGCACATCTGCACGTCTGCACGTCTGCACATCTGCACGTCTGCACATCTGCACGTCGACGGGGACGTTTTGGTCATTTTCTCACTCTTCAGCTAACCTAAAGGTGCAGAGGGAAAGTTTAAAGGGGACACTTTCACTTTCATACTTGTACTTTGGGTTTCCAATACTGTCCATCTGAACAGAACCGTCATAACTCGGTATAGTGACATAAACGTCTCATTCTAAGGTAATACTTATAATATTCCACGTCTGACGACAGATCTCCCTAAAGGCTGCACACTGTTCCTTTAGCAGCGTATCGTTGGGACCTAAGGAGAAAGCGTGCCATGTTTGCCTTAGAATAAGCATCAATTAATAATCTTAATCCATTTTTTATCTCGCCTCTCCCCTCCAGTGTAAATCCCATCGTGTTTGAATAGGTGTGTCAGTGTCGCTTTTAATCTTCTATTAATATTAATAAGTGAACCGCGTGATTGCCCCCCCCCCCCCCCCCCCCCTTTGCACACACACACACACACACACACTCCATTAATAAAGTGCGTCTGTGGTGTCTTAAGAACACTCCGTCATAGATGGTGCAGAGGTGTGTGATCCTCAGAGACAACCGACGACAACAACGGACGTCAGTCGGTCAAATTTAAATGCAGTCAAATTATGTATTATTCAGTATCAAGATCAAACCCCATGAGATATCCCAAACTTTGATCAGTCTGATAGCATAAAGAATGAATATGCTAATACGACCCCGGGCTAGTTAACCCGCCGCTCATGGCCAGGCATTTCCAGATACTTGAGAGTACATTTAAATAAGCCAATAAACATCCGCTGTGTCCTTAAATCGCTTTGCCAAAAAACTGCAGTAGACTAAACAGTACAGAGAATTACCCTCAAAACAAGTGAAATCTAGATTAGTGCTTGTTATTATGGCCGTCAGCTGTGTGCATCCCAGCGAACAATGCAGTCCACGCACGGCGCCGCTCATTAGGAAAAAAGACTTGACACTCGAGACGAAGAAAGGCTTTGGAGAAGAGATACAACAGACCTACATGTCCTGCATTGAAGAGTCAGAGCAGTACAACCAGACAAGCGTGGTACCTGTCACTGCGACATTAAAGAGCAGTCGGATAGTACAACGCAAACATGACCGCTCATTCATTCTCAATGTACGATAGCACAAAGGGCGGACGCGTCGTGTGTGCGCCAGCCAACCGACAAATTGCGATTCCCGCGCAGAAAGACGCTGTCGCCGAGTGTGAACAGAAAGCGGAGGGGAAGGCGAGAAGCAGGCCGGAGGGGATCCGTGCTAAAAGACAAGTCCGGGTGACAGTCGGAGGACACGATATCACAAGTGCTGCGACCTGGTCCAGATGTGTTGACATGTCCTCACTCCGCCTGAATGTCAACACGCAAAGAGAAAGGTGGCACACTACCTCATTCTATTTAATACTTACAGTATATTATGTCACTTGTATGAAGGCGAGATGTCTTTTTTGATTACAAAGGTGGTCTAAGTGTTATAAAAGTGTCAAAATGCTCATTCCACAGAGGAAAGCTCACGGCCCGTATTCAGACACTGTGCCTTTAAATGAGCCCTCAGGACTGTCCGTGAGGTTGTGATGTCACAAACTGTACAGTCCCGGGGTGAAGTGTCGCTGAAACTCTGTGTAGTCACACACACACACACACACACACACACACACACACACACACACACACACACAGCGTCTCCGGCTCAGTGACGCTTGAAAGACGGCGACAGCGCAGATGCAGAAGATCAGAAACGCCGACCAGTCGGAGCCGACTTGGACCTTTTCACGGCATCTTAAAGAGACAGGCGCTGAAAACGGAGCGTTTCAGACAGACGGTGAATTCAGGTATATTCAGACGGACGGCGAGAGAAAAATAAAGTGTATTTTGAACATTAAAAGCATGCAAACTAAATCTTGTAGGAACCCAAATTACAAGAATGAATCTGAAAATGAGCATGATATGTCTCCTTTAAAATAGATCATGGCAATTATATAGATTAATCTGTTTATTATTTTTGTGTTAGGGAGATTAAATGTCACTCGCAATTTCCTAAAATCCGAGGTGGCGTATCCACGTCTCATGTTGCGTCAGACAGGCAATCCAAAACCCAAAAAGATATTTCGTTTAATAGCATAGAAGACTAATAAAACCGGCAAAGATTCACATTTAACAACCTGCCTGTCTATATAAAAATGACTTAAACCATTAATCTGCAGGTTGATTAATGGATTAGGCTCTAAAAGAGAATAAAGTAGAGACTGAAGCTAAAAAAAAACAGGAGATAAAAAAAGGAATATAACAGGTAATGGAAGCTCTAGCTTGTTTTTCAAAAAAAAAAAAAAATGATTGAGGGCATTGCTCGGAATAAGGCCTGCTGCTGTTATTTTGGTTGATTACCGAGCGTCTTTAAACCGCGGACATGCTGGGTTGCGTATCCTATTTGCAATCTGCATAATACTGACAGGTAAAAAAAAAAGAAATCACTCAGGGTAGGCAGGAAGTCTTTCGTTCTGGTCTCATTACCGTTCTTATTACGGAACAGAGAAGAAGAATAATACAGTGAGGGGTTTGTTTTTCAGAAGATTGGGAGAAACAAATTGGCGGCTTCCTCTGCAATCCTGCTCGTTTCTACAGAGAGCGTTGTCAGATACCGGAGATCATTTCCTCCTTCTCTCAGAAGACGTCATCTGCTGTCAGTCATTTTTTTTTTTTTTTTGTATAGTCGGGAAAAACAACCTCCAAGACTTTAAACATGAAGCCCTAATTTGGTTCATTCCTCAAGTCCTCTTTTTGACGTCCACAGAAGGGAAATCCAGGTGAGAGTTTCCATTTAATCAGGTTATGACTCAACTTCATGGTCATTTTTTTTTTTTGGGGGGGGGGGCTGCAGTTTGTGGTGCTTTTAAATCCAAAACATTAGACCTCATATAATCTTTATATTTAAAAAAACAACAACAAAAAAATACATTTTAAGACACATTTTCAAGCTAAATCGGCATGCAAACACGCTCACAATGATAACACTGACATGCGGATGTCAAACAAGCTATAATAATGACCGTGTTCAACACTTTAGTTCAGCATGCGAACCACTTCTGATGAGCACTAAACACAACGGAGGCTGACGGGAATGTTATGAGTACATATTTGAACCGAAGTGTCGACAAGTTCATTTATTATTACGACGTTTTTTAAAATTCTTATTTATTCTATTCCAGTGACCCTCGGGTGACACGGCAGTAACTCGTCATTCGTTGGCTATAGCTGAAGCTGTAAAATGCATATTTATAAATGTATATATTTGAGTTCCAGTGTGGATCTCCTAAAGCCGCCTTATATGGTTTTATTGGGGCGTTATTTATGCTAATTAGACATGTTCATTATCATGTTCACGCCAGTCATTCAAACAGTTACTTAAAGCTAGCAGCGCTTGCTGGATCTGACACTCGAATGACTCCACCGTACGGAAAAAAAAAACAAAAAACAAGAGAATGTTCAGATAAGAAAACGAAAATGTTCTTGCTTTGAGGTCTGGAAACCATGGAAACGCAATGTTGCCAATTAAGCCTACAGAAGATGTTGAGATATTTCACAGGATATGCGAGACCTTGACCTTTCCAATATTGGACCGACAGACAATTGTCACATCAAGAGCCATTCCACCGGCATAGCTTCAGATATGTAGCGAGCATTGTTGAATGTTTGGGTGAAGTGAAAAGAGATGTATAATAGCAGAAGAAGATCTTCAGTGGTCAGTAGTAAATGACACCGGCACTGCTCCTGAGAAGCCCATGACAATATCCCCTCCAGTGTAATAACAAAAAGATTCCACGGCATATCTAGAATGCACATAGATTTCCCAGCTCTGTGCCTATATATGTGTGTGTATGTGTGTGTGTGTGTGTGTGTGTGTGTGTGTGTGTGTGCTGCGGATTCCCTTTCTTCCATTTGAGCCGCTGGCCTTCTGGTGGTTCCTGAACGTCCAGAGAGCAGGATCAGGGAAAGAGAAGCGCCGCACGCTCGTTAAGCGCGGCGGATTCCAAACAAAACCCCCCAAAAAAAACGGAAGCTTTCGCCCTGAGACGAGGCATCGTGGAGAGAGAGGCGCCGAGTTGCGTATCCTCCCCGCTTTCATCAAAAAAAGCACTGGTGAGATAAGACCGTTGGCTTTGCACTCATACAAAAGCACAAATCTATTGACCAGCTCCTGCCATGAAATGATAATTCAGCCTGATAAAATGGTATTTTCTCTGCCTCGCCATCTCCTAAGAGTCTTTTCTCAGATACGCCCATCATGTTATTCCGTCTAATGAAACCCAAAATGTGGAGTTTTACCGTAATATGCGATAAGCAATACGAAAATATCCTACGACGATGATGTTGTGCGATCCTGTATTTATTCTCGAAAAAAAACACTGCGTCCATTTTTAAATGAATGGTTTAGTCAGGAGAGACTTTTAGAGATTTGGTCCAAAGTCCTCTGGAGAACACAGATTTATAGCGACAAACTTTATTAGAAGACGTTTTGACGCAAACGTGCGTGTCGTCTTCTCTTCAGCCCCTAAACCGGGAGGTCTGAAGGAGACCTTGAGCTGCGTTCACAACCACACATCAAATAATCATAAAGGTTACTGCATGAATATGTACGCGTGACATTACACCGGTAACCACGTCCACAGCGGCGCATCAAACGTGTACGTATGAATAATAAATACCTGATAAGTCCGTTTAATATTTCAATATATTAGCTGGACTACGTGTAGATGATCAATTACAAGGACGTACAATACATCACGTCACATCCTGTTGAATCAGTAATAAACACCAAACAGCTTGTGTCATGTAATGTGGCGTGATAACAAGTCGGACTTGAGGCTGTAAAGTCAGGCTTATCTTTATACTACATATAATATACATCGTGATATAATATCGCCAGATTCTTACCAATACACACAGAGAGCTTCTCTTATTTGGTAAAATTATTATGATGATTATCTCCGGTTTAAGTTTATACCAAACTGAAAAAAAAGTACTTTTAAAACCCAATGGAATGTGTCACTATTATTGGTAGTGTTGTCATTAGTGTTATTGTTATGACTTATGAGGAGTAAGTTGTAGCAATAATTAATAGAATCAGTGCCTCGCGTCGGTAAAAGAACTCCGCCAGATATGAGATTAAGGCTTCACTGCGATACATCGCTCACTGCTACGTGACTTTATGACAGCTTGGCGGAATTTTACGACCAGTAAAAAAGCCAGATTAGAACCGTGAAATTGAATTAAATGAGTCAAAATCCACTGAAATGGAAATATTAATTACATTATTGATGCATTAAGAGGGGCGGTCGTTCTGCGTATTGTGTCCAAAGACGTGTTATTTTAGACCTCTTTCTCGTCTTCTGATCCACCGCCTGTCCACACAGCTGCTCACACTCATGTATTATACAGTACTTGCTCTTCCTCTAAGCTGTCCCAGTGTTCTTGCTTTTCCAATTTTTTTTCCAACCAGACCTTTTTTTTTTTTTTTTACCTATTTATCTTTTTGTTCTTGTCTTCTGCTGCTACAGTTTTATCTGACTCCTTATTAACATCGACGGTCCTGTATTCACGTCCCGTCGTGTCAAGAGTGCAACACGCCCACAAAGATGGGACAATAAAAAGGGAGGCGTGTTTACGTCCTAATAAAAGCTGTAAGACTGTTGCTCATGCTGCAATGCAATCATGGTGATGCGACGACCCCCCCCCCCCCCGCTTTCTATTATAATAATGCAACGAATGCACGCGTTTGTTCCACCTGCCGGATATTCCATTAGCTAAATGGGGCTCACGCACTAAGTGCAAAGTGCAAATTATATTTCCGTGTCACCGACAGTCCCGGAGGCTCACGAGCACTGTCACATTTCACTAAATTAAATCTCGGAGCAAGTGTAATCTTTCAGAAAAAGGTCAATACAGGCGGCGCCGCTGGACCTCCGGATTGAGCCGTCGCGATCAAGAGTATTTGCGTGAACCGGAAAAAGCTTTTCTGGTTTAATGTCTGTTGTCTCTGGGCGCTAATCTTTTATAACAGCTAGTGTGACATTGCACGAACACCCCCCCCTACCCCTCCTCCTCTCAAAGTGATTTGCCATTAACCTTGGAATGGTGACTGACTTTCTTTAGTAGACTGTGGAAGCCTTGGAGCAAATTTTTCTCCCCGCTTGATGAGAAAGCGTCTGGCCGGGAGTCTTACGTATGTCAGCGCGTTGTTAAATGTGAGGAGAGCATGGATCAGGAATGAGTTCAAAAGGACACTCGGGTTTCTTTGAAGGTTGATATTGACGTATCGCCTGAAAAAGGTATGGGCACAAACCACTAGATGTTATTTATGATGTATTATTAATCCAGTATCTCAAGTCAGAGAAAGGCCATAGGGGTAAGATTGCAGATGTCCAAGCAACGTGACATCAACCCTGATCAAACGTGTGGCATCAGTGACAAGGAAACACAACTAAAACAGCAACGTCTGAACATTAGTTGTCTTCATAAACAATAAAACGCGACCGAACACAAGATCAATACACTCCGGGGGTTTCTTTACAGCCGTACTTTGTTTCGTATGACCAGTGTGGTGCTTTCATTGGTTTCATCCAAGAAGCAAAACAAGAAGCAACACAATTCAATGTTCTGATATCCTGTAAAGTTCCATAAGACACACCGTCGCACTTTAATTAAAGGGTTAAACAAAGAATGGTCAAAATTTAGGCAACAGACTCAGAAACGTCCGGATTTTAAGTCCTTCATCAAGCTCCACGGCTCGACAGCGACGCTTGCCAGGTTGCCATTGTCAACCGTTTCCCCCCCCCCCCCCCAAAAAAATTTGGCAACCAAGTCTTGGCCTTTGATTGCCATATGCAGCAACTAGTGAGCAATGATAAAAAAAAAAAAACGGCAAACAGTCAAACGTGCGCCCCAAGTGAAATCCATTTGTAATATTTGTTGCATGTTACATTACAGTCAGAACGTCGCACATGACAACACTGCATAGACTCACACAAGACAACGGTGAAGCAAAATTTAATTGTTTGACCGTTGGGTCGAATGGTTTCGACTAACCCGTCGACATCACTGACGAGGAACCAGATGAACATGAACAACAACAAAAGTACCCGACGTCTTTGAGCAGGATTTCATTATCGTGCTGGAAGTATTTCAATTTACTCAAAATATACGGTGACTAAAAAATGGCTACCATGTTTACAAATCCGGTAAACCGGAACTGAATGCCCGTTTGCCAGCATGGCGACCACTCTTACAAGTTAGCGTTGAGCCCTTGAGCTCCCAAAACATGAGACGCTTCATTGTTCGTAATGCTGATCGCTGCCATCTTTTTGTCAGGACACCCCCGCCTGCTAATTATATAAACTCCAAACAGGCTTTCTGATAAAACAGAATGTTAAGTGCGGAGCTCAATTTGAGATGACTCTGATGACTTTGTCGGGCTCGTTTTTTTTTTTCTCAGACTTCGGAAGAGCTCCGTTCCGAGCCAAAGAGGACATTAAACAACTGTTTTCACAGGGATGAATATTAGTCCTTCTGACAAGTAAACTGATCTTCCTCTGTGAAATCTGTTTCATATGCCTCGCACGTTTCTAAAAGAGGGTTTATTTTTTTTTTTTTTTTAACAAAAGCCAAAAAAAGAAAACTGAGAATATGTAATATCCAGAAACATCAATTCCAGAAAATGATCCCCCGTCAAATGAAATGAGACAACTGTCTGCTTCTCTGAAGGCCAGACTCCTTGAGTCAAGTGATGGTCTGACCTTCACGGCTGCTGCAGAATCAATAAAGAAATCTAATCAAGGGACGTTAGCCGGGGTTCAAAACCAAATTATGTCTGAAGAAAGGGGTTTAGGATTTGTGGGCAACCTGCTCAATCGGGGCAGAATGTTAAATATAATTTCATTAATTGGCAAAGCACATCAATGTTTGCTTCATCTGTTATACATTAAAAGAACATTTGGGGCCTTCTGGAGGTTCTCGGCTGCTAATCATCTTCCAGTGGCGCTTGCAAGTGAATCTTAAAAGGAATCCACTTTGAAAGAGCAATTTTTCATGAGCAGCACACCCACGGAATAGCCTCCTGCTCTTACTTGTGCACGTTGTTACATGCACAGATGCACACGCTCATCTTTGTATTTACTGCAACGCTCACGGAGTTTATTAATCAAGTAGCCCGTCACGAAGCGCACCGGATCCCCTCGGCTACATCGCCATCAGTCACGTCCGTCCCGTCATAAACATCACATCACGTCGCCGCCCTGAAATTTATATTACATCTATGTAACTTCATCACGATTTGTCAAACGGCATCGGGGCCGCGAGGGCTGGATGTAAAAGAAAGACTGGCTGGGTGTGAAATTTAACAACTTTGTTGATTTACCAAATGGCAATTTTTATGCCGTTGCTAATTTTGCAGTAATTCATGTTTACGTCACAATGGAAATACTCAGAATACAACCGTAACTGAAGGAGCTTTGGCAGTGAGACATTTGTATGTGAGCCACTGTCAACGGCAGAGAACACCGGGAACGTTAACGGTAGACGGCATTGCCCCCGCAAAAGTTGAAATATCGAAACTTTTTGCCGTCCTCCGCTACAGAATTAACAACCTGACGTTAAGTAGCTCCTTTACACAAAATAGATGCATAACTAGAATGATTCCATTTAACACTAGATGAGAATTCATTTGATTTCATATATTATATTAATATATTGTCATGTGTGTTGTGTTTGGCCTTCCATTTGTCTGTCATTGTTTGTTTTGTTTTTTTCTCCGTGCCGTCCAGAAGGTGTTGTTCTTCTACCGTCTGCGTGATTCCATTTCAAAGAGACATTATTAATATGACAATCTGGAAAACTGATCATGTATCTTGACATTGAGTCTGCAGGGCTCTGTGTGTTTTTTCTTTATTGACGTATGTAATTACTTCAACGTGTTTTCTGGGGGTTAGATTTAGTTCATCTGTTGTTGCTGGATATTTGGCGATTTGGTGATATTTGGTGACGGCACAAGATCAAAATGTTTTTTTTTATACCACTTTTGGTGCTCTTACAATAACAAATTGGAAGTGCATGAGAAAGGAGGATGCTCCCCATTGAGTGGTCATCATTAATAATAGTAATTAACTAAATTTTAATCAATTTGGTTTTGAGGGGTTTCAAACAGACAAAATGATGTCTCCATACAACCATACTGCATTCTTAATTACGTCTCAAAATGGGAAATACTTCCTTGCAATCGGCAGTTTGACATTAAGCCAATATTTGTGATCTCAAGCTCGAGAGTAAATCATAAAAATGAACTAACAGACAATATCCGCAAACGACCAATCCTTCAGGCTTCGCTCCGCCGTCAAAAGGCAGCAGCGCTGCTTCGGTTTGATTCCCCCTCCTGTGGAAAAAAACGCCATGCCTTGCCCGTGGCAGATTGATTCGAGGGAATCGGTCAGGCCTGCGACGGCGAAACATCTCACCTTGCTAATGCACTTCTGAGGTGAGATCGTTTAGGGTTTATTGTGAATCGGACTTGGTATTCATAGCCGGCCACATTGCCGTGCATGATAACATCGTTGGATGTGCGCGAGTTACAGATGTGAGGCGGCGCTCATTCAGGACCTCGCTCACTCGGTCGGTCAGCTTACAAGGTTCCAATTTTCACACGAATCTGCCCGTGACCGGGAGAGGCCCCCCCCTCCCCCCCCCCCCCCCCCCCCCCGGAGCCGGGGGCCCACGGTTGGTATTTCGATCACATTCGCGGCATGTCGTCGTTCTCATCAGTTTTCCAAAGCAGCCACTCTATCAAGTGTCTCCTTCGCCGCGTCTCTCCAGCTCCTTGAACAGAACTCCTCTATTAAAGCGATCGTCACTCCGGGGGGTTCTTAACCGGGCTGAAGCATGTGATTTCACCGGAGTCCAGGAGAGAGTCGACGCACGATCAAATAGTCAATACACATTTCGGGCAGCGCCGAGCATCCGATCGCAGTCATCCGAAGGTGTGCAGCATCTAAACCTCGACTCGAAGCCGGGGGAAACTCGCAGGCAATGCTTTTTAAATCTAAATGACCGTTAAATCCCCAACAATTTTTCTTTTTCACAGCTCGTATATCTATTTACTAGTTTTTGCTATGAGCTCACAACACCTATTGCCCATTCCAAGGCGTTTCACCTCTTCCCCCCCAGCAAAGATTTTCTTTGAAGTCACTGTATTTCATCTCTTCACTTGGGGTGCTAGGTTGGTGCTACAGGGTTTTTCTCTCATACAGAACACGCTACCTTCCTTTTTGTTTTGTTGCCTTCTGCCTTATTTTGGTGAATATTTCTTGCACTTGGGTTCAGGGAGTTTAAGTAAAAGGTGGATCCGGGGGGTAAGCTCCGTCTTTAACCGACGCATCTGCAGCCCCGAAGGTTTTTAAGGCTACAGAGGGAGAGAGAAAAAAAACCAGAACACCTATTTGTTTCTTGACTGAGAAGTCGTTAATTACTGCGTGGTTCACCATTTCTCCCTAAAATTACAATAAGAAGGAGAAAGAGATGAAGAAGGGAAAGGAACGTACATTTCTAGAATATTAAAGTGAAAGAAACAATAAACAAATACTTTACAAGCGTGTTAATTATATCGCCGAAGCGATTGGTCGATTAATCAGTCTTTGGGCTTCTGGACTAATTGTCTGACAGAAGAAGCAAAAGAGGTCTGCTTGGGCTCTGTGAAACGGTGACGGGTCATTTTTCACCGTGTTGTGACAGTTTATCCACCAAGCCATTAATTGGCAGATTAATCGAAGATGAAATTAATCATAAGTCGCGGCCCCTAAATATTTTACTGCGCCGGCCGTAAATCCTACAGTGAGTTTTGTTTCTGTCTCAGTGGAATTTAAAGATACCCTCAGTAGCTGCCACCAGGGACAAGAAACGGGAAGCTGCAGGTGAGAGGAGAGTAAACTCGGGTCACATTCGTCTGATAGAGGTGACTGCCGTTTGCGCGTTTAGGATTTTTTTGGGTTCCACTTTGTGTCTGCCGTTTGTTTGTTTTTTTGTTCTCTGCATAAAAGATAAAACACAAAAACAGCATCAATCAAAGAGGCATTCTTCACGTCTTTGTTTCAGACGTTGGACGTATTGTGACGAGAGATAACCGACTCTTGACACATTAATATCTTCAGCAATGATACAACGCCGGCACTTATTAACAAGATAATGTTTCAACTGAGCGCAACGTTTGGAACTGCCTCCTGTCTTATTTAGTTGAATCTTCTATGACATCATTTGGTCTTAATAACACTGTGCACTGAACACAACTTTTGTTTCGTTTTGGCTCCCATTTTTCCACGAATTGTAATAAAACATCAAAGACGTTTTCTATGCACACCAAAAAACAAAAAGGCTTAATTCTCTCGAAGTGTGCGCACAAATTTGTTAAAATCCTTGCCCAGTGAGTAAATCTCCTCTGCCGGGATAATCTATCCACCTGACAGGTGTGGCATGCTGATTAAATAGCATGATTAGTACGCAGATGTGCCTCAGGCTGGTCACGGTAAAATGCCACTCGAGACACCCTGACCTATGGATTTCACATGACTGGGGCTACAGATGTGCATTTTTTTTTTTTTTTTTTTTTTTTAGGTCAAACTGGATTCATTCGTGAAGAAAAACACTTTTTTTCCCCCAAAGTGCCAGACTCTATTTGGCTACGATGACGGACCGCAGCTAGGTCTAGATCCTGCAGAGGATGATGAGCACACGGATGAGCTTCACCGGGATGCTTTCTGACAATTTGTGCAGAATTTCTTCGACTTGCGTGAACCAACTGTTGCATCAAGCTCTCTCTGGGTGGCTGGTCTTAGACGAGTCTTCAAGATGAGATGCTGGATGTGGGCTGACGCGGCTGCAAGTGGTCTGCCGCTGCCAAGTCCGTCGGGATGTTGGTGCCAAATTCTCGGGAAATCGACGCCGGAGACCGCTTAACGGTAGTGGAATTCAAACTCACGGGGCGAACGGGCTCAAAATCTGTGTTGTGTGATAGTGGCCTCTCATTGTGACCACCCCAAGGCACGCCTGTGTAACAATCACGCTTTTAAATCAGCAACTTGGTATGCGTCATCTGTCAGGTTTTAACAAATTTGAGTACAAAATCGGAGGGAAAAAAGCCTCCAAATAAGCCTCGGATCTGTTTAAAACTAAAGTGTTTTGTTGTAGTGTAAGTTTGATCGGGAGGAAGCTCTGTCTTTAACCAACACATGTGTAGCCTCAAAGGTTTAAAGGCTACAGAAAAAAAAATCTGATTTTCAGAGAAACAATCACCGACAATTATGTTGCCACCATTTGAAAGTGCCTCTTGACTGCGGCGGAGAAAAAACTGCATTAAAGTCGCGTTTAATCGTAAGAGGAAAGGATCTTGGAGCTCCATTAAATTATAATCAGCCTGAGATGTTATTCATTTTTCAGAATGACTCCGAGATATCATTCATTTTCAGGAGTAAAGAGGGAGAAATGGCACGCAGATTGCAGAAGACTTGGAAGAGAACAGCATCCACGAGTTTTGCTTTATGCGGTCCTGTCAATTCCCACAAGCCCGTCGGGGGGGGGGTTGCTCCAGGATCTATCATCTATAATATAATAAAATGTGTAATGCCAGTTCTTTCTGGAAAATTGAATGAGAATTTCGTCCCAAGAGAAACAATCCGATGGTGCTCTGCTCTTTGTGCGTTCGTGTCACTGAAAGCCCACGAGGCTTGGGTGTTTTCTGGCTTTACAAATCGCATTCAAAAAGTGGATCGACCTCAAAACTTGAACCGCTGATAAGACGTGCATGTTAGCGGAAAGAGTCAATGGCTGCCGTCTTCCAGCTCATATATCCGTCTCCTACAAGCTCAGAGCGCCTGCTGCCCCATTCAAAGGTGTTTCCTTTGAGGGAACTGTGTTTCACGTCTTCACTGCTTTGTTCTGATTCCTAATGTCTTATTTTGTTGAATATTTCTTGATTCATCTGGTTTGGTGAGGGTCAAGTTGGATCGGTGTGGGGGGGGGCGGGGCTCTGTCTTTAACCAACCCATCTGACGCCCCGAAGGTTTAAAGGCGTCAGACAAACAAACAAACAAACACCTAATAATAACAAATACTTCAATACCGTGGAGTCATTGCTCCACCATTTTCCCCCTAATGTTAGAATAAGAAGAGGAAAGAGATGAAGAAGGCTACTGGAGAACAAGCATCGGCAAAGGAACGTACACACATTTCTACAATATTAAAATGAAACAAACTAACAAAGAATGTTAATTATGTTGGAGCTGGAATAATCTGTTGGTTAATCTAGTCTTTGGCTTCTGGACAAATGGTCTGACAAAAGAAGCAATGCAAACTGCTTGGGCTCTGGGAAACAGTTTTGAGACAGCAAGCCATTAATCGTCAGATTAATAGATGATGAAATTAATCATAAGTCACAGTCACAAACTATTATTATATCAACCATGTATCCTTTAGTGATTTTTGTTGCTGTGACTTCTTTTTTAATAGTGGTCACTGTTGGTTTAGAGTGTTTCTCTCAGCTTCAACTTTCTCCAATTACGTAGCAATAAATGTCAATAACACCAAATTTGGAGATCATTAAAATTTTCTCCAAAAAGCAGAGTTGGGCTTGTGAGCCAAATATTTCCTAACCCAGCGGTTAGGCAAAAAAGCTGCAGCCACTCATATACCCATTATACCCACCCTTTATAGTTTGATTTTGCCTTAAAACACCAACATGTTAAGGTTATTAATAATCTAGAACTATAGGAATGCATCTACAGCTACCAGCTGGTTATGGCGTGGTACATAATGGGAATCCAGAAGTACAATCTCAGACCTCCTACTAGGAAAAGAACAATGGAAGTCAAAGTTGGAGTTCCTATTTCTAAACTTGGACACATTCCATCTACTCCAACTATATGAAGAGGCAGTCGTCTGACATCACACAATGATGGAAGCACACATTGTAAATGGAAAACCATCAGATAAAAGAGTAGACCGCATGCAAGCAAAGGACGTAGTCGTTCTGAATTCACCCATTTGGTTTGACCCTGACCCAGGGAATGACCCTGAGTTCAGCGTTCAGGCCGTTGCCATTAGGCTTTTTGCAACCAGTGAGATGCCGTATAGCGACCTGTCAATCACAGTAAGCACGCCCTAAATCATCCCCTTCTTTATGGTCTGTTTGACTCTAAATGGAGCATAATGTACTAAATGAACATCATGCTGTATTGAAGAAGACTATAAACTAGAGATTGAGACCATAAACTCATGTTTACAATGTTTACTGAGGGAATAAATCAAGAGAGAAGTAGAGTCATTTTAGACTAGACTTCTATACAACCAGAGGAGTCGCCCCCTGATGGACATTAGAGAGAATGCAGCTTTACTTCCGCATTGGGCTCACTTTTCAGAATCTGAGGTTGCCGCCTAACTAAAAGGCAACATGAAGTATATTTGCCAGTATTTAGTTAAAACAATTTGTAAATGTCAAAATACATCGCCATGTTATTAGCTGGTTATGGTAAACAAAAAAAAACAACTTTAAAAGTTATCTGCTCTGCAAAAAAAAAAGTTATTTAGGAAAAAATGTTAAAAAAAAAAGTGTACACTTGCAAAAAATAAACATTAGTTTGTCAGCCAAGTTTTTTTGTTTTTGTTTTTTTTTCAAGTTTTTTTGGGGTCTTGCATCTGGAATGCTTGGGGGTCTGAATTGGAAATTTCAACTGGGAAATTCGACCCCCGAGTTGTCTTGCGCGCAGCATGAGTCTCGTTCGTTTCCTCTCATCCTGCGACTCGACGTTATTAAGACCAAACACACAGAAGAGGAGCTTTTTTGGTGAAACCCTCGAGGGAGGCAAAATGGAAAAACTGCAATTCGACGCAGGCCCTTTCCAATTAGCTCTATGCAATCCCAGTGAATGCTGACAGCTGAAAATTATGATGGATGCCCTTTGATTTCTCCAATCCTAAATCCACATCCATCAATCGAGAGCCTGATTCAGGTAAGGGTGCTCTCCCCCCGTCCACCTGTCCCCATTCTTCACCCCAGTGCGACTTTGTGTTTTTCAGGATTACGAGTCAAACCCCAACGGCCTCTCTGGGGAGGTCTAGATGAAGTGCCAAGTACAGGCTGGGGGATAATTAACTCAGCTTTCCAATTAGGACAAAGCAATCCGCCGAGGATACAAGTGGGGAGAGCGTAAATACTCAGTCATCAGCATGGGAGGAGGACGTGGACAGGCAGACAGATAAATAATGAGCTGGAAATACACACGCTAATGATAAACACGTAATCAAACGCCACAACACGTGATTGATGCTGTGTTGTGTGTCTGCTACAGTCTATACTATGACTTTTTGAGCAATTATTTTCAATTTTCAGCATATTAAGAGTTTCACATTCTGACGAATGCTATTTTGAAGTATATAGTTTGTGAGTTTTCAAGTCTGTACTTGACCTGTAGGTATGGCAAGAGAGCGCTGTAACCGATGTCACACTGTACAACATGGACAGATGTGGATCTGAGATGATCAATGTCCTCCAATAAGTCTAAAACGTACACCGCTGGAATGAAAAGGACTAAAAAGACGACGGTGTTTTGCTCAGCTTCACTAAATAGACTCTGTAGACCGTCGGATGTAATAGTTCTTCCTCTAGTAGCCCAGGAGTATTATTTACAGTACATAGCATTTACTTTGCCATAATGACTATATATGGCCCTGAGAAATACATACTTTTTTTTTTTTTTGTGCAAAAAATATAAGTGGTAGGGTTTTGCAGAATGCACAAAAATAGGAGTTTAAAAAAATAAATAAAAATGGTCCTTTGAGTCTGGCTTTTATTGCAGTTTCAGGGGTTGCAATCATTTGAAGTGTTACTAATCGCGTTATTAAACCCGTTGCCTTGCCTCCAATGGTCGACGCCGCGTATATAGATCGCGTCACTTTTAGCCTCCGTCTCGGGTAATGAGTTCACCGAGAAGGTTCAACTGCGGTCCAATCTGTTTGTTAGCTGCTGCTAAGCTCAGTGCGCCGAGGAATAGCAGAAAGGAAAGGAGAAAAAAAAAAAAACGACAACATTTTGGCTTGACTCTTCTTTTTTTTTTTTTTTTTTTTTTTAGCAAGATACCAAACAAAACCAGTCTCATGTGGCGCAAGCACAATTTGAAAGGGAATAACGCACTGAGCAGGATTCATATTGTTCGAATCAACGTTGCGCTCCCCAGTCTCGGGTTTCTCGACAATTACCGATCTGCTGGCAGTGAAGAGGAGCCTGGCGCTGAAAAATGGACATTCGGAGGAGTAAAGCCTTGACATTTAACAACACAACTATGTCTAGTGTAGCCTGTGTGTGGTGTTTTATAGCTTTAACAGACAAAAGCCGCACATCCTCAAAACTAAATAGCTTTGCTGTTGGCTTCATTTCATCCACTGACAATGATTCATTTATTCATGGGTATTTATCATCATATCCGTCTTGTGACAGTGGCTATGGGCAGATGGGTCATAAATATAAATTAATTTGAGAGAAATCCACACTCACAAGCTCAGCAGCTATGATGCTAAATGAGAAAGCTGTTCAAGGGTCTCTCAGCGGTTCCATTATTCACTTCCTACATAAAGGATTATGGCTCATTGTTCTCTTTTGTTATTTACTTGACATCGATGGATGCAGAAGTGCCGTTGGAGATGTTGATTATAGTTCTAAAGTATGGGAGAGAAAAACCCCCCCCATGGAGAAATGTATTTTCTTCAGAAAGACAGATGAAAGAAACGGTGGTTGAGAGATTAATTAGTGAGTTAGTCATTGGCATTAGTGATTGAGGGTTGCCTGGACATAACACCCTCGATATCAGCGCTCTCTATGGGGAAAATCTGCAAAAAAAAAAACCATGAATGATACTAGAAATAGCACTTTGTGGTTGTATGGCTCCAGCAGGTTGGTTGCAGTGTCCAACAAACACAGGACTCTGCTCCAGGAGACCGCTGTTAGTGTCCCGAGTGGAACTAAAAGCAAATTTTGTCACGTTAGTCATTTAGTAGTCATGTGATTCATTATTCAGTCAAATTAACAGTTGACCACGCCCTTTTTTTCCCCCCTGAACCTAACTAAGTCCTTTTTGTGGCTTAAACCTAACTTCCTGTGAAGACAGAACTTTATTTTGAAAAGACGCAAACGGACGAAACAAGCGTTTCGTTGACCTGCCGTCCCCGGACGCGTCTCAAACTGATGCTAGAGGGGTACGGAGAGCGTCACAGGTTGAAGCACGGGTAAGTTGCGGTATTTGTGTTAAGTCCCGAGATTCACAAGAACCGGGGCGGACGTGAATTCCATCCCTGAGTCCGGTTGGAAATTTGCGCCAAAATTTGAAAGAAATTGCCTCCGGACGTTCCTGAGATATCCTGTTCATACATACAGACGGACCGAAACTAGACTGAAACTAAAACTTAAAGATACAGAGCAGCTTTAAGAATAATTACATATGAATAATTTCAAACACGATTACATCAAATGACCCTCAGAGAAAAAGGTAAAGCTTTTTTGATGAATCCTACCAAGTAGCAGAAAAGCCAACCATGAGAGGCATGTTTGGGGGGGGGGGGGGGGGGTCAGAGACAGAAGGGTGCTACATGACAGCGAGACAGCTCCAGAATGGAAGTAAAAAAAAATAAAAATCTATCAGCCCGAGGGTTCGGTGTTCTGTGACAACCTGTCAGTGTCTTTGAGTTTCACTTCTTTAGTTGACAGTGCAAATCAGCCACGCTTCGTTTTCACAGGGTGGCACCGTCCATCATTAGAGGAGAGGGTGTAATTCTGCAAACACATCACATGTGAGAGAGAGAGAGAGACAGAGAGAGAGAGAGAGAGAGAGAGACAGAGAGAGAGAGACAGAGAGAGAGAGAGAGAGAGACAGAGAGAAAGAGAGACAGAGAGAGAGACAGAGAGAGAGAGACAGAGAGAGAGACAGAGAGAGAGAGAGACAGAGAGAGAGACAGAGAGAGAGAGGTGTATCCTAAAAAACGCAGAGCTGTTGAGTCTGTTAATGTCTTAGAAGTGCAAGTGCCAAAAGTGTTCCTGGCAAACTGCTGTATGGAGCTTAATTAAATCATATTAATGTTGCTGTACTTTTGTCTCTTAACATAACGAATGACCTTTTGAATTCTTGTTCTATATAACATTCATTAGTTGTTTTTTTTTCTTCTCTGTAGCGCATTATCTTGTTCTGCCAGATTCATACGAATAATCATGTTTCTTTACATAGTATCTTGTATAATTATGTCCTCGACTAAATTGCGTGTTTGAACACAAACTGCTTTTGCTTTACAACCATAATAAATAAATGAACGTACGTCTTCACAAGAAGTAAGGTTTAACGTTAACGTTGACTGACTAACGACTCGCGGTTTTAACGAGTCGCGTGACGTGGTTTATCCGCGCGACACGAACAGAGGTCTCCTGGGTGAAAGTCCCACCCATGATGTTCTTTTTTTATGCCTGAACCTATGGAAGTAAATGTAGTTTGAATTCATGTTCACCGTGTGTTTACTGCGACCGTTGTGGAGCAACGGCCAGTGTGTGTCAGGCGGCGAGATAACGTGATAAATTAACCTTTTTTTTTTTCTTCTTTTCAGAATAAAACGATGGTAGGGCGAGATCCTGCTCTACAACAGCAGAATGTACTGTTAGCATACGACACAAGCTGCCGTGGAACGGGACCTCTATTAGTCCACCGATGGGAACTTTCCCAGGAACCCATGAAACTATTGGACAACTCATTCGGTGTTAACGGCAAGAAAATAACGCCAGTTCTGGTTCCTGTGCCGCGCCTCAAAAAATCGGAGTCACTCAACAACTCCGTCTCAGCGTCGAGACGTTTGACGGATCGCCATAGTCCCCCCCCCAGTCTGCAGCAAGCCGGCCGATCATTTGGAAGGCGTACAATCTGATCTGAGACTTTAATACCAGGCGGTACAACGCAACACCAACAGGTGTAACATTTCAGACAAGCATCTCACAATAACTCTACGGAGGGGTGGGCGGCTATCAGCCGGCTGTAATATCGGCTCAAAGCAACGCAACGCTTTTATTAATAACGTCAAAGTGGAATTTCATTTGTCGGGTTCACAGGGCTTTAACGTGGATTTCCCCACCTCTCTCCGTGTGTGTGTGTGTGTGTGTGTGTGTGTGTGTGTGTGTGTGTGAAACTACTCTGTGGAATCTGCTTTGTCGCGGTTAAGCGCTCGCTGCTCAAGGACCAAACGACACTGAGAAGCAACCCTTTTTTTTTTTTCTTTATGGAAAATCATTATAAGGCGGGTGACGCGTCCGCTTCCGTCGCACGCGGGGGGCGACAGGAGGGCGTGTGGGCGTTGAAAGGGACGTTGCAAATTAAGAAAAAAGCAGCAGCAGAGTTTAGATGGCGACAGATCCCTGCAGCGGGTGCTCGGACTCGTGCAGGAGAAGAAGTCGAGCCTGCAGCTTGGAGTCATCGGCACGACAATTTTATGCATTTCGCGATATGTTTAATTCTAAAATAACATAATCCTTTATTAGTCCCACAGTGGGGACACTTACAGGATTACAGCAGCATGGGTAGTGCAAACAAGATGTAAACAAGTATTATAAATAACTATTAAAACAGGAAAGAATCCTCAATAACTAAAATATGTCTAACTTCAGAGGTATGAGAACCTCGGAGTTCAGCATGCTTTCAAACACATATGATTTTCAGTGCGCCACCAATATGGGGGAATTATTTTATTTTTGTTTTCCCTGTGTTGAGATAAACACAGTCTGCTTTCCATCTGCTAAAATGTCACTTTATTTTGGCATTGTCTATAAGTGAAGCGAGTTGGCAAGCGATTTGATCATCCACCTTCGCTTTGCCGCAAAAGCACCGTTTCAGATGGCAATCTGTGCATCGCGTGCCGTCGAATGGACACACCTGGAGTTTGTGTACTTATTTTCACACTTTTTTTTAAAATGAATAACACAACAAAACAGCCCGCTTCGAATTCGTCCTTCCAAAAAATTTGCGGCCCGCAATCGTTGACACGCTGGACTCTTTCCAGCGATCCCACACCTTCACCCCTTCACCTCCAGTGGGGGGAGCCGAGTTTTTTTTTTTGTTTTTTTTGGAACAGTCGTCTCGCATTTGACATCGTCAATCTCATTATGTAAATAGGGTCGACTGGGGGCACGTTCAAACCGCCAGGGGTCGAGCTGATAAACTAATTCGAAGTGAACGCACATTTTTCCGCGAGGAGATGAAGGCGATGACGCAGGTGGTTTTTTCCGAGAGCCCTCCGGAAGACGCCGCTCGTTGTCAACGGACGTCTCGGTGGCCTTTTTCGTCACGTTATTCTAAAGGACAGCTGTCTGCTGACAAATAAATATGTACCCCGTAGTCCCATTGGGGGTCACTGCAATCGATGC
>NW_027176484.1:515587-701632 GCF_023349555.1 Cebidichthys violaceus | reverse complement strand
CTTCTCCTTGTTTAAATATTTTTTCACACTTCATGGGCTCGTCTCTCTCTCTCTCTCTCTCTCTCCGTCTGCCCTCCCTCGATCCGCCTCTCTGTCCTCGCACGACTCTCCTAGTCGCCAAACGTCGCCGATTGTTTGCGGTACATCATTTCAATCTCATTTCATAAATAAAAAGGGTTTTCACATCTCCCGTTTCTGGTCGACCTCTGAAATGAACTTGCTGCCCAAATATTAGCGGGGGCGTTGACTCGTCGTGCGGTGTGGCTGTTTTCAGCATGTTTGCTAATATTAAGGACGAAGGAATCTGTGCTGAGACCAGCAAGTCTCCAGTTAAAGTTTAAAAAGTAGCATCCATGCTGCGCAGCAGGAGACTTATAATTAAACCTGAAATATTTAAGCACCTGGATGGATGATTTGAATGCGCTTCATGCATTTTTTTTGTTTAATTCTTCCATTCATTTATTCAATTCATCACTAATTAATTTATATTATATGCCGATTACTATAAATAATCACACCCCTGATGATACATACATGTTTATTTATTTATTTAAAATAGCATTTATATAGGTTTTGAAATTACAGGATGAATTTGTCTTCCCTCAAAGTATTTTTTTAATTAATTTCAGTCGGTCTGGTCCATCTCCACATGGCCAGAACAGTAGGGGGCGTAATGCACCTCTAACGCTGGCTTGTCGCTCTAAAGCAGGGTCTCTGAAATTGACTGCCCTCCCCCCCTCCCCCTTCCTCCCTTCCAATGTTGTAATAATAATTTTTTTTGTGTATCAAATAGTCAGAAATAACAGGAGAACACATTGATGCTGTCTTCACCCCCAGCTGCCGATCGGTGTATCGGTATCATTCGAGCTGTTAAGTTACGACACCACGAAATTAACAGCGAAGGGACGTTTTTTTGACAACTCGGTCTCAATATGCACAGATCGCCGGTTAGACCTTTTTCGCGGCGTCCCAGAGCGCCCCCGCGCTTTCGTCAAAACCTTGAAAACGTTCAAACGCGGCGAGTGATCAGGTCACTCTCCAACCACAATTACTGCACTTCTTGTGCTCGAGGTATCGCTCCATCTGCTCCAACCGTTGGCCCACCGAGGGGCCCCGTGACTGGAATGCCAAATATGTATCTCTGCAGCAAAGAACCCAGAGTTAAGATTCTGCGGCAAAACAAAAAAGAAAACACCTTTCACCTGTCAAAAAAAAAAAGAAGAAGTTCCCGTCGCGACATATTGCCGTCGACAGCTCACACTCATTAACTAACGCAGAGGATCTGATGTAACTATCATGTGGGCTATGAAACCGGGGTTAAAGGCAAATGCAACGCGATATATGCGGCTTGCGTTTGCCGGAGGAAAGATGGAGGGAGACGGGGGGGGGGGGAGTCTCGGTAGAGTTACAAAGGGCTCGAACTCTGTCAGAGGTTTTTCGGTAAATTAGCCCCCCGATACCTCCGGCAGCCTCTGCAGTGACTTACGACATGTCTGAATTATCTATTTCCACATCTACATGCACACGAATCACACGTATCATGTCTCTATGCCCCCCCCCCACCCCCCCCGAACCAGCGGTGTAGACGTAAGCAGCATGTGAGCGTATATGTTCATATTTCAACTGCTTATTATGAGATCAAAATGGTTCTGGCACTGTGTGTGTGTGTGTGTGTTTTTTTTTTCCTCTTCTTGTCAGTCCAATTAACTGGTTCCACTTTTCGTCTTCTTCAGAATCCAGCTTGTCAAAAAGCCTTAAAAGGGAAATCTTCCTGAACTACAGCTGCCCTCATCCAAGTGCTGCTCTGTCTTTTTTTTTTTTTTTTTTTTTTACTACTGGAGGCATCGTTGCAGAGAGTTCAATCCGAGCTGCTTTTTAAACACATAATCAGTGCGGAGGATCTTTCCGCTGCTTCAGTGGCAATCCAGGCGGCTTTTGTTTTCGTATCCCCCCCCGTCCCCCCATCATTCCTGGGAGACTGAGGTCTTTGCTGAGGGACCCCGCCTGTACATCACATTCCCTCTTCAACCCTACAGCATCCGGGTAAACAAGTCCACCAGGTCTTTGTTCTTTGGGCCCCCCTCTTCCTCTCACGGGCTTCCGCCACCAAGTGGAGCGACCCACTTGACTCTGACCACGTGACCCGCTGTACCCGAATCAGGATGTTCTGATTCAAATCAGGTTTGGCCGTTCAGTTCGAAGACTTGAGTGTCCGTTTGTCTTGAAGACTTGAGTGTCCGTTTGTCTTTGTCTTGGCAATCCATTGGCAACGAGTTTTAAGTGATTATTTTGGCCACATTAACATAATAATGAGCCAAAGACACCGTTTGTCTGTTCGGGGGATTAATCTCGGCTGGTCAGGGACGGCTGCTCGGTTTGTGTGTGTGGGGGGGAGATCCCCTTGTAGGACCTCCGCATAAGGGGGTCTCTGCGCACCGTGACCGGCTCTAGGTTCGGCTAAGGAAGGCCCCAGGGCGAAGGTGGCTCGCGGCTTTAGCCGTAAGATTACAGTTCCCCCTTTGCCCATGATCTCGCCGGTTCCCGGGGACAGGTGGACTTAGTGCTCCCCAGTGCCCCCCTCCCACCGGCTCAACCAGGATACATTTTTTTATGATATTAACAAGAGTTTTACACGTATTTCATAGACTTCACTTGCTCGAATTTCAAGTCGACCGATGGGGTCACCAGTGGAAGAAGTGACTCGCTAACTTTTAGGGGGGGCCAGCCTTTAATGGAAGTAGACCAGAATCCTGTGCACAGAGCGCCTCACTGTTCGGACTTGACTGCTGATTCAGAGCGTCCTACCCCCCCCCCCCTTTTTTTTCTTCTTTCATCTGCATTTTCGGTGGCGTGTGAAGTCTACAAACTGCTTGCATTTCCCTATGCTTAGCATTCCCTCGCCGACCTGACCTGCATGTACTTGGCGTTAATTCATCTAGCAGGAAGCACACAAACAGACTATTTAAATGAGCCCTAACTCCCCCCCCCCCCTCCTTGTCTGTCCAGCACGCATTCACTATCCCTCCTCCTATCCGCGAACACAAAGCGAGCAGAAGTGAAGTGAACTTGCTTTAAAAGCTTTTGTGTATATAAAAAGGAGGTGTTCGTATGAAAAGGCAGCTCAAAAGCCCGAGAGCACAAGATCATTGTTAATCCGGTTAGGTCGGAAGTAATATTTTACTATTAGCCCTATCCGTTTAAGTAATGGGATTCTGCTCGCTATGCAGCCAAGCACTACATTTTCAGAGGAAACCTGTTGTCAACTCAGGTTGGGAGGTGTTGGATTAATGTAAATTGTGTAAGACATTACACAAGCTTTGAGAGAGTCACAGGATGAACAGGCAGAGAGATACGGCGCGCGACAATACACCGCTAAATACTCTCGGCTGAGAGGGGAAGCTACGGTGTCCCTGATGCCGAATACAGACTTTTAGTTGCTCCGATTGTTTCGTTCCTCGAACGGCAAACGCTGGAAATGTTCAACCGGATTTTGAAAGCCTCTGTGAACCCCCCCCCCCCCCGCCAAATATACAGATGTGTTCAGTATTGGTTTTAATCTGTGGGCACCTCGTCTTCTATCTGTGAACTACATCTGAATGCAGCGAGGGGATTTTTGAAAGGACTGGCTCCTTTCAGCGTCTTCTCAAATTCAAGGAGAGTGCGGGCGAATATACGAAGGGTCGCTCCAACCGAGATGCAGTCGATGTCCACAGCAGGTGACACCGCCCCCCCCCCCCTTTTTGTCTGGATCGACGCTGATAAGGTGGAGACTGACAAGGTCGTGTCCGGCGGTGACACACTTTTACCTCCCACAGGTGACCATTGTTCAGGTCTTTTGAACCTGTCAGGTTTCCAGCGAGACGCCATCGTCTGACAACCCCCCCCCCTGTGTATCGGATCTCCTGTGGAGCTTTGGCTTCTCTGTAATTTCATCTATGCGGTGGTTTCAAAAAGGATATGCAGAAAACACAGAATACATGCAGCAACTATCTACTACATTAATCTACGGATCATTTAATGATACATTGTTTAGAGCGGAGGTCTTCAACAGGGGGGTCCGAAATTTTTGTTTGATTAGACAATTTTTTTTCTTTTTCTTTTTCCCCCAAACATGAATCTGTCCATTATGTTAAATGTTCAGTATTGTATGCAAGATAACAGGTTTGTTTATGCGTGGCAGTGACACTAATAGACATCACTCATTTTCGTTTCCACATTTATGTTTAAAATAAAAACGTCAGTTTGAATATCTTGTATGCATGATTATCATACAAGGTGTGTTTATGAATGTCAGTGTCACGGCCGCTACTCACTGTACCTTTAAAATAAAAACATGAATACATGAACCTGAATAGCTTAGTACTGAATGCACAATAACAAGGTATGTTTATAAATGGCCCTAGGCCCAGTTTAATATAAAACACTATTTTATACAATATACTGTATATAGTAGGTGGTCCCTGCTCCATCTCTCTATCAGTTTGGGGGTCCTTGGCCTGAAAAACGTTGAAGACCCCTGTTTTAGAGAAAAGGCCTTTCCACAACGTTGTGATTCATTTGTACGTCAATATATTTTTACTACTGTTGTTTTCATCATGACAATTTCCGCACGACTATTACGTGGGGAAAAAGTTTTTTTTTCTTTTTTCACGGAACAAGGTTGATTTATCAGACGTTGTTTGAAACGGCCTTATTCAAAATTACATTATATTATATTTTTCTTGTTTTTGTCACGCCCTCGGTGTGCAAATAAGAAAACCTCATCATTATTATTTTCTGTATGATTTCAGTTCAGTAAATAGTTCCTTGTGCAGAACAACACCAACCTGTTTCTACAATTTGGAATTCACAAGACAAGCGTGCATAATTCACCCGCCAGAATAAAGACATTAAGCCGCTTCTAGCAACAGATGCAAATTATTCATAACGCCTGCAGGTGGGCAGACGCAATGCGCTTTGTAGTGCAGATTCGCACTCACTACAGGGTCATGGAGTCCAAACCCACGTGACTTTGTGACGAGTCCGATTAGGGTCCCGAGGTGAAAGGCTGAAATACAGAACTTCCTGAACGTCACATGAACACGCTGACTGAACTTATATTGTTAGTTGAAGCATATTTCAGGTAAGGTCGGATAAGAAATTCATCTCATGAATATCGTATTCTTATTAAGTAACTAAAGTGGTCTTGGAACGCAGATAAATTGCTCTAAGGTTTTGGGTATTTAGATACAATTTTGTATTTTAACCATTAAGTTTTAAGTTTTGCCAATTTGAGGATAAAAAAAAAACAATGTTGTGGATTTTTAAGATTGAAGGGCAGATGTGCAAATCTTAATATTTTAGTGTTTGAATGTGATGACTTGTTGGTCACATATGGTGCATTTTTGATATTCACATCCACTTGCATTTAAAGCAAAAATAAGTAATATGGACTGTACGATATGGCAACACAGCTTTTGTTGGAAGAAGAAGAGGACGTCATGTGTCTTTTCATAGATCCACAGAATAGTGTCCACCGCGGGGACTCAATTACAAAAGACAATAATTAGAGGTTACAAAAACAATAGAGTCCTTGTTATTTGAGGCATATTCCGATATTGTCGTACTAACCAGGAGAATACTCTGTATGCGTTGCATTATTTCCTAGAGGAAACGGTATAAATACATCAATTGGCTATAGCTGCATATATGTTTTGCTGTCCACATCAGTGCATCGCTTTGCTCTCGTGGCAGACTATCATCTACTGTAGATAATACACTGACTATGGATAAGTACCTCGTAACAAATCCGAATAAAGTTTCTTTATGTTGCCACGCCATCAAAACCATCTTCCTCGATAACTCAGAACATCTAAGCTATCTTTGAGATTGCCGTCTAGTAAACAACCTTGTGTATGTATTTCCAGTTAAGCCTGCCATAACAATTACTGTTTAGATTAAGATCTCTACAAGAAAGGCATGTGTTCCACTATCAAAGGTGCTGCTGTGATGTTGTTTGGTAATCCTGTTGTGCAGATGAGGACACGGATGTGGAGCACGGACTTTCCAGTTGCCTATCTTTAACAGTATCCTGGAGGTATAATCCCAACCCCCCCCCGCATTCATCCTCCAGGGACTTTGGTAAAGCTCGTTAAGTAAAGTGTTAATCCACACACCTGTCATCAAATGCTAATTTTGCCAAACACGCCATGGAGGTTGCGTGGTGAACCATCTGAAGGAGAGTTTCGTGAATGCAACTCCAGACGCACAACGCGGCTACGAACGGCAACACCGCGAGTTCTGACGTCAATCCTACGGATAGATCCGGGTTCAGATCTGGACCCAGTGTCCCCAATAACCTCCACGCTCTCCCCCCGCCCCCCCCCCCCCCCCCCCCCCCCCCCTCCAATTTCCACCGTGTTTATTCAGTGCACCAAAGGGCTGCGGCGTAACCGTGCCCCTATTAGACAGATTATAAGATTAGAGACACATTAGAATGCGTCTCTAATCCCGGCAGTCAAGTCGGGACAGCAAGCGAGCCGAGGGAGCGCTCCGAGAACACAGGATCTGTGTGAACCGACGACACCGATCTGCGCGACTGCAGACGCACGCCGTCGTCGCCGCCGCCGCCTTGTCATTGTGATAAAACGTCAGAAGGAGCATTTTAATAGTGCCAACTAATTGCAGCTGCTGGGACTGTAATTTCCCCCGACAGTGCATGCACAATACGCTAGTATAAGAGAACTGTGTTGTGTATGTTTGAACGCATGTAACCCTGTATGTGACATATGAAATCTTGCCTGTTATATATAAACTACGGCTCTCTCCTTTACTGTTTCGGGGTGTGGGAGCTACAGGAGGGGGACGGACGGACGGTGCTTTGCAGAGAAATTGACATTCGCTGGAGTGTGCCCCCCCCCCCCCCCCCCTTCTCCTGTCATTTTGTCAACACCATCACAGTGTGGAGCTCAGCCAAGCGAGACGTCTGACAGACAGGCAAATGGGAGTGGTGGACTTCAGCACCATAACACCCTCTCGCTGCCCTCTCTGTGCCCGGCCGGTGGGGGGTTCAATGCACACGCGTGCACACATGACAGAAAGAGAGACCGCGTCTTTCCTAACCTCAGGACGTCCTCTTTATTCTCCCGTAGTTTGATGTTGTCTTGAGCAAACAACAAAAAAAACATCCAGGACACCGGATTGATCAGAGAGATGCAATCAGCGAGAGGTTGAACTGCATGAGTGCGTTTCCATCTGTTGCCAAATAGTAAACCTGACACTAAAAAAAATTGATTGGCAAGCGACAATACCCCCTTTTTATCCAGACTCGTTTCAGGGTCAAGAATTATGAGTCGGTGAGCCACGGGATGTTTTCTCTTTTAGTAATGCCAGGCTCACCGAGGAGAGCGATCTGTTGGGGAGAATCAACAAACGCTTAGAAATGGCACGTCGTTGCTAATGCGATGCCAAAAATACGCAGTAAAAATCTAAATTCCGACAGATAATATAGTTCTAATTTAAATCTGGCCTCTTCGCGTTTCCTCCGGACGCCGTTTTGTCTTTTGCGGCGAGTCAGCGTTGAGTCTCAAAAAGCGCCGTCAAAACGCTGACGTCTGCCGGCATTAAAATCCTCAATCAAACCACGAAACAAAAAAGCGTTGGCTTCTATGTGCTAAACGGCGTGTGTCGCTGCTGAACACACACACACACACACACACACACCGAACCGCACACTTATCAGTCAGGTGTCATGGCCGAACACTGGAAATACAGGGGCGATAGGGGACTCGAATGGAACCGGCACTTGTCAGACAGGATGGATCCTGACACCAGAATATGCTCAGGAAAATGATTAGATAAACATAACAGAATCCCTGCCCGGGCGTCTTCGAGGAGGTGTGCTGGCGGCTGATAAAGGATTCAGATTTATGTAGCCTTCGCCAAAAAAAAAAAGAAAAAAAAAAGGAGATATTATGTTTCTTGAAAAATGGTACATTGGAGCTCAGGCTGCGATGTACAGTAGAGTCAGCGGAGGGGTTAATAAAAGGCAGGAAATGGAAAAACAAGCACCGGTTTGGCAGCTCTAATGTGTGATATCTTTGGGATTTCTGCTCTTGAACATTAGTTTAGCTTTGTTTGCCCTTGAATATTGACGGCACATTGCTGTTTTTTTTGTTTTTTTTTCCAACTTGTGCCATATACCATGAGTGCCTTTTTGCAGGTACTCTCGCTGGTTGTATTAGAGCAAAGAGCTCAGTAATCAAGTGGGCAACTCACATCAAATATGTTTTGTTGAATTATGCTCAAGACCACTGACAGCTGTGGAGTCAATTCTGGCAGCTCCGACACTCATCCAACCGGTGCTCTCAACACTGATCAGACCTCAATTACTCAACGGCATGGTACTACCTACGCGGAGGATTACACTTAGTCCGCCGCACCGCACCAAATTAATTTCAAATTTGCTTCATTCTCAACTGCAATAACCCATGTGGTTCAAAAAGAGCTTGCAAACATGATCGCAACAGCGCAGGAACCAAACTATGGCGGAAAGAGACTAATCTGATGCAGTGCCGCTCGCTTGAAACGGCCTGTTCTGCAATAATGGGGATGGGGGACACGGATCCCCCCCCCCCCCCCCCCCCGAACGCTGCAAGAAAGCGAATCCCCGCCCCTCAATGTGCTGTGTGCAAACAACAGCTGGATGCAGCAGGTTTTTTGGTGCTTGTTCAATTGCCTTTACAAAAGCGGCTCTGTCGGGCGATATAACAATGTTTAGGGTTTAACAAAAGGAACGCCGTCGCAAACTCTGCCACACCGTAGAGCAAGGCACCTGTATCTATTCCTGTGTAATCTCTGGTTGTGTCTTACCAAATTGTTTGAACTGGTGTCCTAACGCAGCGATCGTTTCAGCCGTCAGACTACCTGGATGGCACAACATCTACAAATGCTCGTTTAAAGAAGAGTGGGAGCATTTGTGTTGCCTCTCAATGGCTCTCAACATGGCGACGGCTGTGTAGCTCATGGTGCTAACGGCGCTAAAAGTGCAAACAACGGGGGAAAAGCAACTTAAATGCAGAACCTACGTCAATGGACAAATATGAATTGAATGACTGAATTGCAATGAATACAATAAATATGAAAACTCAATGAAAAGCCTGTAAACATTACATTGGACCATTATTATAAATAACATCTTATAGCACAACATAACTTTACACATATCTCAGTCTTCATCCAAAGATTTCATTATTCCGGCAATGTTTACCATGTAAAATCATATTCTGTAGGTTAAATCAATAGAGCAGATTTAGATCTTAGATATCGCCCCCACTAAGCTGCTCAAGAAGGTATTTTCCACCGTTAGCCATGTTACTTTATATATATATATATATATCTATATATATATATTGCGTTTGTCTTGGCTCTGGTTCTTCTCCAGACAGTTTTAAGCATGTCGTTTATCACCCATTGCTAAAGAAGCATAATTTGGACCCTCTGTCCTTAAGTAACCACAGACCAATCTCCAAATTGTCTTTTTTTCCCTTTTTTTTTTATCTACGGCTCTGGAGAGAGTAATTTCATCTGAACTGATATCTTTTATGAATATTGTAAGTGATTTTAATAGTTTCCAGTCTGATTTTGGAGCACCTTATAGTACAGAGACAGCTCTCGTTAAGATTACTAATGACCTACTGCTGACTGCACACAGAGGTGACTGCTCATTTTTAGCTCTTTTAGATTCAAGCGCTGCCTTGAACACAGTGGATTATAGTCTCCTCTTACTTGGGAAGGCATCAAGGGCTCGGCTCTTGGCTTACTACGCTCGTACCTCTCCAACAGAACTGTTTTTGTTGCTCCCGGTAACTCTACTTCCTCAACGGCTTAGTTGAGTTGCGGTGTCCCTCAAGGCTCCGTTCTTGGTCTCCTTCTATGTTCTGAATACACGCTGCCTCTTGGACAGGTTATTCAAAATCTCTCATTTTTATGACAGTTGGTTTAAATATGCCATTAAAACTCACAGATCCCAGCTATCTGATGGTAAATCCTAGACGCCCCAGAGTGTTCTTAAATTCAATGAAAGAGCTAATTCCGTCAGCTCTTTTGGTGCCAATCTTTTAAGGTTTGTCAAATAACATTAAGCAGGCTGCAATGAATCTTGAGGTTATATTTTATACTAACCTCCATTCCAATAATCATGTCAAAAATGTTGTTGAGGCAAGTTTCTTCTGGCGGAAGCTAATCTTTAAAATTAAGTAAATTGCATCAACTGTAGATCTAGAAAAAGTTGCGTTGTATATTCTCGTCTTACTGCGGTGCACTGTACTCAGGTATCAGCCCTGTGCCTCGCTGCACTTGCTCCCTGCTAGTTTTCAGGGATTGATTTTAAAAATGTATTGCTCACCGTTGAGGCCCGAAATGGCCTCGCTCCTCAATACATCTCTGATTTATTGACCTGGTGCATGCCCTCTCGACCATCAAGAGCCCCAGATGGGAGCCCTGCTGGTAAGTCCCAGGTCACGGTTTGTGCCAAAGGGTGATCGGGCTTTTGATGTTGGAGGACCCACACTATGGAGCTCTTTGCCTACTGAACTCAGACACTGTGGGTAATAAGCTTCTTTGAAATATGTTTCTATTCACATTATACCGTTTTTACTTCTCTTAATTGATCCACTTCTGTGCTGATGTCCTTTGGCCTTATTCTCATTTTATGCGCCATGTCTGGTTTTATTTCCTTTAGTGTGTAAAATTGTTAAAAAAGGTGCTATATATATATAAATTGTTCAAAAAGGTGCATATACATATATATATACATATGTATGTATATATATATACATATGTATATATATATATACATACATATGTATATATATGTATATATATACATATGTATATATATATACATATATATGTATATATATATATATATATATATATATACATATGTATATATATATAAATTGTTCAAAAAAGTGCATATATATATAAATTGTTCAAAAAGGTGCATATACATATATATACATATGTATATATATATGTATATATATATAAATTTTTCAAAAAGGTGCATATACATATATAAATTGTTCAAAAAAGTGCATATATATATAGGAATTGTTCAAAAAAGTGCATATATATATATACAGTATATACACGCACATCCCTCTTGAACCGTCAATGGGCTATCATTTTGAATCCATTACCAAGCACTGAATGTACATTACCCTTTACGTCATAGATATGGAGGCTTTTTGCAGCTACTGTATGTAGTATTTACATAATACGTTTGAAGGATTTTTTTCAGAGATGAACAAAAGACAGGCATCCTTCAAATGCTGCCGAGCCTTTTGAAATGTAGATAAGTCAGAACACATTTTGAATGAGGGGGGGAAATAACGACAAATCGGAATACTAATGACTTTAACAAAACAGAGCAGTCTCAACAGACCTAAACAACAGAAGTAGAGAAAAGACAAACGCTGTGACACAGTAAATATATTAATAAAAGGACCAACCACTGAGCGCTCTGCGTGCTTTTCTTACATGATCTAAGCACCGTGGGTAAACCTGTATTATTTACGAGTCTCTACTTCTGTTCAATCCAAAACCAATAACTTCACATTATCTGATCCCTCTAATATTCTGTGAGTAAGGTCTCTGAGCACTTTGGTTCATTCCATCGTGAGCCAATTAAATCTGCAGCAAAGAATGAAATCGGCGAATGGATTGATTGCTGGTGGCAGCTTGACTAGAGAAGTAGTCTATGACTGAGAGAGGAATCCCAAGAAACTTAAGGCTGAGAAACCAAAAAAAAAATGTAACCACCCCCTTCCCAATTCTACCCCCTGATGACTGTAGAGCGAGCGCCAAAGTAACCGCTTCAGTGGAGCTGTTCAATGGAAGACCATGTGATCTGTGAAGGGCAGCTCCGCAGAGTGAATAAGTGTAACTGAATGATATGTGAAACATGGCCGTTGCTGGGAAAGACATTGTCTGCTTAGCAACTCCGTTAAATAAAAGTTTTTTTAGCAGCTGGGAGGCAAAGAAATGACAATTATTCCAAGGTAACGTTTTCATCTCCCTCAGTCTGAATGACATGCATGGCTGAATTGTACTGATGCTGTTGCAATCAATGGATTTACAAGGATTTTATATATAACGATAAAGACTTGTGAAAGAGAAAATGTCTCAATGGGGAACTTTTTATCATCAGTACAAGTTTCTAATGTCAAATGTCAAGAGAGCGTGTTTGCAAAGCCCAAACTTTTTCAGGATCACAAAGAAATGTTCACAAACGACGTTCTTGGTCACTATAAATATATAGATTTTGTATTGATAGTTGCACTGAACTGTGCTCAACTGTAGTCTGCTCACGTCATTCAGTTCCTACATATAAATGAGATGTTTTTCTTGAGCTAACTGCTAAATAATTGTTAATAACTGTTAATGTAAATTTAAAAAAATGTCTTTTGAAAACAGCCTGGAAATATAATTTAGCATCATTCAGTAATTTGACTGTGGTGATCAGCGTCGTCATTTAAATTCTATGTCAGCGCGTCTCATGACATTAAAACTCTGGCTTTATTACAATACTGAATGATTCAGCACCTGAGCAAAATACTCCTTTGGAATATTAAAATAGTGAATAGTAGTAGCAGTTTCTCAAACCCAATAAGTCCAATAACACAAAGCTCATCTTAGTTGAAGACTTTGCATCTATGTATTATTATTATTCCATTTAGTAATAATTATGCTGTGGTGAATGCGGTCAAAAGAAAACTAAAATGATTGCCCAAAAGTTATGACCAAAAACTTTGGTTTTGCGAGGTCACAGTGACCTTTGACAACCAACCGGTTTAACCTCGATTCCAAGTGGACGTTTGTGCCAGATGTGATGAACTTCCCTCCAGGCATTCCAGAGAAATCCCGTTTTGACTGAGAACCCGAAAACATGAGGAATCTGAGAATGAAGAAGCATCAAGACGTGTCCGGAATCATTCCGCACTAGAAACGTAGAACTATGTTGAAACGAAAAATTAAATTGCTACCTTGAAGTTCTGGGCCTCTGATTTTCAGTGGAGAAGACTTGTTCAGCTTTAACAGCTGCAATGATTGATTGCAATGATTGATTGGTCAATCTACAGAGAAATGAATCAACAACTCCTTTGAGGTTTGAGGTTGAATTTGTAATCAGTTAATCGTTTCTTGAGCAAAATTGCTAAATATTCTCTGGTTCCAGCTTCTCCAATACAAGGATTTGCAGATTTCTCAGTAAACTCAGTAACATTTGGGGTTTTGGACTGTTGGTGGAACAAAACAAGACGTTTTATGGCATCGCCAAAGGCTCTGGGAAGATGTCAAGGGTATTTGTCACAGTTTTTCTGTCACTTTATAAACCATGCGATTAATCAAACAATAATCAGCAGATAAATACTTAATGAAAATAATGACTAGCTGCAGCTCCGATACTAATCAGCCTCATTGTTATGACTGATTCGGATGTCAATAGCTTCATGTCTAAACTGTACGACTGGCATCAGAAAGTACAAAATAAAAAGACTATTTAAATCAGACTGCACTCACTCAGATGTCACATCCAAACTGGATGAAGTCATACAAAGGCGTGGAAGTTAAATACACGTCGACTTGAATCTAAATGCCAAGACTGACGTCTCCATTAAAGAACATATGAAAGGCCCCCGAACGTCAGTCCACATGCATGAGCAATTTACGCGATGCATTCTCCTCCGGCCTGGAACAGAAACGACGGAGGCATTTGGTATGCGGCGCTCATCTTTTTGTTTATTACGGGTATGCATCTCACACTTCACTGTAGAACAAAAAGCCAAGCCTTCAACTAATGACTCATCACTGACGGAACATGAGCATCATGTTTACAGGGACTGAGCAATTAAGTGCCTGCCAATTACAACAGAGACTGTGACAAACTCAACGCCGATATCAATACTGACAGCGGAGTGGATTAAAGTGCTGCTTGATACGGCAATAAAGATTCACTATCGGAACTATAGCTTGCTTAAATCAACAGCTATATGAAATATGAGCGGCGTGTTTGAGTGGTAGTCATTTGAGCTGGAACAAAAAGTAGGAAAGTACACATTTTTTTATTACAATTGGACAATTTTAAAGCTGCATTAATCAATGGTTTCATATTAGCAATGAGCTAAATGAATTTGTGTAACGCAAAAGGTGCTGCTCGTAGTGATAAGCCCGACAGAGAATTATTAACCAGCGCTGCAGCTGTGCTGCAGAGTGTTTTAGCATCTTTCAGCTCTTTTGTTTTAGCTCACCAGATAGCAAACTCAGCGCTCAACCTTGTTCCCAGGGGCAGCGAGCAGCTGTTTGCTGAAAGAAAGCTCTTAAAAAAAAAAAGAAACACTCTACCTACCTGCCCAGCAGCGCAATTCAAGAGATAAAGTTGCAAGTGAGCATTGAGCAAGCTAAAGAGCTAAATATGTTCTTGGATAATGGAGACCGGAGTGGAGCCAAAAGGGTAGTAAACATTTCCCGGGTGCCGGAGAACCAATAACAGTTAATGTTGCTCATTGTCTTTAACTCAGGGGGATTTCTTCAAATTAAGGCTGAAACGTCCACTCTCGTCTCTGTGACATCACAAAAGAAAACGTTTCTATGTTACCGTGATAACGGCGTCCCCGCCAACGATGGCAGGAAGGCATCGTCCTGGAAGCCTAACGACCCCCCCCCCCCCCCTGCGGTTTCCCTTCAGGTTAACATTGTTAACTCCGTCAGCACTGTTACCCTTATCCGCACTGTTAGCGTTGTCGGCGCTGTTAGCGTTGTCAGCACTGTTAGCATTGTTGGCACTGTTACCCTTGTCAGCACTGTTAGCATTGTTGGCACTGTTACCCTTGTCAGCACTGTTAGCGTTGTTGGCACTGTTAGCGTTGTTGGCACTGTTAGTTGCTAACTGCCGGCTAAGCCCTCTCCATGTTGAATCATAGATATGTTATTAATATTGTATGTAGCCCCTTTAACATACTTTAATGTTTCATCTCTGTGCTTAAAAACTAACACACTTTGTGTAGATTATTGCTGTTTTACATACATACATCTTTACAATGCCGGTTTATTGGGAACACCTAGCTAAAACAACAATCCTATCTTCAGGAAGTTTATACGGTTCAGTTTTTGGTGAAATTGTTTTACAGATATCGGTCAGTGTTATGAGCAGCAATCTGTCTTTTAGCTACTGAAGATGTATAATTTACTTTTAAGCCTTTTAAGGTCAAGTTAATGGAAGGTCTGATAGGATTCAACTGTGCAAGTGAAGAAAACGTTATACTCACTGGTCAACCCTTAAAAAATGACCTATTACTATAAAAAATACCATTATTATATATTGTATTTGGAGACAGTACCTGCCTGCTAATGTGTTAATTTGTGATGACCCCCTCCATGATATCATCCTAGACCTGCTCCTTTTTTTTTTTTACACTTAGCAAATATTCAGTTTGTCGTATTGCCACATTACAAGACGATGCTATTCAACGATAAAAAACCTCGTGTTCCAGAAAGCGCGATAACAAAAGTAATCTACGACAGACACGCGTTCAGTGTTTGAAGAGCAAATAACTGCTGTCGTTCCAAATGTTCTTCTGAGAGCAACGTGAGCAACGGGACACTACCGGAAATGTTTGCCCTGAATATAAAATGTGTGGCCACTCTTCACCCGGCGCCGATCGTGGTGCCTTTAATTACTTTCTCATTTGTCGGAGCCACCCAAGGTTCTATTTATTGTGGCCCACTTCATTACTGGCATGTGTTCAATGCGGTTGCCATGGTGTGACCATTATGCCCTGTCCTTTGAATTTCAATTATCATCCAGTCTGATTTTTTTTTTTTTTTCTTCCCCCGCTGAGGACGTTACCGGGCTGCCAAATATCATTTTCTCCCATCTCGAGGAGACCACACACTCCGGGAAGTCATATTTATGACAACGTCTCTGCTTTACCGTAGATGTCATTTGACGGCATGAATTACAGAGTTCGGATGTGACATCGTGCCAATTTTATTAGATTTTTTTTCTTATTTCCCTCCGTTTTAACTTCCACACATCCAGATGGTTTATGTTGCACCGGCACAATCGTGACACAGATCACCGCCGCTGCAAAAATTAAAAGTCACTCGGAGGTCGCCCCCCCTCCCCCCCCATCCCTTGCGCGGTAATTAAACAGACGCCCGTCTCGTAAGGTGGCCCGTCACTCCGGTCGGACACTTTAAACCACTTTCAGCCAAACTGCTGCTCCGCATAAATGTTTACACGAGGGTGTCCCGCTCAGACGCGCTTCCGCGATGTCTTTTGGGTGTAAATAAAGCACCAGTTCATTTAACGACGGAGGCTCTCGCTCAATAGCGATCGAGGCGAATGGCCGCCCAGCCCGCACTTAAAGGAGGAAAATATAGGAGAGCTTTTGTTTTTCACCCGAGGGCTAAAAAATGCCCAGGGATAAGAGGCGGATTATTTCCATTTGGTCATTACCCTGCAAACCATTTGCACTCCATCAGTGTATAGATTTACATTGCCACCCCCCCCTCCCCCCCCCTGCGGTCAATAGTTCTAATTCCACATCAGTTCCGCGCTCGACCTCTAGTCGATCCTCAGTTTCCATCGGGAGACAATATTTGCGAACCGCTCGACTCCGTACGTTCCATCTCGGCATTAGTATGAAGCGCAAAGCTGAAGTCGGCCCAGCGAGTGCTCGTTCAATGAGACATCATGTGGAGTTTTCCCCGCCCGCCGCTTGTACATCACGAGAACTATATTGATCGGGATGCAGATGATGATCCGCGGAATGTTTCGTGTGTGACGGATTGAGACAAAAGAAGGGCGTCCGCACCGTTGTGACGAATGAGGCCGAGGCAGCTTTCAGCGGTCGCGCAGATGAGACGCTTCATCCTTGCGGACGCTGAGGAATAAACGTAAATAACAGTGGTCTGTTTCTGCACACGTTGAGATGAAATGATGACATGATGCTTGGTGCGACTGCTGAGAAGTGTCCCGAATGGATAAAAGGACATTATATTGCTATGACAAAATGTTATCGTATGAGGAAAAATGCCCAAGGTCAGCAACGCCCTGTAGGATTTATGATAATCCTGTCGCCGTCGTTAACTGTTGCATCTCATAAAAAAGAAAAAAAGAAAAAAAATCTTCCTTCTCATGTCCGACCCTCCGCAACATTAAAGAGAGACTCCATTTAATTCGTAATATGCTCATATCCACAGGCAGATATTAAGATAAAGCGATACGGCTGCGTCTGCGCTCTATGTATAATGCAGGGCTCTCTGTAGTCCTTTTAATTGCCGTCCAAAATACTCATAAATATTTGATGTCGGTGGAGATCCCACCAGATTTCACCGTTTCCAAGAGGAGCCCGCTAAGGTACGAGACATCAAAGACGGGTGTCGAGAAAATGTGTCATATATGTTCCAGGAAAAAAAAAACGCCCTGAAAGGGAATATTTGAAAAGTGTTAAAACTGTGGAGCCGTTTGATCTGTTTGGAGAAGAGAAAACAAGCCAAAACGCAGAAGAGCAGCGTTACTGTAGTCGCCCCCCCCCCCCTCCCCCCCCACGCAACCCTGACCCAGACGTGGACAGTCATACCTCACGGGACGAACGCCGTGGCGGCCTTGCGTTGTGGCTGAGTGCCAATTGATTTCCCGTAATGACACATAGCCCTGAACCCTTATTACGTGGCCTATGAGTAATCCACTCTATTCATTAAGATCCATCTTAATCAAGCACTTATATGGGCAGCAAAAGTAACATGTTATGCATGTTACAGAGATCATGAAAACACAATGTATGTCCATGTGTTAGCATCCGTCATGGGCACGGAGGAAGCCTCCGGAAGAGCCTTTTGAGATGTGATGGCTGTAAAACATTCAAAGCCGAGTGGTTTCCCGTTTCATTAGCTCTCCGTTTCCTTATCAGGTCACACGGTGGAGGTGGACATAAGAAATGGGTCCTCTCACGCACCTGCCGATGTGACGATAGCGGATGGGCGCGAAAAAAGCGAGAGGCGGAGCGATGTTACGAGACAGCCGGAGTCACAATTCATTTTTAGCTGCTGCGAGCACACCTAGCAGTCAGCCGGCTCAGCGTTACACTATTACGGCAAGAAATGAGGATGTCACAAACGATAAGCCCCTCGACCTCCAGGATAACGGCAGAAAAAAAATATGACGGGAGTGTGAGGAACCAATCGGCTCAACAAACAAAACAAAAAGGAAAAGGTTAGGACGGCTCGACGGCAGCGTTCCCCCGGCTTTGCTTGTGGTGTTGATGATCTGAAAAGAAAGATGTGTCTGGAATTTCAGTTTGGAATAAGGTACCTTCAAAAAGAAAAAGTGGAGCAAATGTCTAGAAATGTGTACTGCTTTATCAGCAACCAAAAAAAAACAACACGATTTGAAATGTCCCCAGCAGAACCCCTCTAGGGTCAAAAGACATCGTGCAGCAGGATAAGTAGTCCGCTGGATGTTAAAAGCACAGCTAATTCCGGGTAATTGAAGGGGAACCGGAATACCAAGTGGAACAATGACGGAGCGGACTATGATCAACTACTTTGACCTTTTTTTCACGGAATCCAACCGTGGACGCTTGTAGCGATGAGATAACATTTAGCCGTCCTTGTCAGATGCCACATTTGTTTAATTAAAACTAGGGGGTCCTGATAGCGATAGCTGAGCTTCGGGTATATATATCGGTCAAAATATCGAGCACCGATCCGATATATCAGCGTTTAATCAATGATGAATTGAATGAATGACGCCTCGCTGTGTGGAAGGGAAACGTCAGGCTTGACTTAAACAAGATGTCAACAGGCCGTTTGATCGGATCAGCCGTAGGACTTGTTGGAGTAGCGCGCGAAAAGTTCCTCAAAAACAGAACAAACATATTTGTTGTTATAGCTCCATCAGTGTACAAATTCCAGTTACAAGTTTTTTTGTTTTACTTTACTTTTTTCTTGGTGACAATGACGACAAGTGAGAAAACTCCACAGAACAAGCTGTGAAAAAAAAAAAAACACGGGAATATTTAATACCCCAAATTACAGTGACTGGAGCTCAATCAACAGACAAAGAGATGTAAAAAAAAAACAACACACGTTCTCCTTTCACTACCTTGTAATCAGAGCATATTCATTACTCAAATTCCCCCAAATTGTAGTCATTATTTTCCCTATTGCAACATTTTTAAGATGAGCCGGTCATAGCTTTGTGCTTCCTGGTGGACAAATGAGGCAGATGTTGTTTTTGCGGATCTGTTGAGAATCTGGCATTATTTCAGGTCAGAGAGGCATCACCGCCGCCTGGTAAAACCCCCTCCTGCCCTGAACAAAACACAGCCTAAGTGGAGTTAAGAAACAAACTAATAAAACACTGATGATATGGTAATTACTTCTCATGACCCCCCCCCTCTCAAGAGGTAGCATACAATCTGTGCTGACCTGCCAAATTACCAGCACAATGCCTCCCTCCTCCAATTAGCGGCGGAAAGATCACCTCGAAGCGCTGATGATGCCTGCGCACAATTTAAAAAATAAACCCCCCCCGGGACGCAAGACCGTCTTTTAATAAATCCAAACATCAACGAGCGCTTTTATTACTTCCCATGGCTTCAAAAAGAAAAGATAGCTTCTCCGTGTGCACAATCAGAAAAACAACAAGACGGGGCTGGACGTCTCCAAAGCTGCAGCCCGAAGGCTCTTTAATGTATTTTTGCCGTATTTGTGAGCGTTGAAATTGTAGGTGTGTTAGTGCTTAATTCGCTGACTACCGAACTGCTAAAGGTTAACGCGTCAATACAGCCCCTAGTTATGTGACTCATACTTCATCGGTGTGCCTATATCTGGCATTGATAGATGAGTAGGATGTGGGGAATAACCTTGATTTTCTTTCTTTGTCTTCTCTTAAATCATGAGGAAAATTTTTAGTTTTTTCTCTATCTAACATTGTTAAAAAAGCCATCGTTCTCACATTCCTCTGCAACTGCGTTCAGCTAGTATCCGAAATGTTTTTGGTTGTTTTTTTTTTTTTGGGGGGGGGGGGGGGGGGGTCCACTGAGGAGAAATGGGGGAAAAGGCAAGTTTTTCTACTGCCTCCCTGCGTGTGACGCCTCCATGGTCGTAGTCAAAGCCCTGGTTTCCATTGAGGCGCTGGTGTCAGCCACTGTGCGGAGAAGAAGGACGATTTTATCAATGATTTAATTAATCATCATACTCCCCATTCTCCGCGTTCCCTCTTCTTGCCCGTCACTCTTCCACAGCCTTACATCACACACACACACACACACACACACACACACACACACACACACACACATCTATAGATATAGAGAGACACACACACACACACACACCTGCTCTTTTTCAAGACACTGCAACACAAGTAGCCTTGTCCTTCCTCCCGGTTTCAACTTGCTGCCCTACCAGACCAGCAGACAGCAAAAGTCCCCCCCCCACCCCCCCCAAAAAAAGCAATGTCACCACTATTCAGGAGGGAGGCATCGCATCCAGTGCGGCCACAAAAGGACAACTGTCTCTCATCCTGCACACAACTAACACAGATAACAGCCTACAGTTGAACAGATAAAGAAGAAGCTCTTGCTTTCCTCCTTTCAAGTCTTTCAGTCCCCCCCCCCGTCCCCGTCCCCCCCCCCAACATGCTGAGCCTCTGCCCCGGACGGATTTCAGCATCTGGCAGGACGGAGCGGACCTTCAGATTAGTGATCTAAGATTTGCCAACAGCACGCTTTAGAACACTATACACCTCTTTTGTTCCAGAGTCTCGAGTCGGGTGAAACTGAGAAAGACAACAAAACCTCCTCCTCCTCCTCCTCCTCCTCCTCCTCCTCCTCACTGATCTCTTACCTGGTGTTGAGGCTCAAAGCTGGACAGAGAAGCAGTAAGCAGATAGCTTGGATGAATTTCATAGCTGTCTCACACTCCCGTTCCTTCTCCCTTCTCAGATGCTTTTTGCCTTTCCCCCGTGTGTGTGTCTCTCTCACTCTCTCTCTCTCTCTCTCTCTCTCTCTCTCTCTCTCACACTCTTTCCCTGACTCTCTAGCTCTCCCACTGGCCGCCTGGGTTTTTTTTTTTTAGCGCACTCTCCTACACACACACACACACACACACACACACACACACACACACACGCACGCACGCGCAGACACACAAGCGGCGAGGCAGACAAATGCAACGCAGGGGCTCGGGCGAAGAGGGAGGATCTCTGGCTTTAAATAACACAGGGACACGGACCGACTCGCTAATGGAAAAGGAGCGGGTGGGGCGGAAATCAAGAGAGGGAGATGTGGGAGTGATATGATGTCAGCGGAGCGCGCAGCTCCAGCTATTGGTGAGAGAGGCGTGTAGAAATACACCGCTCCACTTCATTTCGTCCTTGTTTACTACCGGTAGTCTGATAGGTGGAGACGCAGCACGACGTTCAGCTTCAAGAGTTTGGGCGGCAGAGGGGTCAACGTGGCAAGTACAACCCACTCAAGGGGTTCACAGTTTCGGAGAGAGCGAAGTCAGGGGTCGGTTAAGGAGAGACGCTGGTAGATTTAAAGTGCCGTCACTAATGGAGCGCTGTCATTCAAAGTGAGAACACGGTTAGGTCCTTCCATGAAACCAAACTAATAGCACTAATACTACTAAATAATAAAGTAGGATGTATTATTGTGGAATTATTAAAAATAGTCTACTTAAGTAACACCTTCCGTAATTATTTTAACCCAAACAATGATCTCTTCCCAAACCTAAGTTCCCAAAACTAACAAAGTATGTTTTTTTTGCCTAACCCTAACAAGTATTTCACGATCTTCTCTTTAACCTAACAAAGTGATTCACAATCGTTTCCTTAACTTAACCAAGTATTTCACGTTCTTTTCCTTAACTTAACAAAGTGATTCACAATCGTTTCCTTAACTTAACCAAGTATTTCACGATCTTTTCCTTAACTTAACTAAGTATTTCATGATCTTTCCCTTAACCTAGCAAAGTATTTCACGATCTTTTCCTTAACTTAACAAAGTATTTCACGATCTTTCCCTTAACTTAACAAAGTATTTCACGATCTTTTCCTTAACCTAACAAAGTATTTCACGATCTTTTCCTTAACTTAACAAAGTAATTCACGATCTTTCCCTTAACCTAGCAAAGTATTTCACAATCGTTTCCTTAACTTAACAAAGTATTTCACAATCTTTTCCTTATTAACTTAACCAAGTATTTCACAATCTTTTCCTAAACCTAACAAAGTATTTCACGATCTTTCCCTTAACCTAGCAAAGTATTTCACAATCTTTTCCTTAACTTAACAAAGTATTTCACGATCTTTTCCTGAACCTAACAAAGTATTTCACGATTTTCTCCTTAACTTAAAGTATTTCACGATCTTTTCCTTAACTTAACAAAGTATTTCACGATCTTTTCCTTAACTTAACAAAGTATTTCACGATCTTTTCCGAACAAAATGATTTCAGTTTATTTTGAAAAGTCTGTATGCATGTAACAAGCGGAAATTAATGCACAAAATAGGTGCAAAGGAAAGGAGGAGAAACTTTTTCGTAAGATATGCAAACCGTTGTATGAGGATACGTTGGTCCAATAACATACAAACTAATGCATCTTTTTTTTCATTGCGCTACAACTGGATAACTTACATAGCTTTCTGAACTAAAGCTGAACATCTCGTCAGCTAATTAAATACGTGACAAATCAAGAAACCTCATCATACTGATGCAGAAATTATACTGCAGCATTATCATTATGCATCGATAATGTACGTACAATGGTCCTATATGGCTGAATGTCTTCCGGCAGACACAATAACAGCGGCGTGGGGTTCAGTAAATATATTCATACCCTGCACAAAAAAAATATCCTCGCCAGCAAGAACTCAATGCAGACCAGAAAAAAATGTTTTTTGGTCTCAAGTGAGCAAAATATGTTAAGGAAATTCATAACGTAAAATCCATTTATCGATGGAACAAGATGATGTGGATCTTTTTCCTCACATTACGGCATGATCTGTCTGCGGGGGTTGAAATCCAGTGTGGTAAAGTGAGACGTACGGCTGTCACTCATGTAAATCCACCACACCTGGACAGTGACGGACAAATGGAAATGTGTAGCGATGATATCAGGCCTTAACCCCCCGGCCTTAACCCCTGGCCCCGCGAATCGCTCTGAAATTCGAGGTTAACCTCATGAAAGTAAGAACAGATCAAGAACAAAAACGCGGAGGACTCCGAGCCATGTAATACAGGTAGAATATTAAGCAGTCCGTACAAAAGGTGGAGGTCACACACCATAGGCATGATGAATGATTTCCCATTACGGGTTTAATAGAGTATTGGACCCCCGGCAGCATCACATTTTCCACACTGAAAGATTCCCACCCATTTATTTGGTCCAATTAGTTCATGCATGGGGGGAAAAAACCCGTGGTGACCGGTTGTAATGAGTCCGCTGGACCGCGGCGTGGCTCGGTCACCGGGGGGGAGCGCTCTCAGCCGACCTTTGTAATCCGTCTCCATCATGTGTCACATCAGCCAGAAACGAGTAGTCCCAGCGCTTCGGGCCGACCCGTTGAGCGTCTCTATTGTAAATGAAGAATCATTACGAGCACGAATTAAAAACCCCAAAACGAGCGGGAGTTGTTGATATCGTGCGAGATTACATTTGGACAAATCCCCGTGGCTAAGCCTCAACGCCACATCAATTGATTCGTGCATTTTGTTTACGAATGCGTCATTTTGAATTTGGATTTGAATTTGGAGTCGGAGCCAGACATTGCGTCATGTTGGATTCTGTTTTGGCGGGGAACACGTATTTTCTTCTTTTTTTTTTTTAAGCCCACATTGTGTTTACCACGCTACGGGACTTTGCATTGTATGTTCTCAGTCCTTAAAGCGGTCTCTCAAACAGAAAAGATCCCATTGCTCTGTGCCAGTTGAACATTTGACACACTCATTCCTTCATGTTTTCAAAAAAAAAAAATCACTCCAGCTGTCAAGCAAATTCCGGTTTCTTAACAACAAAATGAAAAAGGCTTCTGTGGAGCTCCGTAAGGCATACAAGAAATATTATTATAAGCTTTTTTTTTTTATTCTCCTCTCACTTCCTCCAATCACTTCTTAATGCCTGTAAGCAAAGTCAAAGTCACAAACGTACGCAGGGTGATGCAACCAATATCCTGCGCAGGCAATTTTCAACATTTCTGGCTACGAAGTAAAAGTGTAAAGTTAATATCTCAGCTTTTTTTTTTATTTATTTTTTTTTATTCCCACCGCGGTCACGGAGGAAGAAGTGATGAAAGTTGTACGTTAAGCAGTTAAACTGTTAATTGCTTTATGTTTGTTGCTGTAAAGTCTGTGTGTTTAATTATATTATTTTGCAAATTCAGAAGCACTTTCCACTGCAGCTGTGTATGAGACGAGCATTATGAATACATTCCCCAGCTGTCATAATAAAGTTTGGGTTATGTCAGTAAGAATAGAAGTGTGTGTTTGCAGGGCTTTTAAGAGATTTTTTTTTAAAAAGTAAGGAAAAAGGCATTGTTGCCTACCAGCTGTCAAAATATAGTCGGCTCGGCCGACGAGTCTTTGAAGCCGTACTGTATATTATTTTGCTGAATCCAGCATAAAGGGTCGCGAGTCGAGATGCTTTTGTTTCTGTTTGAAACCCTTTATTTATCCATGAAAGGGTTTTCTTTTTTAGAAAACTCTACTGTAGATGCTTCATTTTAGGTTGGTTTTTTTTCACACCCTGCCTCACATTTAAAGCACATTCACCCAATGGAGCTCAAGAACAAAGTCCAATACGTCCCACTGTAGCTGCACTGGGCAAACTGGGTTAAGTGCCTTGCTAAAGAGCCCTAGATATTGATCCTCGAGGGATTGCACAGTATGACCCAATCACCGTTTAACCACATTTCCCTCGTCCAGAAACTTCCTTTTTTTTTTTTTTTTTAAGCCTTCTGGTCACAAGCCCTTGTCTCTACCTTCAGGCTACAACGGTCCCAGCAGGCAACTTTTCCACTTGTCTGCAGAAACATACCCACATACCCAAGGTGATATTGGCCGACGGTTGCCGGAGTAAGTCGAGACAATCCCGATTCCGAGCGAGCTAAAACAATGGCCCGTCGGCTTTTTACCGACGACCGTTCGCTTCCTGCTCCTCGTTCGTCTTCTGCGTTTCCTCTTCATGCACATTACACTTCAAAAAGGTAAGTTAGCGAGTGCTAAAATCTCCATAGTCTATTAAGTATGTTTACAGAGGGTTTGCACTAGGAGAAAAAAAAAACCCAGCATTCCCTCGCATAAATTTCCATTCTCAACATCTACAGTGCCATTCAGCATTTGGTGTGGAAGAGGGAAAAAAAGAAACAAAAAAAAAGAGAGGAGTCTGGCAGCAAAGCTGAAGCTCAAGGCAGTTTCCGTGTCAGTTGGTTCATTCGCTCAGAGCAGGAGTATGGAAATGTTGCTTTCACGGAACTGGTGCTGAAATAAACTCTCCACATCTTGTCTGGGATGTTTAGTTTGTCGACGTGCATCACGTTCACAATGAATGAACGGCGACGCTGTCAGTAAACACAGATGCGACAGCCTCCTGTTGGTCAGTAGTTGGCTGATGACGAAGGAGAGATAGTAAGAGAACACGTGTGAAACATCTGTTCAGGTGTAACGCAACAACTGCTAATGGGATGCAGCTGCTGAGGAGCAGAAAATTTGCACAATTAATATCAAAAGGAACCGAATCAGTCGTAGGTAGGTTCTGGACACAAAGTGAGCAATGAGTCACGTAGTACTGACCTCTGGATGTTTAAGGTGATGTTAGACGATCCGTTTCTTAGCCTCCTCCAAGACGCCAAGGCTGAGATACCAAACGTGCCAGGCTGAGTTGGAGGGAAGAATGTTCCCAACGCTGCTCAGGCATCTGCAAATGTATTCATTTCCAGCCGATGCAACAGAGCGGCCATTTTACCATATCTTTGAATATTTCAGGTGATATCAGGTCACTGAGGAATAGACGTCATTCCAGTGTTTCCTCGATGCTTTTTTTTAAAAATTCGGCTACGGAATTCGGTACTTAAGACCGAATTCTAAAAAACATCATCACATATTTTAAAGCAAATGCATGAAAACCTGTAAATATTGAACATATATAGCACTTTACCTCCCGCTTTTGTCACGCACACAGATTCTGTTTACTTTAAACTAAACGTCAAGAGACAAAGGAGATATATAATACAGCTATTTAATGCATTTTTTATTTCAAAATTGCTCAGGGGGAGGTTGAGAACACTTCACTGACAATGTGGTTTAAATACATCACTTATGCTAAAAGGAGAAATGTGATTTAAGGAGTTTTTAATTATTTCAACATCAGGAGATATTCCCCCAAAAAATGCAAATGACGGCGGTATTCAGTCATAAGCCTTTTAACTGTGCCGTCGCATCAGTGGTAAGAACTGCAGAACTGCTAGACGTGGCCATCTGACCCGGGGGGGGGGTGTAGAAGAACCAAAGTCAGTGGCAGGACACCCACAATCAGAGGTGAGACGCCAGGACACCCACGTTCAAAGCCGGTTAAAGTGGCAGGACACCCACTCCCAGCCGTGAGACATCGACGGGACATCGATGTTTAGTGGCAGAGCAGCTACAGATCCGTACGCCTGGAATGACACGCTACAGGCCGGTTAAAAAAAAAAAAAAAATGCAAAATCCCAAGCCAGCCAGGACAACCTCAGTCATTGTAGCGGCAGCTTTGTCCAATCCAATGCATTGTGATGTTCCAGCTCGACCCCCGGAGCAGAGCCTTGGCCTTAAACCAATGGCGACGCTGCCACCGGAGACGGGCATTCTGCACCGAGCCTGTGCCTCGCTTTATTGTGATTCTGTGCGGTCGTTAGCCAGTGAGCTGCTTACCCACAATCCTCTGGGGGTGAAGGCGAAAAACTGCTCAACGGCTCAAATATTTCTGCAAATTACTCACCCGTGTGATTGTTATAAGAGGACCATTATTAACTGAGCTAATTATGTGTATAATCAAGTATAATTCGGCGCCGATTATACTTTACATTTCGGAGCTTTAGTTGATACATTTTTTTCGAAGAGCAACTCGCAGCAGAACGAGCTCAAAGGCCTTCATCAGCAACATTGCATGCATCTAATTTTTAGGAGTGGAAGTGTGTGTGTGTGTGTGGGGGGGAGGGAGGGGGGGGGGGGGTGTATAACGATAGCTAATGCAACAAATATCCTTGACATTAAGGAAGACTCATGTTCACTGAGAACAGCTGGGTCACAAGCGTAGGAGGAGGGATACGTAGGGGACTGGAAGAGATAATATAGATCCAAACTTCATCAACAGAACTCAAGTGTGTTAAAGACCAAGAAGTAACTTATCGGAGACGAGCTTGGGGCTGCAAAAAGTGGTCGAATGTCAGTTGCGATCACGATGTTTGGCTTCCTACACTGACAGCATAACTTCACCCCCCCCCCCCTTTTTTCCCCCAATCTAAAATCAAAGAATAATCTAGATAAATCATCTTGATTCCAATTTTGTTCATAATAATCATGATTATCATCGTAATTGTGCAGCCGAAGCGTGAAGCGCGCTCGTATTGGACTGTCTCCGGTCAGCAAAAAACAACGTCGGGACCAACAAGATGGTAAAACCCTGAACGTTTACCAGCCGTGACGCGGTCGCATTGTTCCACCGAGGAATATTAAAAAACCGCCACTTTTCCAACACCCTCCTCTATTCCACGTCTCGTGTCCTCGGTAAGGACGGCGCACAGTGACTCGGTACTTCCTGCGGCGCATGTGTCACAGCTCCGGGCAAAGAATCTATTCAATTTGCCGATCTATAAGCATAGATTCTCTCGTTTCTGCAACGTCAGCGGATGCGCCATGTGGCCCCCCCCCCCCCCCAGGTCTCATGCTGAGACATTTGTGTCCCGTGTTTTTTCGATTGGCTTTGTACCATTTAAATGGCCGTCCCTGAGACAGAGTCCCACCATGCTGCCCGCTCTGGCTCCTTCCGCTGGAGTCGCTGTGGCCTTTACAGGACGTGCCCCACAAGATGCATGGGTGAATTACTGTTCATGAGGACCACACTTCTGCCGCAAGAGCCTATCTGAAAGATGACAGGAGCGGTAAGGCGGGTTCCCTGTGACTGTTTACCTCAAGATATGTATTGTGTCCATCAAAAATGCCTGTGGTCCTTGTGTTTCCTGTGAATGCTGGCTTCTCTATTTGCATAGCATGACACCGTTGCCGTTTCAATTTCAAAAAGTACGGAAAAAAAAACCACCAGACGGACGCCAAGTTTCTCAACTCGTCACGCTGCAATTTACCAATTGGAATTGTTCCGTAGACGGAGAATTGTGAGGGATTGAATTTGTGAACGCGTATGATATTGATCTGAGCATCCACTTCTCTGGGTAAAGCTGTCGCATGAGCCAAAAAAAAAACCTTCTCATTCTTTCCGAGTAATTGTTACGGTGCGATCACATGGGCGGGGGTCCTTAATACACTACTCTAGAGGGGGGGAAACAGGGAAGTACTACAAGATTACAGACTGACTCGTCTGAGGTGAAAGGATTTAACAATGCTCACCACTCAAGAGGCGGGCTGCTCTCTAAACTCACTGGTGGATTTTTACTTCCATCTTCAGGTCGATCCTGAAATTGCAAGCCGGTGTCTCGACTGACCACAGCAGCAACGTTTCACTGCGGTGGGATGAAACTACAAGCTAAAAAAAAATACTCCTTTTAAATAAAATGTCACCAAAAATATATGAAGTTGAGCATTTTATTGATATTGTCGCTGCTTTTTTTTTTTTTTTTCTACTCACAAACTGCTGAAGGGTAGCGAGGCATCTTTAAGATCTCGCATAGTTGCTTCTGTTACACAGCTGCTGCATGACCTGGATAAACCCAATGCTGCAGAGACAGCCGTATTACACAGCATGCCGCTGTTGTTGTGCTGCATGCACCACCTGCAGGGACACGGGCTTCATAGTGTGAAGCTCAAATGTTTGAGGTGAACAGCGGTTCTTGTTTTGTTTCCTTTCTATAGAAAGGTTGTTATTTGTCTCTTAACCTCAACATCCATTATTGAGAAATTATTCTACATTTTTCTAGCGTTATTGATTTAAATGAAGCCCTACAGTGCATCAGTTAAAAATATATAAAAATTACTAATCTTTTTTTTCTTTTCTTTCACTGATCCAAACAAAGTCCAAAAACAAACATTTATGTGTTTAAAAATCAATATTTAATGAAAGAATAGACAAGATTTTTTAAAAATTGTTAACACATCTGATGCTATTAAGTGGATTGAGATGTAAAATGTCAACCGTGTGGAATAATAAACCACGTATTACTGTACTACTACAGGACTTACGTCTGAATAAAAAAACAACTGAACCGATCAGCTGTTGTCGGGACTTCAGGGGGGGGAGGAGGACAGGAAACACACAGTTAAAAGGGTTCGAGCTCAGACGAGGCCGGCCAGGAGGACGTAAACACGCCGCTTTATCCGCGCATCTCTGAGCCACCGCTCGGCAAAAAAAAAAAAATTGATAAAGACTGACAAACCGCAGCTGCCGGGCAAGTCGGGAAGATAAAGACTCAGCCGACGGGAGCAAACAGCTACAACAATGTGACGTTAACCGGTAATTGTTTTTGTCTGATCCTGTTGTTGTCGATGACGCGGCACAAAGGGACCGCCGAGCGTCTCTACTGGGGAGCTTAAAGACGGGGCTGAAAGAAACAAAGTCCACTGAGACCAAGGCGGTTCACTTGTGAGGGAGCGTTTACGTAACCTCGGCTACGGTTCGTCTGAAGGCCTCTACACACCGGCCTTTAACTTTGAAATGTTTTCGATTTTTCTGAATAAAAGGCATAAAAAAAAAAAATCACGTTCTGCGAAACGGACATATTCAAAATGTACACGATAGAGTACAACAACACGGGGGGGCTCCATAGTCCGAAAACCCAAAATGGCAAACTTTATAACCAGAACCTTGACAAAAGGCAACACACAACCAGATCTACACCATCTATTCTTACCTTTCACAATAAAAGACTAATAACAATAAAACTCAATTGAAGCTTACAGTAGCTTTTAGCTTTTCAACAATTCACTCTCAGATGCTGCTCTGGGTCAATAAGCTCCGCTGCTTTTCCACATATTTTTTTTTTTTAACATTTATTTGACAACAGTGTGTCACAATTTCGCATTATGTCTCATTTTATTCATATTTTAGAAAAAAAAATACCATGAACGACCCTCTCGCCTGCGTTCCTACGTCATCATCCATGGTTCATCCAGATCAGAGGATTGACCGTTTTGATGAAGTTGGGTTTCACGCCTACTGCTGACACCATGGTGGTACCCGAGTATCCATGAACGATACTAAAGACCACCTTTTTCCACCACGGACTGACCGACGGTACACAATGTTCTCACGCATTGTCAAAAACGAACTGGACTCAGGGGGCAAGTGTACTTGGATCTGTCATCGTTGTTATGGGTGTTAAATGAGTAGCAGCTGCTTATGGTAGTGAAACAGCAGAGCTAATGTGTGAATGTCAATCATCTAACCTTCCCCGAACACTCTCATTATAGTTCGCAACATGCTCTGTGTATTTTTGCCCAAAAGGTGAAACGCTGCCAAGCACTGAACTCGAGTACGACTTCAATCAATACTTTATATGATTTTATTTTGATGCAACTAGTCCTTTTCAATTCCATCCATTATCTCCATCTACTGATGTGGATACGAGGTCACGATGTAGATCATATATAACCCATCAAATATGATGAACAAGTATACTACGTCGTTAGACTCAGTGCCACCTGGACCAGTGACAGAACTGAAATGCTGCCTGAAGGTTAATTCATCAACATCACTGTGAAAGAGACCCTTGACGTTGATGAGAACTCTTGATGCATGAGGCAGATTTAGCTGTTAACACAAGATTTTCAATAAAGGATTAGTCACTCTAGAATGTGCCTGCTGGTGTGAAGGTCTATGCATGTTAGCCTGTGACAGATGTACCTCACCTGTTCAGTGTAATCTCATCCTAACTTTTTAAAGAAGTATAAATAAACTGTAAAACCACTTCCACTGCTCTAATGAGGTATTTAACATTAAATTCTATCCATGTATCTGCAATGAGAGCGCATTATCAAAATGCAGTCAACAAGTGAAAAATATGAAGCAAAACAAAAATCTGTTCAACTAGACACCGAGATAACAAAGAGGACGCGTGAATTCAGAGCGCGGTCGTGTGTTTTCAGGATGCTCTACAACATCGGGACCAGACAACGAATGTCGAGCTGAAAGAAATGAGATGAAATATGCAAACGCCCCGTGTGTTGCAGCAGCACAATTCCACCATTTGCATTCACTTCAGCTGGTCTCGAATGGACAAATCCGACCCTTTTGCACCCTTTACAGTTCATATGGCACATGAATAAAACACACGTGAAGCATAAACCAAGACTCAACTATCACCATCCATTTGTGGGACAACCTATTTATTTTGCATGAGACATTAACCAGAGCTAAGCATATTCATAGCGAGGAAAACTAGTTTCTCACCCTGTTCTACTGTAGGTGTCGCGCCAGAGGAAAGGACTTTGAAATCCCTATTAAGGCGATGTGGAGGACACTCCGGCATTGCTCTGCCTGGCCTGCCAACCTGCCGCTGTGTGGCTGTGACAGGTCCAAGTAAATTTGGGCTCGGCCCTCCAGGGTCCCCACATAACTGAACCGTTCTGAAGGGAGGCAGGTTCCCTGGCTCTCTGGAGCCAATGTGTTGGGGGGGAGAGAAATGCTGAGAGCAGGTAGCCCGGAGCAGCTGTCATGTAATTCATGCTGGCGTCAGATACTGATGGTGGTGTGTGAGCTTTACGTCAGCCACGCTCTTTAGGAGTGATGGAGGCATTACAGAAGCTCTTTGTTTCTGACTAAGTAGACAGAAAAAGGGGGGGGAGTCGGCAGTCCTGCTCGCTTCATCAAAAACACTCAAGTTTTGTTAAATCTGTATTCAGCTCGTGGATCACTTTGTGAAGTGTGTGGGGCGCCGTTTCCCTCAAACTGCCCCATTCGCTATCGTGAGCGGTGTTTGTAGAGTGAGAGGTTTATCGTGTCAGTAACCCCACTGAGACTTTAATCATGGAGCCTAATGTATTTACCAGACCCTTGGTCAGTACCGTAACAGAAACACGTGAGGCCCCCCTGCAGAATAACCCTGAGAGACCCCCCATATAGGCAAGATAGGCTGTCAAAGTATAACGTTAGCTACGTGGTAATGTTGGTTATAGCAAACAGTACAATACCTGTCTCTTCTGGCAGATTAGTGCATCCTTCACTGGCCGGTTGAAAAATACTTTTAATTTTTGGAAGTTTGGCATTCAATTCAGCAATTTTCTGTTTTGAATGCCGCTTATGGGCACCGCTTTTGAATTTGCGTTTCATTTTCTTCTCAGGAAAAATCAGTGCTAACGTTACCGAGTGAATCAGAGGCTGACGTTACCGAGTGAGTCAGCGCTAACGTTACCGAGTGAGTCAGCGCTAACGTTACTGAGTGAATCAGTCAAACGTTACCGAGTGAATCGGCGCTAACGTTACCGAGTGAATCGGCGCTAACGTTACCGAGTGAGTCAGTCAAACGTTACTGAGTGAATCAGTGCTAACGTTACAGAGTGAATCGGCGCTAACATTACTGAGTGAATCAGCCAAACGTTACCGAGTGAATCAGCGCTAACGTTACCGAGTGAATCGCCGCTAACGTTACCGAGTGAATCAGCGCTAACGTTACTGAGTGAATCAGTCAAACGTTACCGAGTGAATCGGCGCTAACGTTACCGAGTGAATCGGCGCTAACGTTACCGAGTGAATCGCCGCTAACGTTACCGAGTGAGTCAGTCAAACGTTACTGAGTGAATCAGCGCTAACGTTACCGAGTGAATCAGTCAAACGTTACTGAGTGAATCAGTCAAACGTTACCGAGTGAATCAGTCAAACGTTACCGAGTGAATCAGTCTAACGTTACCGAGTGAATCAGCGCCAACCTAATATTTGTTTCAAATACAATGTTCCCCTTCAGCTTCAAGACTCCTTCTCTCTGTCTCGAGAACACTTTTTGAATATCGTCAGGGAGTAAATTATTCATGGCTTCGTACGTTGAATCCACACCATGTGACTTTAAAGAAGAGTTTGTGAGTGTGTTTATCGATATCTAACATTGTTTGCTGTCTTTACGGCTATTTTTCTGTACTATACATAATGACTGAAGGGTTGCTTTTATCGTTTTTTCCCCCCGTTCCTCAACACAGTAATTAAGATAATACCACTGAACAATACAGATGCTTAATGATCCAGACTGTGTCTAGTTTCTCCCAAAACTGCAATGCTCCTTTTTGTCAATATTTTATATGAGATTTGTAGCATTATTTCCATCAAGTCTTTATATAATAATCTTGTTTTCTTACATCCAGCTGGCACAAGACTGAACAGATACACTTTGAACACTACTATACTCCACTGTTTCACCATGGTATCTGGTTGCAGCTGTCTATAAATGATTTGACTAATACAAATACAATATAATATAAAAATGCTCCCTTCTCTAAAAATGGAAACGGTGAAGTTTGGTAATGTTTAGAAGCTGACACCCTCTTCAACCCTGTTTCTGTAATGTCCTGTTGGTTTCATTTGGATTTGGACTCACCTATAATCCCTGTAATGTCTGGCCTCGGCTTCAACGAGTCTGTAATTATGTCCTATTGGAACTATGATCACACAGTCAAGGAGACTAATGAGACTCGTTAGATCACTGATTACTCCTTAATAACCGAAGAATAAAGAGGGGTTTCTGAAGGGCCGTGTTCACCGCGCGGCGCAAACCTCACAGTGTTCCCTCATTCAGAGAGGATAAAGCCCCCGTTATGCAAAGAGGTGTGTGATGTGATAATAATAGATCGTGAACGATGAAAAGTGTCTCCACGATCTGCCTTTACAGGGAGATCATTAGCACCGCGCTACAGTTCCCCCCCACCCAGCGTACGGCGGTGTAGCACCGCTGCTGCGAAATAATTTCCCCAAACGCACTCAACTTTGCTATCTCTACTTAAAGCCGAGCAGAGTCGTTGGGAGCACAGCAGAGGAGGGATGGGGGAAGTGAAGATAAGGTTGCTGCTACCGGTTTTAAAAACCTGCCTGCTCGGTCAAAACAGATCGGTGATGCTGTTCTGCCTCGGTGTTCCTCCGTGGAGTTTTTTTGGTAAGGTATCACTGTGCCCCGACTCCCTTTGAAAAAAAATGGCCTTTCAAATGCTTCACTGCTTGTCAGCATCTGGTTACATGGTGACCTAGGGGGCCGTTTTTTGGCCCCCGTGTGCTCTGATTATACCCGTCATCATTTAGCTTCTGGTGTTCTAAAGCAGTGGTTTCTCAACTGGTCTGGCTGCGGGACCCACCATCACCCCTTAATGACAAGCCGAGACCCGCATGTTCAACTTCTCAAATGTATTTAATGAAAAGATGGTGCGAATCCACACCTCATTAGTAGGTGTCGTACTTGCGTTTCGCTCAATTAACATGAAAACAAACTGTGTGGGTGTTTTTCTATTCTGTGAAATGGGTGTCTGTTAGCATTACAAAGGCATTAGCGCCAAATACTGTTAAGGAGTGTGAATAGCAACGCTGCATTAAAAATCCCCTTCAAAATAAAAGCACAGGATCTTTTTTCTTTTTTGTTTGTTTTATTCAGGCAAAGGCCCGCAGCAATTTGGGAGAAGGAAATAACAGGTGAAGCAACTTTAAAAGTGATGTATTTTCTTTTGAGATAAGCGCTGTGTGGTGGATCTAACTCATGCCGACGTGCGGAGTGGTTTATGTGGATTTTGAATTGATGGATTAAAAACAATTTAAAGAAACTGTAACATACATTTGAGAAGGGAATTGTTAAATTAAAGGGCTTTATTTCTTTAAATAGGGGAATTAGTTTGGTTGTACTGTTCAGAATCGTGGATCATGAACTTGCCTGGCGAAAAAATAAAATTGTGATACAATATTTTTGCCATGTCACCAATCCCTAATGCGAACGAGCACCAATCACAAGATCTCAAACGCTTTGGAGCAAAGACAAGTGTCCCACTGCAACAGAGGCTCTTAATAAGTCTTCATACACATATATACTGTACACATGTGTAAAGATAAAGCAGTCTGTGGACTGGTGTGACGCTCATCACCTTATACTGTGAATGCGATATTCGACCCCAGGTCAATTGGTGACCAGCAGTCCAGTAAAAGCATTCACAGTGTATACCCATAAATCAAGTTCCTTCTTATGAATATCTCGGCGTCCGCATCGACAGCTCGCTCACACGGCGTGTGCGCGTTGAGAAACCTTTGCTCCAGGCTACAGGCCCTCGTATGAAGAAGCTGTTCAACACTCAACACTGACTCTGAACCCAGAATTCCAGCCGTCGCCTTCAGGCGGACGGTTCCGAACGCCAATCTGTACAAAGACTCATTCATTCGGTCCTCCATCTAAACATTAAACAGCAACAAGTAGGTTTACATGATCTGATTTTAATGGGAACTCATATATGTATTCATTCAGTCATTCAAACACACACACACACACATATGTATATATAATATATAATAACAACCTTTTTTCCATTACTTTCAATAATATAAAGGATATGAAAAATAATTTCTAAGACTAAATAGTATGAAGAGATAAGTGATTTCAGCTTGTGCTTAGAAAACCTTCATAAAACACCAGCTATTGCAATGTGTGTGTGTGTGTGTGTGTGTGTGTGTGTGTGTGTGTGTGTGTGTGTATACATAACACAAAATAAGCATGGCACACATCTACACACCAGACTCGTGACACCTCCTGGCGAGGAATGAAGCTGGCCAGAGGAACGAGCCGTTTGGATTCCCTCACGCAAAGCAAGGTCACAGGAACGTGGTACACGGCCGCCGAGCAAAGGGGAAGGTGGACACGGTTCAACACACTCGCACAATTATACACACTCTGAACACAGTCGGCCCTGTGCTCACTGGCATTCTCCCTAATTTCAGGGACAGGTGTTCTCTGTCTTCTTCTTTTTCTTCTTCTTCTTCTTCTTCGTAATTCCCTCACTGCAGCAGAAAATGAAAAAAAAAACCCCGTCTTCAGCAGATATGTCACGCTCAAGCAGCGCACACATCGGCTGTTCTTTGACACGCTTCCAGCGCAGTCAGCATGGAGACAGAGGACGCTTGTCTTGTTTTCCCCTGTTCTGAGGGGTTGTTGTTGTTTTTTTTTATCTGAGTCCTTGCTGAACAATATTTCAGCCGCACGTGACGATATTAGCGAGCAGTGATTTTTTTTTTGTGGACTTGTGTTTTCTCTGTTGGGGCCGTCTGTGCAGCTGCTGCGATTGTTTCAAATGATGAACTAATGATAGCGCCGCTGCTGCTTGTCCACTGAATAATGTAAAATGTAAAAATGACTCGTGGCAACATATTGCAGATAATGCGGTCGGACACAATGATGTGTTCGGTTTGGCGCCGTGCTTTATGGCGAGCAGCAGCAGATGAATGGACTCGTTCATAAAAGTAAAAGCACCAAAATGCTGCCCTCCTTAAATAAGCATGAATACAGAAATACTGACTATAATGCATTCTACGGGTGTCATTATGGCTCTGATCCACATGGTGGTGCTCTTTTATCAATTTTGAACAACAAAAGAGCTCTGTGGACAAACATGCCCTCCAGATTTAAATTTTTGCTCCGAAAATGAAAAGGGGGTTTAAGACCCAGTAAGCGATCAGCTGACCTGTGACCTGCTCACGTTTGTAAGCTGACCTTTCACACCAACACATGTTCAAATATTGGAACAAATACCTAGAATATTACAGATGTAAAGCAGCAGTGTTTGGATGTGGATTTCCTTATTAACACACAAGGTGGTTCGTGTTTTGCATTCGTGAGCCGTGCGGCGCTAACGAGAAGATAAACTGCATTCTACGTGTCATTTGGACAAGCTAATCCGTGGCTCTTCTCATACACATTACGCATGAGTCACATTTTTAATTAATATCAGTCTGTGATTCACAGTATATTCTATTATGACTCAGTGAGTCACAGTATATTTCATTATGGTAATGAATTGAAGATAAGCAACAAAAAAAAAATAGCACAATGATGGGAAATGATTTCAAAAGGGAAAATTCACATGTGTTGTGTTTCTGCGCTGAAGACTAGAGTCTAGTCACGGTGCAGATGAGTGACATAGAGACGGCGTATACGTCTCTGGTAGCGGCAGCCACCTGTCAATCACAGTAAGCCCCGCCCTAAAGCATATCATGCTGTATTGAAGAAGACTTGAAACTAGAGATTGAGATCATAAACTCATGTTTACAATGTTTACTGAGGGAATAAATCAAGAGAGAAGTAGAGTCATTTTAGACTAGACTTCTATACAACCAGAGGAGTCGCCCCCTGGTGGACATTAGAGAGAAAGCAGCCTAAGACACTTCAGCGTTAGCTTCATTTTTCAGTAATTCAATCTAACCATTTGTCAGTACCTCAACAAGCCCACTAGGAGGCGCTCTGACTAGCTGGACTCGACACTCTTACAATGAAACTTTTGGTGACCTCGTTCCAACCAAACAATATCATGGCATGTCATAATCACCGGGTGCGCCCTGAACAAAGGCGTCAAGCTGATGAAAGATTTTGCCGCCGCGGTCTTTGTGACAACGCTCATCAAATATTCATTTCGCAGTTCTTTCCGGGGACAAAAGCGCACCAAAAAAAAACTGTCTTTTGAAAAAATGTCCCGCTGCATTTACAAAGACAACAGACAACGTTTTAATTGAAACACGAGAACCATTTTTAATCCCGTCCGTCCGTCCGTTTCCGTCCTTAACACTTCAGTGATGCTTTCTAATGATCAATGCTTTGTGTGACTGTCTTGAGATGCAGCTAATTAAAGACTGAACAACATTAGCCCGAGTGCTACATGCATGTCTGGCTGCCAATCATCCGTCGTCTTTTTATCCGGCTGAATCGTTTCCACTTTTCACACATTCTTAGTCGGCCATCTGTCAAAAGCTAAATAATTGAGCGTTATCCGCCGCTGTTAACCATTTGCTTTACCTGAATACAGACAACCTTGTGACTGCTGCAGTGGTCTAAATGGGTTCCTTCGCTACATTAACTTAAGGGTGGATTGTACGCAGCTTCATCTCCTCCCTCCCTCCCTCCCTCCCCTCTCACTCCCACTGTTCACCTATTTACCTACTTTACAGCTCGGCACTGAAGTGTTGGTACATGTGAGTGATTGTATTTCTCCCGGAGTTGCACTAATTAGGCGGCTGTGCTCGTCTCTGAGTGAAAACGTGACTTTTATGAATCAGGTCAACGACGTGTCGACGCTATCAGCTGATGGCTTTCACCTGGAATCGTTAAGAGTACTGTGCAATAACGACGCACTCTCCCCCACGAGAGTGGAAACTAGAGATTGAGACCGTAAACTCGTGTTTACAATGTTTACTGAGGTGATAAATCAAGAGAGAAGTAGAGTCATTTTAGACTAGACTTCTATACAACCAGAGGAGTCGCCCCCTGATGGACATTAGAGAGAATGCAGCTTTAAGGCTCTTCTGCATTGGCTTTACTTTTCAGATCAGGAGTTTGCCGCCTGGTTCCAAAAAAAAACCCCAGATGTCCACGGCCAAACTGGCAAACATGAGGCTTCAGAACTGCAGTCCACAAACCAACAGGCGACGTCAATGTAGACACGTCCTACGGTTAATAGACAATAAAGGGAGGAATAAGAAGTAACTACTGAGTGAATTTGCTTATCAAAGCTAGGACTGCGTCAAAAGTTTAACCCCAGATATTTTTGACAAGCATCTTTAATGATGGTGATGAGGAAGTCTGGGAGTCTAAATATGACAAACTCAGACTTACTCTCATTAAGCTCGAGAAAACGGCCTTTGATGTTTTCAGTTCCTTCAGTCATTATTAGAGTCATTATTAAATAAACCTCACGCAGCACCCGAAGTGTGATTCTGCTGACAACTTCTCAGAAATGCATCTTGCGTAACGATGAGTATTTTATCGCTCCGTGTTTACACAAACTTGGGATTTGGAGCTGTGAAAATTGGGACCCTTCCATGGTTTTCCAAAGCTCTGCGTTTAAACTACGTTTAACTGGTGTGCTCCCTCCTCCCCGTCACCATGATTCAACGTGACATAAACGAGACAAAATAACTCTTTATAGGCTTCAGGCCTTCTACGTGTGCAAACGGCAGAAGCCCCCCCCCCCCCCCCCCGTTCACAGCTGACCACTCGCTCCCTCCCGACGACTTATTGGGGAAGCTGCTGCATGTGTTTTTGGGAGAGCCCCACCGCATGTTTGCTGCCGCCTGAGAGAAACGCAATACCAGCTGCAGCAGGTGTGAAAACACACACACATACACACACACACACACACACACACACACACACATCACAGTTTGTGTGAAGTCCTCGCCGATCAGGCTTACTGCGAAAATTCTACCCGAAAACACTTTTAACGCCGACGGAGGAGTCGGTTTGCCGTGTCCCCCCGGACGCCTCACTTCTGTGGATGGATGCAGAATAAATGATGTCACATTGACCTATTTGCAGCGATTGGTATCAAATTACACAACTGCCTCAGCAGTTAATGTCAGCGATAGTAACAGCAGGCGACAGGGCAACGCCGTAAAAAAAAAAACACTCCCGCTGAAAGTTCAAACGTGTTTACAAGACATCCTTAGTTATTATAGCCGCTAAGAGGTGAAATCAAATGGACTCAACAGTGAACCGGGAGACAAAACTAAATAAATCAGGAAGTATAAGTGTACCTTCAAGCTACTAAGATGTTTTGGAGGAGGCCGCTGAGAGGTGAAAGGAGCCTTCCGGGTTGCAGCTTCAGAGATTTTGCCACTTAGCCCGTCATGAATTTGTAATGTACAGTACTGGCAAGTGTCCCCATGTAAAGGCGTAGCACGGTGTTGCTACCAAATTAAAAGCACCATTATTCATATTTTCGGTGAGTGCGGTAATCAAATGATTGCATTTAGAGAATAACACGTTGTAAATATTGTATTAAACGACTGGAGAGAGCAGCATCTCTGCAGGATATATATATATATATTTATTCTGTCTTTATATCTTTTTTTGTTTTACAAATAGATGTTTGATTTTTATTAAGGGTTTGCAAAATGACTCGTGTTTTGTTTCACGGAGAAACAAACGCTTGTGCGGTGGTTCAGCCGGCGTCCCGAGTGAAAGGGCAGAGAGAGCAACAGTTGAATGAGAACAGAATAAATCACCAGCCATGGGTGAAAGAAACCGGAAGCTGTATGATCAGGCGTGTTGCTCGAGCAAAGCTCGTCTTCAAACGTCACAGTGGAGGGTTAAAGTAGGGCTGGCACTGGATCACAGGATATTAGCTGAACATAATATGAAGAGACAAATCACAGTTTGAACCTCTTCACTCTAACCACCGAGCAGACTGCAGAGCGCCCGGAGGAAAAAAACAAAAACACACACAGCTACCAGATCAATTTAGAGCCCGGTGGCAAAGCCACGTTGCGGTTCGGTAATGATCGAGGGTCACTTTACGCTTGAAAAACGATTGCATGCAAATGTGGGTTACGACAGCATTCTCCCATCATGCAACGCTGTTAACTGGGAGTTCACCCGAAATGGATCATTCCAGAATTCTTCTTTCAAATATAAAATGCGATTTGGTGATTTGTACCTTTTTGGTTTCCGTTGAAGTAGCAGGAGAGAGGAAAAACATGTAAACCCAAACTTCTGAGCTGTAGTGTACACACATACATACATTAAATACACATATATATATATATATATATATATATATATATATATATATATATATATATATATATATATATATGCACAGTGCTGAAAGTAACTCGTATGGAAAAATTTTTGCTCAGCGAATCCATTATTTACAAAAACATTTTAATGTTCTCTTGTAGCAAATTGAGACTACAATCTAAAATGTCGTTGTTAAACCCTGGTGAACATTGACAAATAAAAACCCTTGTAAGATTTTAGAGTTTAACTATTAACATGCTCTGGCGCAAACCCCAGAGCTCCGAAAAAGCTCGGGAGCAGATGTTTAAAAAGCTTTTCACAGCACTTTTGCGTTCCGACGCAGTATTCCTATTCCGTGTTTGAATTAAGTATGTGGGGCTAAAAAGCAGCAGCTCATCAATTGGTGTCCAGATACCTGCACTGGGGGTCACCTGAGACCCCTGAGTCAAGAAAGACATTTTTGAACATTACAAAAGTGAGAGCTGTAAAGTGAGGGCCCACGGTCGCTAAGTGGTATAGCTTTGGATTTCACCACGTTTGTGTGGCTCCGCCTTCCAGTAAGAGCAATACTCCGTATATAAAGTCGTGTCTTTTTTTTCCAGCCTTTCCAAAACTAAAAGCACAAGAGCAAATCTGCACTATACGGCAAGAGCCGTGTTCTCTTGTAGAGTTACGCATCCAAACAGGGTCATTGTTAGAACAACATAGGAACCTTGTTCTTGAACTGCGGTGCAAAAGCTATATGTAGTGTCCCTCCTTGGCTACCGTAGGGCTGGGTAGGCCTTGGCCCCTCCTACTTCCTGGTCCTTAATTTGTTTGCCACTATATAAGTCATACCATGAGCTGCATCTTCCCCCCTCTCTCTGACTCCCAGGCTTCGGTCCGGCTCTACAGAGATGACCGCTTCCCTGTTGAGCCTTCCGGATGGGGGTTCTGCTGTGAGCGTAGTTGGTTTGAGCCAAGTGTTAAAGGTGCAGCGCGCTGTAAATTGTAAACCAAATCCGGGCCTTTGCCCGTGGTGGGCCCGTGGTCAACATATAGTTTAAAACGTCTACATGCATCGTCAGCTGGTGAGGACGCATCACCCTCCCCATGCAGTCACTCGTTTCATACGTCCTCCGGACCTTCGACCACGATCCCCAACGCTGTCATTGCGGATACTCTACGAGAGATACCGTCCGCTTTTCTTTGCAAACCCTCTCAAGCCCTTTGAGATGGAATACTGTGAGCAGAGCTGAGCTAAAATATTACGCTGGAATAGCAGCTGAATCAGGCTAGTGCGCGAAACTGTATCGGTAGAACAGCCAATAAGGAGCGCCCTCTATCTGAAACCAGGTGCGAATGGTCAAGGTGTCCCGTCTGAGCCAAGAGGAGGCGCCGAACTCTACTTTAGTCTCTACAAGATGCTGAAAGGATTTGTTTTTGCTCAATGTTGCCAAAAACACACACTCCCTTCCCCCAGCTTTAAGTGCATATGCAAGACCCTTTAACACAATTCTTATATATATATAAAATATTGAAAAAGTTTGGTTAATTAGCTAGTTAGCCGCAGCTGATCAAATCTGCCATTGAGAGTCATTCTGAACAGCAAAATTGACGGTTGCCAGCTTAAAAAACAAAACAAAAAAGAAGACATTGAGCGTTGACTCCGACATGTAATTTGCATATGAAGGAAACGGTTGACAGGTGACTTTAACTCGGGAGCAAAAACTTTGAGCCATTAGGAGAAGCGTGTATTTTACAGTCCATCCAAAGCCGCACGAAGGCATCACTTTGGATTAATTGATGTGGGCGAACAGTCGGGCCGAGCAGAGCCACAGACAGACGCACTAATGCACGTTGCAGCGGCATCACTTTTTTTTTTTTTTTTTGGCTGGAGAAGCTTTTAAAAGGATGAATGGGGCTGCCAACTCACGAGATCGTCTCACCGCGAGACAGTAACTCACGTGCCCCCCCCCCCCTAGTTGCAAATTCAAAAAAATCTGCATCTCAGTAGAAAGTTATTGCACGTGTGTGGATATCAATAATGGGAATGGAGCGCTTGCATTTCAATGAAGAGAGCCCTCCCCTCTATGATCAAACGTCTATGTCGTTCGGTATTGAGTTATGTCACATCACAATGCTAAACTCAGGGACAAATTATTCAAAGGCTGAAGGGGGGGGGGGGGTCACATGGTTTTCCCCCCATCCGCTGACACAGAAATCGGAAAAATTCATAGCGCCACTGAATGTAAAATGAAAATGTCATGAATCAGCTGTCCAATCTGTTCTAAGTGGCCGTAGTGGGCACGGTGCCGGTCACAACGTTAACGAAAACTAGAAAAAGAGAGAGAGAGAGAGAGAGAGAGAGAGAGATGAATTCATCCTGCTGCGTGTCGCGCGGTCCTTATCGTCTACAGCGTCATCCATTCAAATTTCACTCACTCACATTTCATCTGGTTTTATATCTCACACCGAGGCGTAACTCATCTCCTTTAGATTAGCTTCTAGTTGGCGAAATGAGCCATAAATATCTTTTACGTCGTATTGGTGTGGAGTGCCCCCCCCCCCCCCCCCAACAGCCTGAATAAGTCCCCCCCCCTCTGTGCTTTATTGTACAGCAGAGACGTCTTCAGCTCTTGTGTGTGGCTGTTTGTCCTGCAGATTTAGTACAAAAACACACTTGTAGGAAAGGTGCACGTGGTCTGAGATTAAATTCAAAATGAAATCCCCAAAAAATATAAATCTCTTTGATATAGAGAAATAAGGAATCAAATGCGTTAAAATTGAAATGTAGATGCCCCCCCCCCCCCCCCCCCCACACACACACACACCCCCCCTTTTTTTTTTCGAAGCCTCACAACATTTGTCACGGAGTTCATTCTGTGGCCAGGAGCCCTTCATGTCCACCACCACTCCACTAAATCCTCAACCCCCCCCCCCCCCCCCCTAATCTCCCATAAACACTCCCTGACTGTGGAGCTTCCTTGGCATTGCCAGCATGCATGTGCCAGCCCCACATCCCCATTAGCACCGTTAAGCCTCAGCTTCTCACCCCCACCCCTCCTCACGGCAAAGGTGAGTTTTTGAGATGGGCGTTAATCCTCAATCTGGCAAGAAACCTTCAGTACAGAACCCCTACTTATCCATCCCGATCCTAAATTGCTTGTCATCACCGGCAAAGGTTTGCATGCTGCAGAAATTGAATTTCATTTTTTGCTCCATACATCCTTGTAGTTTGCATCGCTCCCTCCTCCTCCTCCTCCTCCTCCTCCTCCTCCTCCTCCTCCATCTCCTCCATAACCTCACTCCACTTCTTCTTCTTCTTCTTATTTTTTTCTTTGCTCATCTTCATTCCCCTGCTTTATTTGCGCGTTTCTACTCCCCCCCCCCCCCCCCCCCCCCCTCTCTAACCTCCTTTTCATCCGACACCACACACACACACACACACACACACACACACACACACACACACACACACACACACACACACACACACACACACACACTAATTGTTTTCCCTGCCTGCATCCCAGTTAACCCGATCATCCCAGTGCCTCCATAAATAGAAGAAAGAAGAAGGAAAACTAGTAAACAAAAAAATCAGAGGAGGATGCTTCCGGTGCGATCAGACAACATTTCTATTTCTTCTCAGCCTCCCGTTCTCCCGGTACACTGCAGCTCCTCCTCCCACCTCGCTCATCAGCCATCCCTCCCTCCCTGTCTCTCTCCCCCCCCCCCCCTCTCTCTCCCCCTCTCTCTCTCCCCCTCTCTCTCTCTCTCTCTCTCTCTCTCTCTCTCTCTCTCTCTGTCTCCGCTAGGTGCAGCATGTATGTGAGCGCGTGTGAGCCAGCAGAAGCCGCCTGTGTGTTTACATGTCAGCCTATCAGTGCTGCCGGATTTAGAGCATCTGGAGAGGACGGAGGCATTTCTCAAATGCCCCACGGACGAGGGATTCTCGCCGCTCGCACACGTCCCTCTTCCACCTCCCCCCCACCCCCACCCCCCCACCCTCCTTGCTTGAATCCAGCCTGCGTTGAGTCCCGCATCCCTGTCTCCATGCTTTCGGAGGCATTTTGAATTTCCTTGGCAACATGGAGCTGCCTGAATTAGAATTCTCTGCATGACAGTCCTGGTAAGTGCTCCGTCTCTATGGTGGGCTCGGAGCGCTGAGGCGTTGGATCAGATTTATTATGGTGCAGTGGTGGCGCCGGGGGGATCGCCAGGGAGAAAATTAACGTCGGGAAATGAAATTGTGTATCGTGGGCAGCTGGACGGGACGGAAAGGGGGGGGGGGGGGGGGGGCAGTTATTCACCGAGGAGGTTCTCCGGGTTCTTATTTGTGCTTTGTCATCCAGATGGGTTTCATTTCTGTGCCGTGCGATCCGGGGTTGATGATGAGTGCCCCCTTGACGTCTGAATGCACAGTGTGTAGTTTAGGTGTGTGTGCATATTACATTTGTGTGCGTGGATGCTTGCGAACACACCTGCCTTGTTTGTTTTATTTGTTGTTGTACGTATCCCAGCTGAAGGTGTGAGGCTGAGCAGCAGAGTGTGTGTGTGTGTGTGTGTGTGTGTGTGTGTGTGTGTGTGTGTTATTGGTTTCTCCCTGAGTGCCAGGGTGGTTGTCGTTGCTTCCCTAATCTGCCCTCATTAACATTCATGTTCCTTCAAATCGCCAGTAAACTCATCTCGACTCACACTTATTCATTCTCAGCAGGCTTTTTATTATTATGTATTTCTCTTGTTGGCTCTGGCTATGAGGGATCCGATGCAGGTGTTTTGGGATTTGCCACAGGTTAGATGGATGGGTGTTAGTGGTGGTGGGAAGGGTGGGTTGTTTGGGGGGGAATGATGCCCGGTGATCATGCATGCAAGGCTGAATAAATAATCTCCCACAGTTTGATATTTGTAATGCTCGAGTTTTGGCGACCGTGGCTGCAAACAGCCTCATCGGGGAGGACAGCGATGAGTCGACTCTTCCTCCCCGGCTTCAACGGAACACTTAACAACCTCGGCGAAAGCCACAGAGCCCTGACGCTCTCCCGAGTGAGTGAAGGGTCTTGCTCTTCACGTCGGAGGCTTTATGAGCCAGACGATGCCCTTAATTGGGGCCCTGAAAATCAGGTTGTGACAGCTGATTGGAACCGTATTGGTAGTTATGAACGCCTGTCACTGTCTGAGCACGTCTGCCGCTCAAAAGCACGATTTTTGCGACGGACCGAAACGAGCATGTTTTATGGCTCTTACATCTTGGTGAACAAAGGCTTGACTTCAGCTAACTGTTTGTCCACACGCTGCCGGGATGAGTTTGTTTGCATTGTGCAACACGTATGCACATATTACGTCTGTATGACAAGACTGGACAATATATATATATATATATATATATATGATAAAACGTAAAGTTGTAAATGTGTGTTGCGGTAAAATATGTTTGAGTTACCGCATATATTCCATTTCTTTGCAGTTATCTAATGAGGATCTAAACAAACGAACAAAACACAACTCCGACACAATCAGCGGATACAACTGGACTCGTATTTATACATTTCGGACGTACGTGACAGCTGCACATAGGGGGGTAGCCCAATGGGTAAAATGGCAAACATGCTTCAAATGCCTGTTGTTTAAATACCTGTATGAAAGCACAACCCCCCCTCCTCACAGTCTGAGGCTGCTCTGTTGCTAACAGAATTAGAATAATAAGAAGTTGTGTGTGTGTGTGTGTGTGTGTATGTGTGTGTGTGTGGGTGCGCGCTAGTCCATGCTGATGTATTTAAATTGTCTACAGACGTTGAAGCAAAGTGAGCGTGCGGAATATATAGGATCCGGAGAGGTTCCTAACTATACGCTCCTCCTCAGATAGTGCATACTTGAGAAATAATAAGCACCCTGGAGTATGAACTCACCGACATCTCAGGGGAAAATGAGCTCAAAGGGTTCTGCTGATACATCTCAACTCTATTCAAATGCAGCAACCGATAAAATGTGGATAATCCCTTTTATTAACAATTCATTTAAAACTATTAATGCTAGTAAAATGATTAGGACACACGCAGCACTGTGGAGCCTACACTCCAGTCGATTCCAGTACAGACTGAACTAAACAGCTGGACTCAAAAGCAGTGCTGATGTTCATTTTGTTTGCTTCCACCATGCTTTGTCACATGCTGTCACACGCTTTATGTTCTGTGACACACCGCTCTATACAACGCCGGACAATTTTCTCACAGCGAGATCAAATGGGGATCATCAAAGCCAAGGTAATGTGTTTACAGAAGGATTCCAGTTTCACTGCCGGTTCAAATGGAATAAATAGTCAAGTGAACAAATCAGATGTTGGAGGACGTTATAATCAGCAGCATTTGTATGGGAGACGAACGCAGTAGGTGCGTTAACAAGAAAGCCGAATGTTTCGTTCCAGAGTTCGCTATATGTGATCAATGGTGGGTAGCAGTAGCTGTGTTTCCATCAACTGGTTTGTAGCGAATAAACTTGGTTTCATCAGAAGTTGGCGCTGTAGGCGGCTAATGCCTGTAATCCGGCAGTAGGAGGAGTACAGGTTGCGAAGCAGAAACAAAAACAAGTCGGTTTGGCCATTTGACTCATATACGATAGAAACATCGAGAGAGATCTTCAGGAATTTCCTTCAATCGGGCAAGTTTTAATTGTTCTTTTGTGTCAGCTACTAATGGCCATGTTTCGCGCCGTCTAGAGAAGAAGACGAGCCTTCGCACTTTATGGGAATATCCAGCTGATCAGTCATGTGACTTAAATGTTCGCTACGTCAGAATTTATTCGGCAAGGGGGTTTCCCTAAAGGGGTTTCGGCTAACCCTAAAAATCGGTCTAGGGTCCAAAAGGTTAATCAATTTAGTGCTTCAACAATGTTTTCGCCATTTTTTCTGCCATTGGGGAAGTTTCATTATGCTTTTCTAATGCGATACTTCAAAATGCACATATATATATATATATATATATATATATATATATATATATATATATATATATATATATATATATTTCAATGACAACACGGCTAAAGATCCAGAATGACTAATCACCTCCGTCTGAAGCCTTTGTAGGGTCTCTCACGGTCTTATTTGTCTGCTGTTTGATTCTGGGCTGTAATAATAGAGGCTGTTATTTACAGCGACAATTAGGGCACTCCTGCACATAACAGTTCATTTGCGATGCCCCAGAAAGGAGCGGTGGACAAAAGTGGCCAGAGAACATCCAGGGTGTTACCATTAGAGCGTTCTCTGAAGCAAGGTCCATCTGGAGTCCAGATGCTGCCACATAACGGGTAACATCGGCCGCCCGGAGAAGGGAAAACGGTGAGAGTGGACCACGCGTTACCACGCCGTGTCTGCTGGACGGCGAGGTGACAGACGGATTCAGATCCATCACAGGATCCTCAAAATTTGCGTTCTAGAAATGTATTCAGAAGGTCACAGTCCTGCCGCTCGGCAGCAGGCAGCCTTCCTCATTTAAATTTAATAATAACAGCTTTATGCAAAATATGAGGCAGTGAGGAGGCTGGTAGGACGGAGGACTGAGGTTGCCTCTTGTTTGTGCTCCCGGCTGGAGTCGAGCTCCAGCACAGCAGAGCCTTTATGACACCAAACTAATCACAGAGGAAATCTTGCAAAGAGTCCCTTCTCTTCCCATTCGTCTTTTCATCTCGTCAATTTTGTTTGGCAGGTATGTTGGCGGTGTTTATTGCTCCGTCTTTCTGAATTCTCAAAAGTGTAAGGAATTCGGCAGTACGTAATTAGGCCTTTGGAATCTTTATGCCACGTTTGGTTCTTTATCGACACCCGGGCTGAAGCATTCCTTTTAAAGAAACCGAGGCAAACAAGTTGAAGAAAGCAATTTGAGCACACTATTGAAATGAATGGTTTCGTTTCCTTGTATCTGTAAAAAAAAAAAAATGCCGAGGCACTTCAAATTTGTACTGTAGCCGGCGATTATCGGCTGAGTGATTTGGTGTGAAAACCTCTCAAAAAATCTCCAATTGAGCTCTCTATGGAGGGCCGTGAGAGGCTTGTTTGACGTGGAATTGTCTTTAGCACGGCATTTAGCCCTCTCTTCTCAATTCTCAGTCCAAAAAACATTTTCTAATCCCCGATGGCGAGTAGGGAATAAAGGTTTGTGTAATTTCCAGCTGATCCTACTCGACTTTAAAGAGGAATGGGTGTTAATGAAGACAGGAGCCTCTTTTGTAGTATCACTGAGAAGACTTTGTCAATGAACCAAGAAACAGATCTGCATGGTAAGACTGTATAACAGGTCAAATACACTGCCAGGTTGATTCCAGGCCCTGTTCTTCCAATATTTTAATGAGGATCAGGGAGAATTAAGCCGTTTGAACATCGCTGTCATGGAGCCGATCCTGTTGAAGAGTTCATCAGCATCTTTAATTAGATCTCGATATATTGATATATAATGTAAGGCGAAAGAAAACGCCTTTGGACGGCAAATTAAAACTCCAATAAGCAGTGTTTTCTGTATCCACACCGACTCAAATGATGCCGTAAAAAGGGTTATAAATACTGCTGAATGAATAGCCCAGTCTGCAGCTCTGAGCAGCTTTCAGCCTCATCCAGTTTATTGTTTTGGTTCACCAAAGCCCGACTGGTTGGGTCCCTCTGGCTCTCACTGACCTCCCAATGTAAAACCGTGGGCAGCTGCTCCCAGCTCAAAAGCTTCTAGCTCAAAAGCTCCCACACACTGATTGTATGCCACCAGCCCAGTGTGAAAAAAAAGTAGAGTAGAAGTAGTCTTTCAGAGAGTCGAGTGCCTGGCAAAGACCGTCGAACATCTAGGAACCCAAAGAGACGTTTCTTTTTTTTTTTTTGTAAGACCCAATATTGGCTTAAATTAATGTGATTACTGGAACATCGCTCACATGGCCGAACGAACTGCCCTGAAGAATTAAAGTCCAACACGGTAGTCACGAGAACACCACCGAGCTTAACGGCTGTGGCTTTGTTTTACAGTTCATTTTGTGGATCTCCATTGGTGGCGGTATCATAAAAATCCTGATTCTCCTAATCTCACTGTATTGAGAATCAACACTGAAGTTTGATCAAACACATTTAAATTCAACAAATCCAAACTAAATTACCAACAATTGATTTATCAACAATCTATAGTACGATAGGGTAGGATAAAATACAACACAATACGATACGTCACGCTAAACCTACAATTCATATTTATTCTGAGCCAACTACAGAAATTCTAAGTGAGGTTACACATTATAACCAGACATCTATGAACCCAGTTGGAGCTTTCGGATGAAGCTCTATTGACATTATTCCCTCTGCCTGCACTAGGGCGCTTCAGCATCGCGTCGTTTTTAGAGCGTAAGTGTGATCACTTTGCTTACCCTCGCCATTTATTGTCAAAAATAACAACGTTTTTAAGCTATGTTTAAAGCTGTTATTAAAATAAATAATTATTCAGGCCAGCAAAGTAGCCTATTAAGATTCCCAATATATGTGTGATCAGTTTATCCAGAAATGCCTCTTCGGAAATTCACGTTCAACGTTTTTCGAGCTGCTGGCTGTTTGAGACAGTCCAAAAAGCACATGACAACAGTGTTTTTGTAATTACTCTCAATGCCAGAAGGGGTCCAAACAGGTCCAAACTGCATGGTTAACCATGGAATACAAATAAACTCAATCAAGAACCAACCAATTTTGGCGAAAGCCAGATACATAGCCAGATAGACGAGACGCTCTCTAGATGTTCATGTTTCAGTACTTTTGTAGTTCCTCATAGCAAAGCCATCTACACCAAGAGACACTGCAAAGTAATAAGAAACACTCTCATATGGGATTTCAGGCCATTGTCACATGTCGTCCTCCCGGTGGCTGATGGATGTGGTTCTGTGAAGCCCTCCGATCGCCGCAGTGTAGCTGCTGAATGCTCCCAAATATCATGAATTGTTTGCAGCGCCCCTAGCTCTAAACCGCAAGAAGGAACACAATTGCTTTTCGACTGAAAGTGAATAAATGGGCGGGGAAGCTTAAGGTGGAATGGTTTAACCCCAGCCAATCAGGATGAGCCTATTAATTAAAGTTCCCTTACAGTTCAGCATCTTGTAAATAATTTTTTTTTTGGAATTGTTTATGTACAGGAACAAGCCATCAAAAACCTTTTCCGAAAGTCCCACAAAACAATGTTTTGTGTCAGATTATCATTACATTGACATCCACTCAACATACAATGAACCCACTGGAGCTACAGAGTTGTGATTGTAGTAAAATGTTTTTTATTCAAGCGCGGCTGACACCCACGCGTTTCGGCAGGAGTCATCTTCAGGGCGTGATACGTAGGTGTCGGCTCAGAACTCTTGAGTGCTTTGGTTTTCCCTTTGTGTTTCTTACGCGCCTCGAGCCATCGACTCCAAACGGCAACTTTTGTTTGCTGAGTGAGATGTTTTATAATGATTTTTTTCCTTTTTTAAAAACACAATGTTTTGACAGCGCTCCAGTTGTTCATTTCTGAGATGCTAACACACTTTATTGATTGTTCTCAAAAGACAAAGACCGTAAGGATTAGACATTTTAGAAATCATGGATTGAGAGTCTTTGTCTGCACGGCAGAGGGTTCAGGCACATGCGCTCTGTTGAAGTTTGTCTGAGAATGAACACGTCACACCACCGCGATGAAGGCAGGCTATCCGACAACATTAGGTGATCTTAATAAAGCCCGACACTGAGAAGAATTGCGTGTTTAACTTTTGTTGTGGCCTTTAGAACCAAGTGTGTTACTGGGGGGGGTCTCCTGTTGCCGTGATACACCACAGTTCTTCTATCTAGACTTGTAATTCCAGGGATTCATGAGGGGCTCTTTATTCCAGAGCAGACATTTTGATTCGTCGCAGCAGGAAAAGCTGTTGTTACTCATACCAGGACCCTGAAAGTGGAGCAGCTAAATTGAATTCAGCCATTGTTATCACGTTACCCCCTGCTGTGACAAAAGACCTGATTATTGAATTTGCTAGAGCCGGCTGACCTGAGCGCTTTTTAAGAAAATGCTGTGGCCTCCAACGATGAACTACCCGCTTATCGGGTCACGATATGGTAAGAAAGACAACAACAACAACAACAACAAAAAAAAAGGTGCACTACAAACGATGGAGGATGTAAGACGATTAGTCTCGTCCACTGACCGCACAGGAGATGAGAGGGGCCTTCTGATCTCGATGCTGCTTATTTCCAGGTCACTAGTGTGGAGGATGAACACGCGAGGAGGATGCAATTCTTACTGACTTTGCTATTGGCCGGCCCCCCGTTGGGATGCCTTTGAACATAGAGCTGGTCCTGTGGAGGTGTGTGCTGCACAGTCTGCAGTCTGAACACGAGCGAAGGACTACATACCGCAGCAGAGAGACGGGTGTTTGAAGCTCACGTTAATTATTGCTTTATTGCGCGAGAAGTGCAATACAGAGAATGTATTAGTGCAATTTAGAAAATCAAAAGCTTTTCACACGATGACACTGATGGTTTTTTTTTTTTTTTTTTTTTGGACCCAGCATCCACCATTACCGGGCCAACGTTTCCTCGTCAGCTGGATGAATGCAGTGTTGGTCAGAGCGCAGTAAAGATACTTTTAAGACAGACGGAGTCAAATGGACAGCCTAATGGAGACCCGTTGTTTTTCAGTTCCATTAACCACAGTGATGGTTTAGGTGGAGAACAAGGCTCCTGTGATCAAATGCTCCGGTGTCCCCGGGCGTCTCAGCAAACATTAATCTTCAGTGTCACCTGTCAAACTGAAAACCACCCGCAGAGAATGCCAAACGCTCCAATACCCGCATGGATTTGGATAATAGGATAAGCAGCCTTTAGGTTAAGGTTTTTATTTTCCCACTCACGGACCTTTAAGGGACAGTTCACCCCAACCCCCCCCCCCCCCAGAAAAAATACATATAAATCCATAGTGCAACTGATCAGCTTTGGTTTGATATTGGGGATTCTCTGGAGTAAATGGGTCATGATTTCTGGAAAGAGACATTGCTCTTGAGTTTTACAAATGTATTTCGTTGGCGCTTTTGAGCACCGCAAGCCGATGTAGTTCCATTAACATGGAGAGAAGGCAGACATCTCCCAACACTACAAACTACGCTACACACACACTAAAGCAGTCCAGACTGATGAATAGCCCTAAAGGTAAGAGGACAAATACATATTTTTGACTGAGGTGAACTGCTCCTTTTAAGATATCGCACTGATGATAGTTTTTTATGACCGAGCAGTAGATTCCCAGTTAAATCGGTCTCCTCGACTCCTCTCCCTGCCCTCCCGCTGTTCTAATATAATGTTATGAACAATTTTATGATTCTTTGATCATGATTGTTAACACAGCGGCGCAGAGCTTTGCAGGTGCACTCCGGGATACCTTTTTTTTTTTTTTGTCATATCTCAAATGTGCTTTATTCTGTCATTCCAAATTATTCAATGCAGAAAAAAAAGATGGGTGGCATGTTTGCCACCGGTGCTAATGATACAATAATTTACCGTGCGGTCATGCATACATACAAACTGACGCAGGTATTCCAACAGTAGTCTTAACTAATTTAAACGTTTGCATGAATCGTTCCTGCAAAAAAAAAAAAGAAGCTTCTGTGCATTCGCTGTAGAACGATTCCGGACTCCTATGATCTCTGTTGACGCCATCTCCTGCAGTCTAGGTGTGCTGTGTGCGGTAACTCGAGAGGTAAAAGTGTGTGTTTCTCCAGCCCTGCTAGAGAGAGGATACTGCTGTCAAAACAAGAAGAGAGAAAGAGAGCGGGAGTTTGCTGACCCCATGCGGGTGTGTTTCTGCATCTCAACGGGAGTCGTTCCCGCGCACGCCTTCCCCAATCATTTGATCCTGGCATGGTGGCGCGTCAGGCCGCGCCGCTTCTTTTTTTTTTTTGGGGGGGGGGGGGGGCGCTTGCAGGGGCTGTTACCTTTATCTAACGCTTGCATGGAGGATTTGTTTTCATGGGATTTCTCATACCTCGCCGCTCGCTCCTCTGGAGAATGCAGATTAGCTGGCAGTGCGGTTCTTAAGTGTCTATATTCACCCTGCGAGTTTTCAATCATTATTGCGGGTCGTTGGGTTTTTGTAATATCACAGCTGTTTGGTATGTGATGCTGTCGCGTGTCCAGATCTGCACATGCGGGAGATCTGTGTCCCATCTGCAGTTTAGACATCACATACTGCAGTACAGTCTACTTAAAGAGACTGTCACTTTTATGCAGCCCACAAGGTTTTCTTGTTTGTTTGCTTCTGGACTTTTAAAATGTTTGCCTTTAATTTGTCAGTTGAGCACAAACATGTGATATGAGGCAATCTTTTTAAATCCTTTTTACTTGTTACTTGCTGCTGTAGCTTCCCTTTTTTTCCTTGTTTGTTTCATCGTCTACTCTCTGAACAATAATGAAAAGTTGTTTGGGAATTGTTTGCCAACGACAAGCGTGAGAGAGGTGCTGATGAGCACGTTGTCCGAGACAGTACTGAAGAAGATGGACGCTAGAATCAGAGAGCGCAGTCGATCGAGATTAAAGATGAGCTTAACCTTGATCGATAGGCGGTGGACTAACGGACCGCAGTTGATCCGCGATTTGATGCAGTTAAAATGAGTATTGGGCAAAGGTTATAATGACGTCATGATGTGTTCAAATGTAATCTTCTCAAATTTAGCTTTCGGCAAGAAACTTTCAGTTTTTTGAAGGACTTAAAGGGGTTTCACAGGGTTTTTTTCTGTATTGCCTCATCGACGATTCGCGATCCTGTCGATCGGCAAACAAACGTGATGGGGCTAAGTTTTAACCCCTGTTGATATGATGAGCCATTATTGATCCCGGGGGGGGGGGTTCAGGAAAGCATCACAGACTGAACCATGTGTGAGGTGTAACGTCACTAAATGGTGTTTCCCAAAAGACAATGCTCTCATGTTGAGGCTAAGGGTTGTGACAAAGGAAGACCTTCATGAAAATATATGACCAAAACTTTCTATCCCTATGAGATTAATATCTTAAAACTATATATATATATATATATATATATATATATATATATATATATATATATATATATCACGTGTATTTTTGTATATTTCTGTTCATTAAATATTTGAAAAATGTATGTAAGAGTATTTCTTCATTTAATTAAGAACTTCACAGCAACATTATGACATTTCCAGAGAAATTTGAGTTATGTGCTTGTTATTAATTTGGTTGCCAGAATTGAGATATATGATTTCAATCATGAGATTCCACTTAAACACAATAAATCATCATATTGAATTATGGCCCAGCACTGTGAAAAAGGACCTCAACTCTGATTTAATTGAATTGAATACAATTGTAATTTAATTACAAACAGTGCTATTAGAATTGGGACATTTTTTTTGAATGGCAATAAGCAGCATTTGTCAGCTATGAAAAGAAAAACAGAAATAGAAATCACAAATCATTCGCGCCCCAAACTGCATGCACATCAAGCAAAACAAAATGCTAAATAATTCAATATATCAAGGGAAATACTCCCAGAACTCAGAGCTGCATTGATGATTCAAGACAGCTGTCACAAGTTGGAACTATCCGACAGGGACACTGGTAGACAAATACAGTACAGTTTCCACTTCCTCATAATGTAAATAACCCGGTTGTGCAGCACAACCGGCGTGCTTAAAAACAACCAAAGGGCATGAATGCACCGATGCCTGTGGCTCATGTGTCTGCATTCTGCCTGCAGAAATCCGTTGAACCGTTAGCGGCGCACACCTCTCTTCGGTTTGCCCACGAATCAAACCACGAGGCCATGTGAGAGGAGAAGCAGGGATTCAAGGCAGCACGAGACTCATGGCGAGCTGAGACATGCTTTTGAGAGAAGACTGTGACAGGGTGAGAGCTCCGCGGAGAAAACCCAAGCAGGCAAGCAGAATCACTTTTCTTTTCTTTTTTTCATCCCAGGAAACCATTTCATTTGTATTTTAAAAACTTTTTTTTTTCTCTCTTATGAAAGCATTATCAGGAAATTAATTATGAAAACCACTTAAGTTGGGTTTTGGGGGAAAAAGAGCTCGGTTGATGTTGCCTTCACTGGCTTATGACTTAACGCGAGACAAACGGGTCACGTGACCTCGTGTGAATCACGTGACTGACGACTGACGGGGACAATGTGGCAGAACCTGTAGCGTCGTGTCAGACGGGCGAGGAGCACCGGGACTGAGAACGGGTTGAAATGCTATATGGAGACTAATGGTGAGCCGAGACATGCTTTTTGAGAGAAGACTACGGAAAGGGGCGAGAGGTCCGCGGAGAAAATGCAAGCGGTCAAACGAGGACGGAAGAGAGAAAATAGTCCTTCACTGCACAAAACCATCGCAGAAAGAATCGGGGGGGGTGGGGACAAAAGACCACGCGGAGCGACGGATCAAGGGCTAAAATGGATTTCTTATTTCAATTCAAAGACTTCAAACCCAAATGTAAACACATAAAAGACTAAAATCTGTGTATATAAGGGAGTAATTGAGAGGTCATTTGCCGGCTCTATCTTTTTCACAACTTGCAGCTCGAGGTCAAAACAAAGTGGCGATATACAGCGAGCAGATCTGATCTACACTGATAGTCCCCCTGCCCTCACGACACTATGAATCATGAATCATGCATGGCACTCCGGTGAGAAAATCGCCACCGCATTCGCTTTTTGCTCGTTTCTTTTTTTCCGATTATCGTGCGAGCCGCGCGCGTCTTGATTCATTGTGGCCCCGGAAAAATGAAAATCGCACTCAACAGATAAAACACAACCGTCACACGTTTTCCGCTTTCGGTATAATTTTTCCATTTCACTCAAAATGTTTAGCGTCCGTCACAACGGATCAAAGTTGAATGAGTGCTTGTCTTGTTTTAGAAGATATTTCGCCGCGCCAACCATCTGCAAATTCATGTAATTAGTGCGAGACAGCCTGGAGTGGGAGTTCGCGAAGGAGCCACCGATGGACACTTAAGCTTTCATTCTGACAGTCTGCTTTTTTTTGTTGTATTATGCTCTATTATACACACACACACACACACACACACACACACACACACACCGGACTGACACCCCCGACGCCTCTGACATATACAGCCAACATAAATGAACAGCTCTGGAGGAAGTGAAAGCGGAAGCTGCAATTATCGTTTCCATTGGAACTACTCAGACCACAATCCGAACCTGCTCCGGTCCCACGGTTTCAATTCACCGAGAGGGCGATGTTTAATTTGTGTTTGTGCAATAAAAGCGGAATCGTTCTAAGCTACGCTATCAAGTTTAATATACGTTTTAAAGCTGCAAAAGCACGGTAGACAGCCAAAGAGGTTTCTAAAAGGCACTACGCCGATAATTTGAAGCACTCCCACCGAAGCACTTTTTGCAAGTGAGTTGCAGACTGAGTGCGCAGTGCCTATTCAGCGCCCACGCATGATAAATATTCTGACAGAGACTGTGTTATCCTCTCATAGTGAAATTTCCTCTTTGAAATCTAAAAGACACAATTCTGTACATCACTGATTATTCGTTAATGATATCACGATAACGTGGAATTTAATTATTTCCCCCGTTGTAAAGCAATATACCACTTGTCTATCATGTTTTGCTTCAGTGTTCACCTGTTTTTGTTCAGATAAAAAAAAAAAAATGGCAAAAAATGGAATCAAATCACAGCCGGATTTCTCTTACTTTGCATGAGGCTGCTCTCAGAGTGTGTCCCACCCGATAGAGCTTTCGACTGAAACCGTGATTGATGGGAGAAGCAGAGCTTGAAGGTTTTAGCAGGTTAAAGTTCCCCCGAGTCAAAATCAAATAGGGGTTTAAAGTCCTCTGACAATCGCCCTCTCTCCATTTATCACCGCTTGGCAGCAATCTCTGTTTTATGTCACCGCAAGGTCAGGCGCTCAGCGGTGGCATGGGATGTGTTAAGTTTGCAAATATTTCAGGGAGCCATTTAAAGATATAGCACGGCATTTTCTTGGCCCGCTAATTAAAAAAAAAAAAAAAAAAAACAGTCTGTGTGAGCGGAGACAATGTGTCACTGATATTGGCAGTAATTGTTTTCAGCACGCTCAGAAGTCAGACGCGCAGCAGGGTGGTTATATTGTGTGACCAAGTCCTTTCATTGATTGGCTGATTTCATTACTTGTGAGGAAAATCACCATAATGAAATGTTATGCAAGGCAAGGCTGATGGGCTTTTTAAAAAGGTGTGCGGATAAAAGCAAAATTGTGTTTTTCACTGACTCTGCAACAGTTCTGATGTAAGAAATGCATTGAGCTCATGCTGTAGGTTACGTTAAGAAAATAGGCTAAATGGTGCCTGTAGCACGGGAGGACTCATTAGTATCAGACAATGGTTCATTGTCACGGAAATTGTAATTGTAAAGCAATAGTTCATCAAAACTGCTTTGGTATGTTATTAAACTCCTTTCTTCAGGCATTTCTATGTTTTTTTTTAATGAAATGTAAGGAAAGCATTTCAGTAAATGAATCATTAGACAAAAAAAATTCAAGACACCCTTTGTTATTTGTATATATTCGGGCAGACATATCCAGGTAGCTATGTAAATATATTCACCGACATGGTTTCCATTTAGCTTTTGCCTCCTGAAAGCTGTCAGGAGTGTGTTCAGTTAGAATCAAGGACACACGGTAGTTATTCACACATTTAACAAAAAACATAACGGCATCATGGTGCCTGATTTGGTGCAATTTTCTAATCTTAGGAACTAAGGGCATAAAGGTTATGTTCTCCATCTGTTAATAAGAGACGACGCGGAGTTGTTCAATAATTGTCATTGCCATTTGTTTACCACCACTCCTCCTCTCTCTCCATGTCTCCACAGGTAAGCAGTAGGATGGTGTCGGGGGAGGCAGGAGGGCACAGCTACTTGGTGGCATGCTGGCAGCCCATCCTGATCCTCATGCTGGGCACCGTCCTTTCCGGATCCACCACCGGTTGCCCCTCCCGATGCGACTGCAACGGTCAGGAGCGCTCCGTCGTGTGCCACCGACGGAGACTGGCAGCTCTTCCCGAGGGCATACCCACCGAAACAAAGCTGCTGGACCTGAGCAAGAACCGCCTGAAAACTCTGGGGACCGAGGAGTTCATTAATTACCCTCAGCTGGAGGAGCTGCAGCTTAACGAGAACACGATTGCGTCCATTGAGCCCGGGGCTTTTGGCAACCTCATGAACCTTCGGACTCTAGGTTTGCGCAACAACCAGCTCAAGCTCATTCAGCTGGGGGTGTTCACAGGCCTGACCAACCTCACCCAGCTGGATATCAGCGAGAACAAAATTGTCATTCTCCTCGACTATATGTTCCAGGAGCTGTACAACCTGAGGGCGCTGGAGGTCGGTGACAACGACCTAGTGTTCATCTCCCCCCGATCATTTCATGGCCTCAGCAACCTTGAAAGCCTCAACATCGAGGGATGCAATCTGGCCTCAGTGCCCACTGATGCCCTGAGCCATCTGCATAACCTGCTGTCACTTCGATTGCGCTATCTCAACGTCACTGTCATGAGGGATTACTCCTTTAAGAGGCTGTATCGGCTCAGAGTGCTGGAGATTTCCCAAATGCCTGCCCTGGATACCATGACCGGAAAATGCTTGTTTGGGCTCAACCTCACATCACTGTCCATCACAAACTGTAATCTCACCGTCATCCCCTACCAAGCCATCAGTCACCTCAGATATCTCCGCTTTTTGAATCTGTCTTTCAATCCCGTTCACACGGTGGAAGGGAACAAACTGTTCAATCTCCAGAAGCTTCAGGCTTTTCATTTGGCTGGTGGAAGATTAGCTGCCATTGAGCCCTACTCTTTCCGAGGACTCAACCACCTCCGTGTACTCAATGTATCCAGCAATAGCCTGAGCACCATAGAGGAGTCTGTCTTCCACTCAGTGGGGAACCTGGAGACTCTGGCGTTGTATGAAAACCCGTTGGCCTGCGACTGTCGCTTGCTCTGGGTCTTCCGCCGGCGGTGGAGGCTCAACTTTAACAGACAGCAGCCCATGTGCGCTTCTCCAGAGGTTGTTCAAGGAAAAGAGTTCAAGGACTTCCCAGACATTCTCCCTTCTGACTATTTCATCTGCCAGAAATCAAAGATCATGGATTACAAGGTCCAAGAGAGCCATGTAGATGAGGGAACTACGGTTCATTTCACTTGCCAAGCTGAGGGCGATCCGGTCCCTGTGATAATGTGGCTTTCCCCTAAGAAGGACTACATCACTACCAAAACTGCGGGGTCAAGACTTTCTGTGTCTACTGAAGGCACATTGGAGGTGCGTTACGCCCAAATCCAAGACAACGGCACCTACCTGTGCATTGCAAGCAATGCAGCGGGCAACGACACCAAAGCCGCTCACCTTTTTGTGCATAGCTACTCCCCCAATTGGCCACACCAGCCAAACAAGACATTTGCCTTCATTTCAAACCAACCCAGCGACGAAGGTGCAAATGTGACCCGGGCCTCGGTTCCATTCCCGTTTGACGTAAAGACCCTCATCATCGCAACCACCATGGGATTTATCTCTTTCCTCGGAGTGGTCCTCTTCTGTCTTGTGATATTGTTCCTCTGGAGTCGAGGGAAACACAACACGAAGTCAAGTATAGAGGTTGAGTATGTGCCCCGTAAAGAGGAACCAGAGGAGGCCAGTCCAACTGAGGCACCCATACAATTCAACATGAAAATCATGTGAACTTCGAATGGAGGCCATGTAATCTTACAAACTGCAGTCGGGATGCATACTATCTTCGCTTCAAATATGTACTCAAGTTTATGAGCGATAGAAATTGCACAGCAGCAAACGCATTTTGACACTATACCCTCGACTTCTTTTTTTTTTTTTTACTTCAGGGACTGAATCTTTAAAAAGCAAATGTTGAATTTAAAATATTCAAATTTCTGTAAATTTGTACTGGCAATACTAAATCAGTATGTTAACATGCACTCAACAACCCGATTACTGTGTTTAACCAAATTAAGGTAAAGGTTAAACTAAAGCACATGGATCACAGCTGCTGAATTTCCAAAAATAAACATGATGGGCGGGACACTGTCTGGACAGATGTGGAGATCAGTCTGCAGGTACAATCTTTCTATTAGCACAACTCGAGAGGAATATGTTGTTGTTGGGATTTTGACGCTGTCTTTTGCTTTGATTGGTGTACAAAAGCACAATAACCACAAAGTTCTGTTGCTTGAAATGCTTGTTGAAAAGTTAAAAGTCCCATCAAGTAATTGACGAGTATGACGCATTAGGGGTGGTATTAGATAAAGAAAATAGAGAATATAGTCATATTTTAAGAAAGTAAAGATGTAGTTTCAAGAAATAAGTCATTCAATTACAAACCATTGAGAGAGGAAAATAACAGTATTATAAGACTTAAGTAATAGTTTTGTGGAAAAGATCTTAACATTTAGAGAAAGAAGTTGTATTATTATAAGAAAATGTCATGTTTTTAGAAAAATTTTGGATTTTGATTCTCTGAAATTGATTTTGTCATATATTTTTTTTTTATTAAGAACCAGTTGGAACAGAGGCCTTGATGTTTTACCCTGCGAAGAAAACATGTCCAATAAAATCAGCAGAGTAGCCCGTATCTCCATTACTTGTCATTGATAAGCAACTTTGTCAGCTGGGCTTCAACTTTACTACATATCACTTGTAATAACTGGAGTATTTCATGATCTGGTCACAGTCAAATTGAAAATCTGTGCATGTTAACACACTGAGTGAAAAAAAAAAAAAAAAAAAAGCCAGTCCTACAGTATGTGCTCCTTTCTGCCAACAAAGGAAGTTTGTCATTAAATGTATTAACATGTTCAGCTATACATATTTTTCTGTATTCTATTCTTTCCTTGTACATTATGCTATGGCACAATAGTGACGCTTTTAATGACTGTGAGTTTTGAACACAATACAATCTAAAGAGCAGATTAAGTTGCTGTTTTTTTTGATGTGGCTAAACCAAAAGAGAGTGTTACAGCGTTTCAGAGTGCTCTTAAAAGTCATCAGATTAACAATTTGTCATCGAGTGTAACAAAAATAATTTGTTTACCCATTTGGCAGCTCAATAAGTGCGAGCACTCTGTCCAAGTCCTGAGGTTATATTGTCACCGGTGCTTCTAAAAAATGCTGACATTAATCATTTTTTGCCTTAAGTAACCCATTTTCCAGCTTTCAGCTGAGCACTACCCAATATTTATGCGTTAAATGGAGTTTTATGCCATAGGGATTTTATGTTGTCTAATTAATTTCACAGTCAAGGTCTGCTCTGAAGATAATGTGTTCATTAACTCTTAAAGTACTTGTTTAAATGGGATGGGCAGATGGAAATTCTATTAAAATAAATAACATTTTATACTACGGGGGTGCTTATTTTATGCTAATCTACTATTAAAAAAAAAATGAATGCGAGGACACATTTTTGAGAGGTGATCTACTGTGCTGAAAGTAAAGTAAAGTCCACAGAGCTCATTGCTTTACTTTTAACTTCTTTTAATGTTGGCTCTCGCCAATGTGGTCATTCAGGACCTGGTTAGACAACCTGATACGCTTTGTCCAAATTCACCTGGGATCTACTGTATTTGTGCACCGTAAAACCAAAACGTCGTGTAAAAAGTGAGATCACGGTGTCATGTTACTATTGCCACGTCTCGTCAGTCTGATCAAAATCGCAAGTGCATCAGAGAGTAATTTGTTTGCTTGTAGAAGGGTTCGTAAAAAAAAAAAGAAGAAAACTATTTTTATTACATGAAATAAACATAAACACCATGCGACACCGCAAGACAAGAGTAATAGGCGATGTTAGAGTAAGCAGAAGTCATATCCTGTCGAAACACCAAACATACATGAGTCCATGATAAAACTGCTAAAGACTGAACAAAGAAATGGAGTAAAAATTCAGACATAGCTTTGTACTGACTGCCAAATAAAATGCTCTTTATCTCTGTCATCTTAATTAGGCTAACGAAGCCATAAGGATCAATGTAGCTTCTTTCTATACTTTTATTCAACCAGGAAGTCCCCTGAGATAGTATTCTGTTTCTGAAGGAGACCCGGCCAAAGACGGCACACCAGCTACAGTCTAAATAGAAATGAAACACAAGGAAATGCAATAACCACACACACGAGGCAGAGACTAAATCCAGCTCAAACTAGGAAGGTGCACCCAGTAGAGCGCTGATCTCCGCCAGGTGTCTCTGAGGTGTACCCCCCCCCCCCCCCCGCCTAGACCACAAGTGTGTCAACGGGTTTTTATCACTCGCACATTTCACACTCTCACATTCGCTCTAATTTTAATCTCCACAGATGTCTGTGGAGGCGTGCGTCTCAGATCCGTCTCATGGGCGTGACCGCGACATGAAGCCATTATTTAGTTCAAGTCTATTTTTTTCGACAAATACACGTCTATGTTTGTACAAATAAAAAGGAACGGAATTACTGTGTCTCAGGTCCAGGGATGTATTCACAGTTACATTTTGATTCATGAGGTCATGATTCAATTCAAAAACCATTATTGATTTAACGATTTCCAATTCAAATTCGATTCTCAATTCAGTACAGAGGGGTGCTAATTAAAGGATCTACTAAGTACTACTATCTACATGCACTGCGTTATCACTAGCAGCTCCTACTGCTCGGGGTTAGGGTTAAGACTGGCAGCATAAAACAGGCAACAAAAAGGTGTTTTGAGAAAGTGGCCACCCCAAAATATAGTCCAGTTTGTCGCAGCAGAATGCAAGATTTGTCGTGGACAGACACAGAGGGGCACAATCACTCACGGATGCGCTCGCACAAGCGATCGCATGATCTCCTGGCGGAGATAATAATAACTATAACGGCCGTAAAAAGCAAGAAAGCAGGATTGACAACAGCAAGACACGGCAACAACAAGGACACTTCTTGCCTTCTTGAAACTAGAGAACGATCCCTCACTCTTTCGTCTATGATGGGATTTTCCGTGTGTGACTGTTGAACACTATAAAGAAACCCATTTTCTTATTCCTAATGCGCTGACACCATAACTGGCCACCTATGTTGATTGATGAAAGTTTCCATTTCATTTCCACGCCTCATTGAAAGCCGCACTAGAAACATGACTGCTGCTGGGGGTTCTCCAGTGCAGGAGCTAGATTGAAGGATTTTTTTTTTTTTTTAAAAGGATGGGATTTTATTCATACCTCAGTTTTTAACGAGAGAAACTTGCAGGTTACACTTTGTAGAATTACAGCTGCAGTCTGGGCTCATGAAGAGACAAGCAGCAAGACGTTACCGAGCCAAGTAATCACTGAAACTTTATAATCGGTTCTGTAAGGAAACCGGCGTTGAGAAGCCGAGAAGAAAGAGGCTGATATGGATGAATGAAGCGTGTTTATTCCATATAAAAAAATAAGCAACTTATTGCCAAGCACAAAATACAGACAAACTGGAGCTGAGCCACAGCTTGTTGAGGCCAAAACAGCAAATCATTAAAAAATAAAAAAAAATAAAAAGCTGTCAGCTACATCTATTGAATATTCCACGTTTGATTAATTAACGCTCCGGTTTTAAATTTGAGTCGTAACATTTTGAATCCATTTGGACCAACGTGACGTACAACTTTGGGGCTGCAAAACCAATTTGTTGACAAATGTGTTGGAACCATCAAGAAGGGCTGCAGTTACATGAAAGACAAATGTTGACTGTTCTCACCATGGCTTTTAGGAGAGGCGATTATGATTTATGACACAGCACAGAAATAACCAAAGGGGAGAAGAAAAAAAAGAAAGTAAAAGGCACTTCACCAGTAAATAATGAAGCGGGAGAAATATACACGCCCAAGGACTTCATATTTTCTCTTTGACAGGTGAGATGGGAGCTACATCTGGGGGATATTATGCGCTGTCAACAATTTAAAATCAATTTGAAAGAATGCATCGGCGATATAGAGCCTAAAAAGACTGCTAAAATAGACATTCAAAAATCTCATATTTTGATCAATTAGATCTCTACGAGGATGTAATTGATGCTCATCAGATGAAGAAGGAATCAGTCAACGGGCCATAAGTTGATTTCATTTGAATGGCGATATATATTGGCACAGGAACGACGTAGACAAAGGATCGCCCCTGCATCACATTTAAGGCCCATATAAAAGTAGACTCCGTCCCTTCATGGGGTTCGAGCCATACAGAAGTAGGAGACCATAAGACTGTCACAGCATCGGGCCAGCGAGGTCTCATACAATGAACTCCTACATGAGGTCTGTTTGACCAGAGAATCCCCCCCCCCCCCCCCCCCCGCGCCTCTCCAGCATACAAACAAAGAGGAACATTCAGGTCATTGTCAGCGGCATGACGATCTACAAGCTCGTAAAGGCTGACTGGAAGATTTCAAAGTTGACATGAAAGTATTATAAGAATGCAAGAGCATGTGAAACACGATACCGATGTTACAACCCGTTTCCTACTCCCGACGCATCAAATTACACAGCTTAGTCAGGGCTCCTCTGCGTCTGACAGCGACGCATATTTATAGTAGCACCGCCCCCGCTGCGTTACAGGAGCAACTCACGAGACGGCTCACACAGGACGGTGTCCTGTGGGCCAAACAAACCCAGGACCTTTTTGTTATGGAGCCCACTGTTCATGTCCGGTGCAAAACTAAAAGACAAGTATACGGTTGCTAGTCACATGACTCGCTTGTCAGTGAAGTTACGGTCTTTTCCTAAACCTTTTTTAGCCGAAACTTAACTTCCCTGTGGAGACCTACGTTGACACGATGCGTACGTTGACGGCTTCATGATAGCCACTGACAGAGATGCGGTCTGTTTGACACGTCGGTGTAAGAATGTGCTGGATATTAACAAACAAATCCATCCATCAATGTGTCTGAAATCCAGATCAAGCCTGTGTAAGACTCAAAAGCTTGGGTCGGTAGCATTTGAGGAACTAGCGAGAGTAAGCTAGCTTTTTTTCAAAAGTGATCCAGACCAGCGTTGACAACTCTTTTCCAATGAAAGCAGCTGGCAGCGCTAACTCCAAAAGTCACCAAATCTAGCGAGAAAGTTGTCAAAACTTTAGGCCTCCCTCCATAGCCAGCCCCCCCCCCCCCCCCCCAAAATGATCATTATGAACATGAAGCTGTCAAGCCAGCAGCTTGTGGAGAACTCCGGTGGCGTGCAATGCGTGCACGAGTGGAGTGCGTGCAGGTAGACACGCAGGTATGGATTATTCCGGTCCAGCGACAGATGCCAGATTTATTGTTTCTCAGAGCATTTGATTTACTGATTGCTGTCGGCATGTAAAGGGAGTTCAAACATATATAACAAATGTAAAAAAAAGTTCTACATTTAATTGATTTGATTTACACCTCGGCACATGTCTCTATTAGTCAGATGAGAAATCTATTTTTTTAAAATCTATTTATGTATTGGCGGGGGGGGCGGCTGTGACTCAGAGTGGGTCGTCCTTGTAAGCACAAGGTTGGACAGTTCGATTCCCCGGCTCGTCAAAGACACTGAACCCCGAGCTGCTCCAAAATGGGCCCAAACACGGAGGACTGGAAGACTGTTTCTCCAACAACTGGAGATGTCGCGAGTGATTTCGTGCCCAATTCCTCCGATATAAAAGTTCAGTTAGCCGGCTAACAACCAACACACATGAGGAGACGACTACGAGGGAGACAAACGATGTGTTGGTCTCTCTGACCAACTGCTCAGGAAGCAGATGAACGCCACGCACAGCTGCACCTACACACTCTCCCTGTCATATTGAAATTAGTCATGCAAATGATTTCTAGTCTTTACCATAATTTCATTATCACTTGTAATTATTACAAGGGCCATGGCTCGAGAAGTGTCACTTCCACAGGCCACGCGCTGATGAAGTTACAACCGTGTGGAGCAAAGAACGGAGAGATATTTGCCTCTCAAACCACCTCGGACACCAATCCGTCTCGAATTGTTCCTAGTTGCAGTCATGGGATTTATCTACACATATAGTGTTTTTTTTATATTTGCATATTGTATTTCGTCATACATACTCAGAAATAAAGCACAGTGTGCGTCATCTTCAGGGAAACAGCTTTTGTTTTTCTACCGCTTTTAAAGTAACCGTCATTACTATCTATAACTCTCTGTCTTTGGTGGAATGTTTGTGACAGAATTAGGTCATACAACAAAGCAAAGTGATGACAGTAATTTCAAGTTCCTTTGAGACATGAAAGCATTCGTGAGGTTTTTGGGAAGCGTCGCCATAAGGCGTGGAATATTGATAATATGTACGTCCTACGACGAGAGAATCGTCTCTTTCTGACCTTTTTTTTTTTTGTCGTGCTACAGTTTCTAAAGGGCGACTGAAGAAGTGGCATTTCATTGCACTCAGCGAGGGCCTTCTGTTGCTTCCATAAATAGACACCTATTTCACTCGACAGAGTAAGTGGATGTGCAGATAATGTAAGACGGTGCAGTTAGTTCGACCACGCTGTGCAGCAGAGTTGCCTGCTAACAGCTCCTTACCGCTTAACAACATGTTCATGGCAATTTGTTGGCAGCGTGAGACGGAGCGGACTAGCGTCGGGCATAGACTGATGCCTGGATTTTTCGATGACGTGAAAATGCGTGCGCTTGAATTCATTTTCATACAAGCAGGTCTTGGCAAAACAAACAGCTGAAATAAATGTCTGACCAACTTAAAGTTACAATCTCAAAGATCTCCGTTTTAATCTCTCTGGCGGCACCTATGGCGATAAGCTGTAATTGCAGGTGTGATTGTGGATCTCACTTCCCAACAGGCGACACAACCTGCATTCTCTCTAGTGGCCATCAGGGGGCGACTCCTCTGGTTGTATAGAAGTCTAGTCTAAAATGACTCTACTTCTCTCTTTGATTTATTCCCTCAGTAAACATTGTAAACATGAGTTTATGGTCTCAATTCGGTTGTACTTAGCTCCACCCTCTCGTGTCACTTCTGGTTGCAGGGAACCAAGATGGCGACGGCCGAAAAGCTGAACTCGAAGCTATAGTCCACAAACTAATGAGTGACATCACGGTGGCTTCTTATATACAGTCTATGCTTTCTAACTGTGCACCGCTTGTGATGCTCCCAGGACTATAGACACAGGGACACAGTTTGTAATGCTACAAACGCAAGCGCTTCCATCAGTGGGCCATAGGTTTAGCCATACATTAAGTACAACTTGTAAAAGAAAAATATATATATTTTAAATATTTCTACCTTGTATGAAATCAACACACTTAATTATATCCTCAACTGAAATGTGTTTTTACTCATCCTCACCTATAAGCACCGTGAGTTTAAAACGGAGTGTACATTAGAGTGTAGATAATATAATTTGGGACTTTGCCATCAGATTTTGAATGCAGCTCTGGCTGACCTCCAATTTTCCTCCAAATGTGTTTACCTCGAACGCAGAGGTGAAAATGTAACCCTCTTCTTTGTTGGTGGGTGGAAACAAAAAGACATGCCAAAACAGCTTTGACCTGGTCAAATCATCAATTTTCGGGAAGACTGAATCTTCTTAAATGGATTCGTCGGGTTCAGGTTTTAGCACTGCTGCGTTGTTTGCTTAAAAAGATAAATATTCCCATCGCACAAATCCACTGGATATATATAAAAAAAAAACAACAACCGGGGGATAAAAATGAGATGTGAGCGCAGCGCGGTGTGCGTGGGTGTTTGAGGAGGTTGGGTTGTGGGTGGACTAATCTGTCATGACAAGGGAACGACCATATCTGGTTACTTCCCTCTCACACTTTTCTCCGGTTGAGTATTTTTGGCATAGCGGTACGATTTTTCGACGCTTTACGGTTGGCGGCTGAGATGTGCATCTATTTACGTGCATACATTTTGGCAAAGCGGTTTAAGTTAATTGCTCCTTGCAACAAAATAAACCGAATGTGACAAGACCATTCTTGCTCTTTGAGTGCGGGACTACTTTAAGCACCACAGAGTCCACTACAGTCTTTGTTTATGTTTATCGCCTTCGTCCTCATTAACAGACCTGCGACTGAGCTGTTGATTCATTATGAAGCAAAGTCTTTTATTTATTTGCTTTATTAAATGATCACACAGGGTGCATTGAGAGACGTGTTTGCAATCTTTTTTTTTTCTTTCTAAACATTTATCCAATTTGAAACACAGCTTGTGATGCGTTCAAGCTCTATTCAGTAAAACTGAGAAATGAGGGAAGGTAAGTTACAATACTGTCAGGTGGTCATCAAATGTAATCATGTAGTTTTGACGAGAAGCTTTAACAAATTAAAATATAAAAGGTTTTAAACAAAAATATAACTGTATATATTACTTGAATTATGTGTTTTTATGCTAATCACTGTTATAGATGACAATTACAAAGTAAAAGACAGCATTTAGAATTCATGACAGTTTACACTGACTTCAGGGCGGTGGGCAATATTCATACAGCGGATGAAAAACGTCCGTCCTGAGCCTGGCTGTCAATAACATTTTTCTCAGAAAGAAAATCTGCATCAGCAAAAGTCACAGATCAGCAGTTAAGATACTTCAAAAATCTAAATGAGCCAAGAAAATTTGCCATCGGTGCATCTCTCGGCGGTGAGAGCGACACACTGACAGCACCAGGGTTCGAGAGCACTAACGTACGCCGGAGCCACGCCGCTAAAAAGCTACGCAATCGTCAACGACGGTTTCGTTTTAATCACAGAGCCTAAATACCGCAAAAGAAAACGCTAGCTTGTTTTAAAAGTGATGAATGAACGGGCATCAGAAAACACATCAGATAACATATCAACCGGAAAGTTCTTAAATATTCTGACATATCGGGGGTTTGATCACTGATGTGAGTTTTCGTGTTCAGCAGTGAGCATTTCTTGCTATCCAAGGACAAATCTAAAACGCATCAGATCACCACCTAAATTAGCATTCAACCACAGTGTGGCGGTGGCCTTAGAACCGTGTCTGACATTTGTGTAGGGCACTGATACTTTACCGTGTTTCAGATCTCCAAACACAGTTTTATACCTCTAGCAGGGGTTGCTCTCTGAGACTGAACTGTGTTGTTATCAATGTAACAAAAAGGGGTTTACAGGACTGTATGTTTGTTTTTTTCAATGAAACAATAGAAGTAATGAAAAGAATCAGCATGGCACACTGGCAAAAACCTGATATTCTTTTTTCCGCTTTTGTGAGATTACACAGCACACATTTGAGTGGCTTTCATGGACGTTTCACACTAAGCTCAAGAATCTGCTGGTGTTTTATTGACACTTTAATAGCATTAGCACCAATGGTTGCATTACACCTCGTGGCAGACTTGACATCGGCCTATCTGTCCCTATGTATGCAAAGGTTTCCCCCTATACCTTTCCATATAGGGTCACACTTTTCACGGTTCAACAATAGACCGGTGCACAGCATGAGCGTGGAAACAGGTTTGGCATGCAGTACTTATTCCTTCCTAATAATAATAACTTGTACCCTGAAGTTTATGTGAGGGTTAGTATGAAGCTTAAGCATTCGGAGTAAAATCAAGGGGATCAAAATATCCTTCTTTTTTTTTTTCCCCAGATGGTGTCCTAGTACAGTGGAGGGATAGTTCCAGAACTCCGTAATGTTTTAGTAAGTCTACATCTGGAAGATTCCCATTTGGTTTGAATAACTCAGACTGCTGAAGCCTCACACTGCCTTTGGAAGGCTTACTGGAAGTGATTGGGTAAGGGATCACTTCATAGCCGGTATGAACAGGCAGAATGACAACAACTAAATGTTTATATGACTTGGATAATGACGAGCATGACCTATACTAAATCTGATTTGTATTCCCCAATGGGACCAAATAATACAATTCTAATTCCCAGCAGTAGTTCAATCAAAGCACTGGCGTGAGATGTACGCTGCTTCAATTTATTTTTAGCCCAGTAATTAGTGATGTTCTTCAATTCGACGACATCAAGCATTTCCTTTCCTTTGCTTTGTTATTTCTGCATGGAACCTTCGAGCGTATTTCAAGCTAATTCTGCAGCGAGATGAACGGGCTGACAGACCATAGTCCCGGTCTGACAGTGATGGAATTCATTAATCATTAGCAGCCTGCGGGCATCTGACCCACACCCAATATTCCCGCTGTGAGGCCTGTTAAACTGTGCCGCTCGGCTATAGTGCTTTCACACATGGATTATTGGGTTGTACAAATAATATAGATCTGCCAAAAAGGAGTAAAATGGTGTTATTGGGTTTTCGGGTTTCGCTCGTCTCTAACGTGTCTCGTCCCCGTCAGACCCACCTCTGTGCTGTTTCAACAGGCCATCCTTCACTTCCCCTTGGCACATGGTAATATGTAGCACAATTTCGGAAATGCGAAAGGCCAATTTCAGAGCAGTAGAGCAGGGTGCAAGAGGGAGCGGAGGATTTTAAAATGGAACCAAGTCGCCCTGAAGCGTGCCTCATAATTGACAATGATAAGAAATTATACAACTCACACATTCAAGTGAGAATAATGCTTTTCAAATGACTTTTTTTTTTTTTGTTCTTTATGTGCAAATCCTGCGAGTGTGTTACAATGTCACTTGACATTCTGTTGTGCATTTTGTGTAAAGGAAACAATAAGTCACTACAATGCATTCTGGGTTGCCGTGCTGCTGCAGAACCTCGGCCATCAAAAAGAGACGGCGGTTCAAAATGTTCCCCTGAGTTTTCAGAGTCACGGAGCGGCATTTAAGACGAAAGTGAGGGTTCCACAGACAAATGCTGTGTGGAAGACAATGGTGGTATTTGAGACAACTACAGGAAGGTAGCACTAGATTGCGGTTTAAAAAAAAAAAACACCAAAAAACACGGCAATTTCTGCCTTATGACTATAATAGAGCTGCAGGGGTTTGACATGGTTGTTCATCTACCAGTGACTCAAAAAATGCTTCACTGGGAAGAAAAAGAAAAAAGAAAACCACTTCTGTTTTCGTGCTCTGGCAGTTAATCACAAAGAAATATCTTGACTTGATCCGATGGTCATCCCTTAATCATCAACACTGAGCTTCATTACAACTGGTTGACAATTGCAAACAGATATTTAATAGTAGAAATAGGCAAGTCAAGGTCACAGGGGAGTCTGCTTTGTACCTGAGCTCCATTTATTTATTCGGACTACGGGAGTGAGTGTGTGTCCTATTCCAAAATGAGAACACAAACAAGGCATCTGGCAGGGTCCCTTTTAAAAAGAAAGGCTGAATAATTTACTCAAACAGCTGGCTACTTTAGTTAGTAAACATTCCTCAAGGAGCAAAAGACTGCATTTGTTGGGGACCATTTGGGGGTGCGCTTACACCATTACTGCACACACCAAATTCCAAAGTCTCAAAAGTAACACTTTAAAGTTTCTTTAACGTTTCTTTAAATATTTAAGATTCTTTTTTACCAGTCACTTTTGGAGATAACTCCTCACGTTGGCATAAATCAGCTAGACCCCAAAGCACTTAATCAAAACGAAAACATGTCAGTTTTATGGCTGGTTGGCCTGTAACGCTCGTTAATTTCCGTCTTCTATGGTGAAGAACACCAGGAGCAAAATGTCAGGAGTAGAGTTTCCATTAAAGCAAAATTATGAGTGGTGTGTTAACGGCATGCCGGAGCACAGGGCCAAATTGCCTCCCAAGTTATACGAGCGGTTGTGTGGCCTTTTTGACAAGCGGAAAACCCGCTGGGGCTCATCACTTCCAGCAAACTTCACGGAAGTCACAAACAACGAGGGCCAAACGGCCCTCTGAACCTGTCGAGCCAGTTCAGAACCGGTGCCGACACTCAACTGTCCTGCTGTCGCCACAGACGTGAACTAACCACAGACATGTGAACTAACCACAGTCATGTGAACTAACCACAGTCATGTGAACTAACCACAGACATGTGAACTAACCACAGTCATGTGAACTAACCACAGTCATGTGAACTATCCACAGACATGTGAACTATCCACAGTCATGTGAACTAACCACAGTCATGTGAACTATCCACAGTCATGTGAACTAACCACAGACATGTGAACTATCCACAGACATGTGAACTAACCACAGTCATGTGAACTATCCACAGTCATGTGAACTATCCACAGTCATGTGAACTAACCACAGACATGTGAACTATCCACAGACATGTGAACTAACCACAGTCATGTGAACTAACCACAGTCATGTGAACTATCCACAGTCATGTGAACTAACCACAGACATGTGAACTATCCACAGACGTGTGAACTAACCACAGACGTGTGAACTAACCACAGTCATGTGAACTAACCACAGACATGTGAACTATCCACAGACATGTGAACTAACCACAGACATGTGAACTATCCACAGACATGTGAACTATCCACAGACGTGTGAACTAACCACAGACGTGTGAACTATCCACAGACATGTGAACTAACCACAGACATGTGAACTAACCACAGGCGTGTGAACTATCCACAGCCATGTGAACTAACCACAGACATGTGAACTATCCACAGACATGTGAACTAACCACAGACATGTGAACTAACCACAGACATGTGAACTATCCACAGACATGTGAACTAACCACAGACGTGTGAACTATCCACAGACATGTGAACTAACCACAGACATGTGAACTATCCACAGACATGTGAACTAACCACAGACATGTGAACTATCCACAGTCATGTGAACTAACCACAGACATGTGAACTAACCACAGTCATGTGAACTAACCACAGACATGTGAACTATCCACAGTCATGTGAACTAACCACAGTCATGTGAACTAACCACAGTCATGTGAACTAACCACAGACATGTGAACTATCCACAGACATGTGAACTATCCACAGACATGTGAACTAACCACAGACATGTGAACTATCCACAGACATGTGAACTAACCACAGACATGTGAACTAACCACAGACGTGTGAACTAACCACAGTCATGTGAACTAACCACAGACATGTGAACTATCCACAGACATGTGAACTAACCACAGACATGTGAACTATCCACAGACATGTGAACTAACCACAGACACTTGCCTCGTGCTTGCCCCGCTGTACAGAGGAAACACTGGAGTATATGCATATTTCAATCAGGAGAGAAGTGAATGATTAGTAGTTAACATTTATTATGACAGATGCTGCGTTAGTGAGTTACACAGAAATTCTTTGGTGCTTGAACTCAACGAGGAGATTTGTGATCGAGATGTGATTGCCCAACAATATAAATCCCCCCGTGGAGTCCAGACACTGGTGGTGATGGCGGCTGATGAGGTTGATAGAATGATGAGTTTGATGAAGCTGATGAATCTGTGAAGACTGGGCGGAGATGGGGAGGTAGAGGGTTGCGTAACAGCAGCATGAACGTACTGAAGGTAGAGAGACAATCATATTTAACAGAGACAGCAGCAAGATGATAGGCTAACCATCTCCTTGCGTTGTTATCCTATTGGCTAGAGAGACTAGCTGATCTAGACAGCTGATATGATTGACAGCCCCAAACAATAACAGCAAGGAAATAATGAGTGTGCCCGCATGAGGAGTGATGGCAGAAGTATGGTAAATAGCTATGGGCTTAGGCATGCACGAGTATGGTCTTCCTGTCTGAACTTACGCTAGAGCTTCATTTGGCATGAAATTTGGCAATAAAAACGTTATTGCCAAACAGCCGGCTGAGTATTTGTAATGGCGGCGCACCAGGCCTGTGTTATTATAGGGAAAACACTGGAGTTATTGTTGGTCTTTTTGTTATAAGAAATATAACATATTACAAGACATTGAATGATGTCTTACTTAATGGAATAATAATTTTTGAAATCTCCACCACGACGCATCAGCTCAAGTAAATAAATACTTCAAAATGGGTTTTCCCATTTTGTTCAATGTCATTTTTTGGCGGTAACGTTAGAGAAACGTGGCATTTCCCCTTCAGCCATAGCGCTCGCCTCTGGAGTAACTCGTAACTGGTTGTCTACTATGTCCCTGAAACTTTTTCTTTCTTTCTTTCAATTAAAACACTCCTCTTCATGTCAGGCTGGCAGTCGGTGTTTTTGAAGGTTGAAGTTAAGTGCTCTGTTTTTAAACCATCTCCCCTCCAACACAGAAACACACACACAGAAGGTGAGAAGTGATACAAGAAGGTACAATATCCACAGGAAATGTGATGTTTTTACGATCGTCAGTCTGCATAGCCAGATGCTTGTCCTGGATCAAGGTTTGGGATGCAGCGAAACCCACGGTTTGTCAGACCAGTGCTAGTGCTTAAATTTGAGTACTTGCCAATACGGAGTACCAATGTGAGTACTTGATAATACTATTATAGTTCTAACGATGACATTGGATCAGATGTTCCTCACTTTCTAACTGGAACAAATGAAATATCCAACATGTTGCTGACACTTTAACATGTAACTTCTGTTTATTAGAAGCCAAAAAAAACAACATGGCTTCAAAACGGCAGTCTGGGTGACATCACGACGACTACGTCCACTTCTTATGTGCAGTATATACGTACAAGTACACGAGCAAAGTATCAGACCCGGTGGTTATCCCACTGTGCATCCCTAATCAAGGTTTTATAGCATGATACAGTAGGAAGAATTCTAGTCCAAGAACACACAGTATTGAATGTGGACTCAGCCTGACATAACCTCTTCTTTTAGTGAGAGCATCTGTCAAACTGCCCTAACACTGATCCTTCTCGAAATGAGACAAACCCCGGCAACAGCTCAATATACCCTGCTGTAAAAAAATACCACAAAAAAAAAAAAAAACAAGAACCTGCTTTGTAGCAGAGCGAGGCTATATTGGAAAGTTATTTGCAACCTCTGACTATAAGTCCCAGGGCATTTTATTAAGGTTTTGGCACGAGGCAGAAGGCTAATTAAGCAAATTCATTGAATTAATGGTCTATCCCTAACCTCCAGATTTCTAGACGGAGCCTGGCTGCGGTGGAAAGCTGTAACTGCCAGCGAGAAATACCGCTGAGAGCAAAAGAGTCAACAAAATAAATCTGCACTCGTGCTTCTGAATTCTTACTTGCAGACAATACAAGCAAAGGATTTATTCAGCGGTATTACCATTATAACTTCAACAAGACAAGACTCTGCAGTGAAGAAATTAATGATGACTGACAGAGGGGTTTTTTTTTTTCCCTGAGTAACAACTCAGGTTCACTTTTCAGTTTCTATTTTCATGGAAATAGATTCTGTTTGTATTATGAGCACCTAGGGTACGGGATGAAAGAATATTGCTCTCCAAAAAGATTTCTCCTCACACGAACATGCGCACGCTCTGCAAACACGACTGTTTGGCAAAGATTTAATGTCCCCAAAGCTCCGGTTGATAGCCAGCTTTCCAATTTCAGAGGAGTTGTTTTCCAATAGCTATAAACTCACAATCGGGTTGCGCTTATATGGCCTCAGATTATCTCCCCGATCATCTCTCTACAGTCAGAGCCGCACTTACAGGAAAATGCCGTCGCTTTGGCCATTATTCCTTCAAGTACTAATGCAATTTTACTCTTCAGTATGATTGTTCGTTCAAACAATCGTACCGCAACTTGTAGTGCAACTGAAAAACCAACACAGCTGGTCACACGACCGAGACGTTCAGGTTTAAATGGGATCAAATTCCCAGTTTAACTCCAAACCGCAGAATCCTTGTGTCTCAGCAATCACATGGAAATTGAGCGACTATAACTTCCATTACGGTTCAAAATGTTTGATGACATTTACAAAAAATAATCCAATCAAATGAATGTCATTGAAAACCGCCTTTGGGCAAAAAATGTTTCCATTTACAAAACAATGTGGCTGGAGTCAAATGCATTCCTAGTTCAAACTTTGACATTGATTTAAATCTTTCTTGTAGCTGTACACCGCTCAACTATTCCATTTCACTGTGAAATACGTCGCAGTGCAGAACCTAAAGATGGTCTCACTTGTGTTTTAACATTAGTGCGTGAAAATGCCATCGTCCCACTACAGTGTTGACGTTATGTCAAGAAGCTGGTTAGCTACGCTAGCCTCTTTAGCACGAAGGTGGAGTGGTGGGGTCCAAGCGCAGAACAAGGAAAAAAACAATTACCATCGTTTTCTTGTATATTTTATCATCAAACATGGCCGGCCTGCTGTTGGTTTTACCACAGCGACGGCCTTCCGGCTCTTTAAACAGACGGTGAGAGTCACTCGCGGTGCTCGTATTAATATTCTCGTTTGTCAATCAAACGTCCAACCCCCCCCCAAAAAAGACCTCCGGCCTCAACGTCTATTACTCGATCAAACTGAATTTGTGTGTAAAACAGCCTCTGGTCACGAAGCAGATTGAAGAAGCACATTGTTGCTTATTTGACAGTTCTTTTTGATCGTGCACATATTTATTTTCTGCTATTTCAAATATTCACTCTGAAAACGTTTATGGAGGAGTTGTGGGTTTGTCGTAGCACTCGTTGAGACCACCTTAGAGTTCTACTAGTAGCTGAATATTGCCGTGCGCTGGATTTGTTCAAGTTACATTAAAGGAGACATTAAAGGAGTTGCCATGGCAATTTGCACTCTATGTTTCTGGGTAAAATCTACTTAACCAACAGCTCCAAAACCTTTGCTTTTGAATACATTTTAATTTAATAGAAAATTGCAATGCAATGCAAAATGTATGCAAAAAGAGCCCTGATATCGGAATCATATGGGTATCGGCAGATATCCAAAATTCAAGTATCGGAATCAGACTAGAGCTTTAAACAAGTGGAACAATTTTGACTTTGACACAAACGTATAGGCCTGTTGTGTTAAGGTTTAGTGGAATGCTTCAAACATTTCCTTTTGTGCAAAAAAACATCTTAGTCTGAAAGAACGTGAGAACCGGGGCAGCGGTGGAGGAGCCCTCTGGTCAAGAGAACGCATCGGATATGAGTAGCGGCGGCGTGGCCGTGCATCACGCGATGAATCTTTGAGCTCAAGAGTGCGCGTTAGGTCACCGCATGCATTTGAAAGGACTGCTGAACAAAGCGCTCGTCATATAGTCGCTGAGACGCGCTCCAATGGCCAATGGAAGCTCTTTGATGGCCCCGCGTAGTGAAGGTTGTGCGTTATTAAAGAAGCCGTACCATTTCCATGACTTTTCTTTTCATTAAAAGAGTGAGTAAAAAGCTCACCGTCGTCCCTCGGCTTGAATGGAAAGAGTAACTTATTAGCCATTATTATTGATACTGAAGGTCCGTCGCATTGGGAAATCAGATATTTAATCGGGCACAGCGCCGTTAATGTATGATAGTGCACTTAACAATAACTACGTCGAATGAGGAATAATGACCTTCCATTGCTTTCACACCCTCTTCAGCTATAATATTTAATGCATTAGGTGAACTTCTGCTAAAGGCCACATAAATACTAAAATGAATATGTTAACTGGATTGTAACGGGAGATTCAAAGCGTTTTACTGTGTGAAAAAAAAGAGACATCTCTGAACTCATCAAGAGAGAAACGTCATGTCGGTTCGATGTAGCGCTCGTTTAATCAATTAGTCAACAAACACAGGACAGGAAGTGTTGCTGGGTTCTTTTAAAATCGCATTAGTGATGTTTGTGACCATAGACTGTATATGAGAAGAGCGTAGTCATCGTGACGTCACCCATTGGTTTGAGGACAGTGGTTTTGAAGCCTCGAATTTGCCGATTTTGGCCGTCGCCATCTTGTTTTTTTGCAACCAGTGAATGGAAGTTACCGTATTTGGTGTCTGAGTATACGGCACTGGTAGCGACCTGTCAATCACTGTGTAGTCCCGCCCCTAAAGCATCCCCTGCTTTATGGTCTGTTTGACTCTAAATGGAGCATAATGTACTAAATGAACATCATGCTGCATTGAAGAAGACTGTAAACTAGAGATTGAGACCATAAACTCATGTTTACAATATTTACTGAGGGAATAAATCAAGAGAGAAGTAGAGTCATTTTAGACTAGACTTCTATACAACCAGAGGAGTCGCCCCCTGGTGGACACTAGAGAGAATGCAGCTTTAAGGCACATTTCAGAACCAGAGGTTGCCGCCTGTTTGTGATGCAATTTCTGTACTTATGTTACATCGTTTAACATTTATTTAGTTGATGTAGAGTTATTGTAATCCCAACCATGATGCTTTTTCGAAACAAGTGGTTTTGTTGCCTAAAAATAACTGCGGCTGTTTCTCAGAATGACCATAAAATGTTATTCTATCCATGCGCCTTCCCATGAGATCCGGTTGGAGCGTCTCTTTGTTGTGGAATGTTTGTCAGACAAAACGTCACCTTTGGCTTTAAAAAAAAAATGTTGACATTAAAGATATTATTCTTTGACATTTACAGATAAAAACGATCAAGAAAATAAGTGGCAGACTAATCAATAGTGAAGGAAAATCTGTAGGCGCAGCTCTACTGAGATGCTTTTGTCAAACTCTGGTAGCCGGCTGGTTGCTTAGACAACAAGTCTCTTTGCTGTGTGCTAACAGTAGCACTGTGGTTCGTCTCGGCTCAGGGCTGCTGCTGCTGCTGCCGCTGTCGCCCCTCAAAAGATGTCACATACATGTCAGGCTCACCTTTATGGACAAAGTCTCCAATTATCCCGAGCTCTGAAACCCTCACTGCCTTCACCGACGTGTGTGTGTGTGTGTGTGTGTGTGTGTGTGTGTGTGTGTGTGTGGAGGCAGCTCTGGATCCTTCCTGATCTCCATAACGCTCACACTCCTTTTGGCTCAATCAAGAACAGCAGAAGAGCACGCTGCGGGTTTCTTGATTAGGCATACTTAATAATAATTATTAATTCCATGGCGGCTCTTCCATGCAGCAAATCACGGAATCAATCACACAATACGGACATTCGCTGTGAAGAGATCGAGACGATGTAAGCTCTCTTTTTCATTCGTGGCGCCGCCTGCTTTCAGCCGCTGAACCTTCAACCTCTGAACCTTCAACCTCTCGGGTTTCTTTCCTGCGATACGGCGTCTATTTTTTTCCCCAATTGTGTGCAGAAGGACATCTTTGCACGCGCGACTCATTGGACTTTGCCTACAGCGGCTGAGTTCCACTCCTGACAGACAAGAGCAAGGAGATATGACATAACAAATTTCATATGGTGAGTTGAACTCAGGAAACCGTGCCTATGTGTGAAATGTCCAGGCTGTGTGATATATTCCAGGAGGAATGTATTTGCAGCTTGAATGCCACGCAAACAGATCTGCAGGAACTCAATCGAAAACTCATTTTCAAAAAATGTTTACTTGAATTCAGGCAATCGCGGAGGCAATATCCCAGTCCTAGTCAGGTGTAGTTTATGCCCAATAGTGGTGTAACGGACAGTCCGTTCATCCGTGACCCACCCCCCCCCTACCCTCACCCCATCCCCTAAAGGTTCGGCACACATGTGAACCGCGGATTAATTACACAGTTCAACGTTAACCATCACAGTGTGAAATAAAGTTTTACTGCCGATCGTTATCCGCAAAATATGCGATCAGGACGCCTGCAACATAAATAGATATTAGAGATGAACTATGAGCTGTTTATAATACCTCTAATAGCAGATGATTAAAACTACTAATGTTTGTTTTAATCCATAAAAATAGAATCTTTTATTTCCTAATGTGTTTTATGAAGAAACAAACGCACCACAGATGACTATAACAAAGCAAAAAGAACATTTTGAATATTTTATGGTTTGATAAACTGACTTCAGAGAGGTTGAAATAATATTTCGGGATGGTTGGCAAAAAAATGTAATGTTTGGAGCCTTTAGACCAGCTGCTATCATCAGACGACAAAGGGATCTGTATCTGCCAACATGGACCATCAATGATCGACAATTAGTATGGGCGGCAGAAACCTCTAAAAGTTGTATTTGCTCCCTTTTTTTTATTTTGTGCTGATCCGATCCGTGACTCTGATCCGTGATATAATCCGAAACCGTGAGTTTTATGACCCGTTGCACCACTAACACCCAATCAAGTAGCACCAGAGCGTCTGCTTAAATATGCGCTTGAGACGAAAAATTTGAAATGTCCTCTATAGATGGGGAGCAAATTGGTCAAAAGCTTGCTCAGTGTTGCTCAGAGAATTTTAGATTTTTTGTGATGTTTCTCGTTTATGACCTTCTGGAAATCTTAAATTCAATGAGTGCAAAAATTAAGACGCAAGAACAGAATGATGAAAGGAGGGTAAAAAGCGGAGAAAGACAATTGGAGGGAAGAATTGATGTGGAAATGTCCCGATTCTAAGATGCTATAGAGAACGAAACCTTTTTCTGTACCAGACTGTAAGCTGCTCAGTTTAATACGGGGGTCTATGGGGATTGATCCGGGTCGTCTCAGCCGCCAATTCTACCAAGTGGCGTAAAGTGTGTGTGTGTGCGTGTGTGTGGGGGGGGGGCAGCACCACCTTTTGTCATAAAGACACACGCAGACTCACAAGGTTAAAATTATACAGGCTGGTAATCAACACCTCCCTTAAAATGTTTCAATTAACCCGTACAATATAATGTGAAGGTAGGATCTATTGGACAGCATTAGTTTAAGCTCATGACTACATGACAGTGTTGTTTTACACCTGTCTTATTCCATTTCAGTTTGTTTATATTTTGTATTCCCTTTGCTCTTTTTTTTTTGTTTTGTTTACTGTATTTTCATGACCTTTCACAATGTGATTCTTTTGCCCTTTTGTCTTCTGATGTGAAGAGCTTTGAATTGCTGAAATGCGCCGTACAAATAAACGTGCCTTGCCTAATAACCCGGCAACTGATCGTATGCTCACTATCAAACATTTCTTAGATAGTTGTGTGTCGTTTGCTTATTCACACCGACGACAGTGAACACGCCTCCTCCTTGAGGCCTATTTATGACGAGGGAAAGGATCCCAGCGCCGCGTGACCTTTTCCTCTAGAAGCAGCCTCAGGCCACGCCGCCTCGGTCCTTACGGTCCCATTACACTTCTTCTGTTCACACTCATTAGCTGCTCATGGAGAACCCTCTCAGCGTACAGTACAGGCAACAGCCCTAATGAATTTGTCCCGTTTCTGAAAAGAAAAAGAACAAAAAAAAAAAAACCTGTCCTGTTTCTGCGGAGATAAAAGAGGAATCACCAACGACAGGGGGGGGGGGGGACGACAATGCCAAACAGCCACTGTGTAAAGCCCTCCGGCGTGTCGTCAAGTTGAAATCCAAGCATTGCTCTTCTCATCACGGCATAACGGCAGATCACAATCTGTCAGAGGGAGCGGCGGTGTGAGATGTTACACTTGACTGCACAACATGTAGATGAGCTATATATCGCCTACACATGCAGGGAGACGGGAAGAGAGAGAGAGAGAGAGAGAGAGAGAGAGAGAGAGAGAGAGAGACGATAACGTAGATTGATGGCAAAGAGAAATCAATATTTTACCATTTATGTGGCATCATTTCTATGAGCTCCACTTTCAGCCCCTAAAAAAAAAGCATTTTTGAAAATCACTAAAAGCGACGTATATAGATAGATATTTTCTACGTGATCCTTGTGTTTAGAAGAGCTGTTGTTACTGTCTTTGTGCTTGTGAATTGTTATCCTGTAATCTCAAACACGGAATAGAGATTTTTCTTTTAAAAGTACATTCTGCCACTGCATGGATTGCGTTCCTTGGATCAACTCTCTTACACGTACGAGAGGATCGCTTACACCGTCTCTATCGACGTTCTGCGCTTCTTGCGGGATCTCAAGTCTCGTCCACTTAAGCCACAGCTGCTCATTTAGACGATACGGCGATGCGGCGGGTAGATGTAATTGAAATATCTCAGCCTGCTGTCATTTCACTGTATTAGAAAGAGCTTCTTCTGCCTGAAGAGTCCTTTCAGAAATGATTTTAATGTACACAGTGCTTTAATGCAGGGCCGCAACTGATATCTATTTAGATTATGATCAATCTGTTGCTGATTGATTTACAAAAAGTCATAAAAAGCCCAAGGTGAAATGTACGTATTCTGTGTTGCCCCATTAGAAAACATTCACATCAATCAATCAATCAAACTTTATTTGTATAGCATCTTTCGTACACGTTAGTGCGCCTCAACAAATCCAACGTCTCTGACTTCCTGTCTGTGGCTCCCACCACTAATTGGTTTCCGACTGAAGATCTTTAAAAACTCACGGCGGGTTTAACTAGTTTCATGTTTTAAAACAGACCGTTTTGGATTCCTGACACGTGGAGAGCTCGACACAGGTACGACACAATCCCCACGGCGACAGACGCCATGTTCAGCTGACAGGCGCGTCGTAAACATGGTCTCTGAGGCCCCGATTCAGAAACAAACCATGTAAGCCGGCATTAAAAAAAAAAAGAGAAGGGGGGGGGGGGGGGGGGGGGTTTAGAAACAAGCAGACAAGAATTCAGCCCTTTACTTCAAACTATACACACAATAATTGAAAACCTTGAAATGATCAAACACTACTCTCTTTAACACTTCCTCTGACTTGTTATTGACATCAATCCATTCATTTTTTTAAACCGCGCATCATCTAAAAGGGTCCCATGTATCTGCTGTCCACATGTAGCGACTGTGGTTTAGAGGGACCAGTATGTACCAGTATGTACCAGTGTGTACCAGTATGTACCAGTGTGTACCAGTATGTACCAGTGTGTACCAGTATGTACCAGTGTGTACCAGCGTGTACCAGTATGTACCAGTGTGTACCACTATGTTAAAGTGTGTACCAGTATGTAAAAGTATGTACCAGTATGTACCACTATGTAAAAGTGTGTACCAGTATGTAAAAGTATGTACCAGTATGTAAAAGTATGTACCACTATGTAAAAGTATGTACCAGTATGTAAAAGTGTGTACCAGTATGTAAAAGTATGTACCAGCATGTAAAAGTATGTACCAGTATGTACCAGTATGTAAAAGTATGTACCAGTATATAAAAGTATGTACCAGTATGTACCAGTATATAAAAGTATGTACCAGTATGTACCAGTATGTAAAAGTATGTACCAGTATGTAAAAGTATGTACCAGTATGTACCAGTAAGTAAAAGTGTGTACCAGTATGTACCAGTATGTAAAAGTATGTACCAGTATGTACCAGTATGTAAAAGTGTGTACCAGTATGTACCAGTATGTAAAAGTATGTACCAGTATGTAAAAAAGTGTGTACCAGTATGTACCCGTAAAAGCATACTGGTAAATAAAGTGTATACATATATATGTATATATATATATATATACATATATATATATATATATATATATACATATATATATGTATATATACATATATATATATACACATATATATAGACACACATATGTATATATATATATATATGTATATATATATATATATATATATAGACATACATCTATATGACATGAGACAGCTTTTACAATCCTTTTCTTACAATAAATTCACTCAGATTCTTGTTAATAACTTAATAGTGTCGATGCCACCTCCGTGATTTCTCTGCAACACAACACTCAGCACTCAGGAAGCATCGCTGCTGCTGGAGTTGCTGTGGTTTCAATGATTTCCAGGTGAAGAAATATACGGGGACTTGGCAGCATACGAGCCTTCGCCCGCTGAAAATAAAGTAGGCTCTACTGTATTTCCAGCCACACTCGTGCCACCGCCGGGGCTGTCAGGCGTCTTCGGCTACATCGGCCCTGTCCCCCCCGTACCTGTCAGGGGTTTCATCTCACGCGGCACATCATCTCATTTCATGGCACTCGGAAAAACTGAAGTCGACTGAAAGCAGCAGCAGCAGCAGCAGCGATCCTCAAGTGTGCGGGGAAATTCTCCGACGTAGAGACGGTCATATGACGTTGTCACATCAGATTTAGCAGCGGAACAAGCACAACACAGCTAGTCAGATTAGTGTCTCTAGAGAACGAATTGCCTTGGTCATTTTTTTTCCTCTTTTTTCTGAGTATTCATGCGTGTCGGTAGGCTGAGCGATATGCTGTCCGTCTGTGTTTGCTGGCTCTTCTGTGTCTTTCAGGATGTTGACTGTGAGCTGATGAGCCACACCTGATGCTGGTGTGGTTCCAGCAGGGAAGCTGACTCTACTTCTCTCTTGATTTATTCCCTCAGTAAACATTGTAAACATGAGTTTATGGTCTCAACCTCTAGTTTCAAGTCTTCTTCAATACAGCATGATGTTCATTTAGTACATTATGGTCCATTTAGAGTCAAACAGACCATAAAGCAGGGGATGATTTAGGGGCGGGGCTACTGTGATGGACAGGTCGCTGCCGCTACCAGAGTGTCTCTACGTCATGCATTCCAAATGTGGTAGATTTCGTTAATTGGCTCCAAAAAAATAAAAAATAAAATGGCGGCGGCCATAATCCAAGATGGCGAAGGAGAAATCGGCCAAATTATTATCTGGTCTCTCATGTATTTTGAGCCGGGTTGTAACACCTGGTCATTTCATATCTCGATAACAATATATATATCCGGCCTGTTCATTCATTCATCCATTTATTCTCCTCACAAATCCCCAATTCAAGACGGAATATGTCGCAATGATCCAACATGGCCGACCAATTCCAAACTCATGTTTGTTGTTTTGTTCACAAGAAAGCACCATTGCAGCTCTCACTATCGTTACCGATTCTTCACTCTTTAATTATGAATTATTATGAACACGTACGAACTTCTCGTTTGAACTCTCCGTCGTCATCATCGGAGCGCTGATTCTGTTTCTGAACACTGACTGCAGTCACTATAAGTGTGCATAAAACTGAATATTTAGAAGTTTTGACGCCGTTAAAAAAAAAAACTGAACACAACCATGGCTTGGCTTCAGTTCAGTCAGCCGAGTCACAGAACGGATTTGTGTGAACGCAAAGCAAGTAGGGTGATGTTTGGCATCTAGTCCGACGTCGTCGCTACCCACCAGCCAAAACGCCGAGCGACTGGGAAGCGGCGATAATAAAACCAGCCACGTCCAACCGTCGCTGGGAACACACACACACACATATATATACTACACTCTCTGGTGAAGTGAGGCGGATAAATCCACCTGATATATGCGGCAGGCCGAGACACACCGGCTCAGCGGCGGATAATTATTCACTTGAGCGTAAAAAAAAAAACCCTTCACGTGAAACGTTAGGGTGTTGTTTGATAAGCAGCAGATGACCATCAGTACACGGGTATAAGCTTCAGGTTGACAAAAGGGTGCAGCTGAGCGAAGAGCAAGAGGCTCAGCGGTGTAGATGTAATTATGATAGGGGGAACAGTAAAAAAAGCAAGCTGTCACATAAAAGCATCGCTTTTCAGCTTAAACATTTCCTTTAAACTGAAGCTGAATATCTAGTGTGTGTGTGTGTGTGTGTGTGTGTGTGTGTGTGTGTGTGTGTGTGTGTGTGTGTGAGACAAAAGACAATATTACAGACGAGGAAAAAAAAAAAAAAAAAAGGCTCTGTGCAGGACAACAATTATATCCTTAGGGCCAATATTTTACCACAACATGAATGAACACAATGAGAGCTTCTGTGCCAAAACACACACACACACACACACACACACACACACACACACACACACACACACACACACACAAAACCAAAGCATGAATTCCCAATTAATGCCACTGCAGAGCTAGCAGAACAGCAGGTTAATTAGCAGCCAGAATTAGCATTGTAATGCATTAAAACAGCAGCAGTAGCAGCTAAAACTGCATACACACACACACACACACACACACACACACACACACAGAGAGCCAAGACATACACTCAAAATACACTGTGCATGCTATAAAGTAAATGTAGTGGAGCAGGGGACTCCCAGCATCTCAGCACAGGATGAAGACAACATTTACAAAGCACTTGGCAGGTAAACTTCACCTGAAAATTGAAAATAACAGGAGCCCGGTGTTGTGTTGTTGCACACCCTTCCATTCCGGAGCTACGCGGCTGATTCGTCCACCCGGGTCAGAACACCGCAGCAGGTGTTCTGACCCGGGTGCGCGCTGACCTTTGCGGGCGCAGCCGATCGCTGCTGACCGCTGCGTGAAAGCGAGAGACGGGACGGGAAGAAGTCAGGGCTTATCGGGCAAAGGTGCGTTCAATGTCAAACTAATGTGTAGGTTACCTTCGTGGAGGTAGTAAATGTAGTCCCACAGGTGTAATTTAAACCGCTTCAGAGTGGTGGTGTTTCAACTTTCTTGGTCATTTCCGTTGAATTGTATGGCGTTTACTGACCTCGTGATTTCAGCAAACAATTAAAGTTGCGTGTCTGTTTAATTCGCGTCGCAATGTGTACATCGGCTGAGCTCCAAATCCATCAATATAGATTTATTCTACTTCAAAACTGTACAGCTAGCAGTAATCTTGAAGAGCAAGAACATTGAATCTCTAGTTAATAATGCAATCACAGTGACACAATACTGTATGCGTATAATGTGGCTTTGCAAACCCCTGCTTGTCACTTATTTTTGATACGCTAAAGAAATGAATATATAAATAAAGAGAGGTCAATCCCATTCTATGTATATGAATCAGGGCAGACATCCCTCTAGGTATAACACAACACAGTTTAAATTACAGCCTACAACATGACAATTAAATTGACCAAAACCACTCCAAAACAGTTAGAATACAAGTTAAACTTTACATCAGCAAATCTGCTGGAGCTTTGATTTATGTCTTACTATGTGGTTTACAGAATGTCCATATTTTACGTACAATAATTACACTAATAATAATAATAATAATAATAATAATAATAATAATAATAAGGCTTCGGTAAAATAAATGAACAATACGCCTACTGGAGTGGCTCAATTTAGAGCAACGACTTTATAAGTTCCAAGAGCCAAACACTCACATTATAGAGTATGTTTTTTAATATTTATATAAAGTTCCATAATACAGACAATCATTTTTCCAAGTTATGTAGCACATTATTTGTAGTATTTTGTACTTGTCCCTTCTTAAGTGATGAGAAGCCTCGCATCTTAATTTATTCAAATGGAATCTCTTTGTCTGCCTCCACCATTCATGAGGCACATGTCTGCTACATTTGTAAGCAGAGGAATACTGTGGATTTCCTAATAACTCCCAGACAACACGACGAGGAAATGTGAACAAAAAGAATAAAAAAAAGCCTTGAAAGAACAGGATCGAGACTTTAATGGTAAAAGGCATTTCATCGACTACATCTCTACTGTCTGTTGATTTGTTACTGTACTAATCCATGAACAAAACGTGAACGCGCTGAAGCACAACGAGTGCAAATGAACGCCGAAGACGTTAACGTCAGTCGCGAAGATGCAAGAACTAATACGCCTTTACCCGAAACAAATTTGAGCACGAATGTAAATTTACATTGACTGACCTTTTGCAAGTCCAAAAAGCAAAGCCGCTACCAAAAGGAACAGTGAATAGGTTTCCTAAATAGCCGGTGACAGCTGACAAAAGAAATGACTGCCTTTTAATCCTCACAGAATCCTGCATAGTGGGTTATGGAAATGTCAACTCGTGACCCCTCATTATGTGGACACAATGGCATGTTTTTTTTTTTTTTTTTTTAAGGGCACTATGAGTCTGCAAATTGAGGACATTTTTATGTAGTCAGTGGTGCAAGAGTAGTTTCAAATATAGAGTCAGTGAAGAGGATTTTGGTGATATGTAAGAGCCCCTTAAAGCACATCCTTAAATGCGTTCACGTTGTCATGTGTGTTCCACAGAGCCAGGGAGAAGCCATGCTCTTTATTTAGCGTTATACCATTATTCTTAGTTATATTTTAAGCATTAACACAACGCCTGCGCTATCTTCGACAACCTTAAAGCTCGACAGTGCAGATGTCATCCTTTTTTTTTGTTGAAGAGCTTCAGGGTTGCGGAGCGCCTAATGAAAGTCTTCTCCCTCATCTTCTTCAAACTTAGCGGCTGATTTGAACGCACCAAAAGGTTTTCGCTTCCCTCAAAAAGAAAAGCAAAATATATAATTTGATATTTAATTGAGAGTGCACACTTACTGAATAGTGTGTGCCTTGTTAAATCAAGAGCGCAAATTATGAAATGACGTCTTATGTGGATTTTTTTTTTTGCTGTTATCCTTTATTTAGGCGGTAGAATAGAAGCACCTATTTTATTATTTACAACAGGAAGTGGACACAAAAGACGTTACATGTTAATATTTGTACAAACCCGAGGAAACACAAGGCGGGTTGCACATGTTCGATCGTGTCTGATCAGCTCTGTGATTAGCTCCTCTGTGGGAGAGCGCCGTAAAAAAAACTCTTCCCATCCGATCCGTGCCCGTACCTTTTTATACCAAACGAATAGGCGGAATAACGGCACAACGTTCACACCTGGAACAGGCTGCCTGAAAGTGGCTACTGATTGCATGATATTGTGCCGGTGTTGTTTCGTTCCCCCCCTGTATTTGTAACCATAGAGTCGAGTTCCCTGGTTCTGGGAGCCTCACTTGCTCAGGTTTAGCCCCCAAAACCACTTTGTTAGGTTTGGGAAAAAACATTGTGGTTTGGCTTAAAATAAGTACGTAAACCCAGTAAAATGTAACAGATTTTGACAGATTAACTTCAAAATGACTCAACAACACATTGTGACACAGACACTGGTCTCCTGGTTGAAAGTCCTGTGTTTGTTTGAAGCCTCCACTTCCACTCCCTCCGAACCGTCTCAAAACCATGTTTCCCTTTCGCTTATCCCCCGCTTGCCATTTGCTTGGTTTCAATAAGTAAAAGATAAACAACTCTACTTTCAAAACATAAATATAGAGCTGGCACTTCTCCGACATCCATTAAAAAACCAAAGTAAACGAGTCCCCATCGTCCCTCCCCACCTCTTTACTTAATTGCATCACATCCTCAGAATTGTTTTTCAGGTTGTCGGTGACGTTTAAAGGCAGCCTTCGAAACCAAACACCGTTGTGATGGGGGAATGAACGGCACAGGCATTGAACATTTGGATTGAAAATATATTCAAGACAAGTCACAGCAGCACCTCGGATTATCTGAGATTTCACGAAGATTTTGCCTCGCGATCCACTTATAGACTTGATCCAGTCGGTTTAGCGGTCTGGAATAAGTGATCTCTATGAAAACACAATGAGTCACTTCACTCAGTCCCTCGTTCTGTTCCTGCCACAACGGCTACTTAGTCATTTCTTTCACATTTTTTTGCTCTTTTCCCAGAAATTACCATCATTAGATATCTTGACATTTTACAGCTGCACTGTAGTTGCCCTCAATGTGTTCCAACCATTCCCAGTCACCTCTCCCCCTACCCTTAATTATCTCCCCTGAATCTATACCAGCCCTTTCACCCCAGCATTTGCACGATCGTCTAACCTTTTTCCAAGTCGTGGCTTCCCACTCTTCACTCTTGTTTCCTGCCTGCCACGTTCTTGACCCCAACCCGTTTCCACTTTCACCTGCCTGCTAAGTTTGCCCTCACCGACTGATTACCTGTTGCCTCTCTGCTTTGAACTCCTACCGACTCAACGCATTGATTGCTTTCTACCGCCCTGCCTCTGTGCCCTGCTTGTGAGTCCACATCTCAGCGTTAGGAGCTGTAGCAGTTACCGCTATTTCTCCCCGTAGCCATCTCATACGAACAATCGCCACTCTTGCGTTCCTCCCTGTCTCCCCTCTTTAGAAAATCCTCGGTTCAATTTTTTGTGTTCCGTTTTTTTATTTCAAAAATATTTTTTTTTTTTTTGCGTTATTCATTATACATCGCTGCCGCATTTCTTTGTTGTCATCCTGCTCCCCTTCTCTCGGGCTCTCACTTTTCTCCCCGCAGTGGCTCATCTCCCGTCCCAGACAGGACAATGCCGTGTGATGGCAGAAAAAAAAAAAAGAAAAAAAAGGAAGGGACTACTTCTGCTCCACGGCACAAGACAAGACAAAAAAAAAAACAACAACACACAATGCACATCTCAGAGTGCTGAGCGTGTTGACGGGGCTTACACAGGGCTGAGGCCCAGAGTCTTACAAATTTCTCTGCCAAGCAATTGAGGCATTGTTCCCCTCATTTTCAGTGCTGCAAAACAGCCTCAGTAAAATGAAATCCATGTCGCTCTGAGAGCGGACATGACGCCCGCAAAACATGCTTTCTACGAGAAATATCTTAATTCTTATGGCAACGTCTTGCGTCTCTTACATCTAGAGAATATCGACCTGATACCTTCAGTTGACCTCAGTATTTTTGGGAAGCAAATTCAAGTGGATACACAACGCGTCACTGCAAGGTAATTACATATAATTGCAAGCTAAAAGTACATTGTCTTAATCATTCTGACCACTGACAAGCGCTGGAAACTCAGGCGATGTTTTCCAGATCCAAGCTAGGAGCGCCGCTCTCATTGCAATGTCCTGGACAAACGCTCTTGTTTCAGTCACTGCCCTATTTTCTTCTGCTTCTCTGACCAGGCTAGGATTTGCATCAAGGCCGAATTAAAAGAGTAATTAGATATTATTACATTATTGCAGAGCGGATGCAAGTCTGGATCTCAAGTCATCTTGATTGACCTCCAGTAGTTTAAAAAGGTACGGTTCACCCTTAACGGTAGAGATATTTATGAGTTGCCTAGTTTTGGAGATATTGGCTGTGGAGGTGTTGGCCTTATTGTCAATATATTGGGACTTTAATGTCGCCTGAGGTGGAAGGCTAGTCTGAACTAGTTCCTACATGTAACAGCTCGCAACACGGTCTGTGGATTATTGAGAGTACTCAGGTCTGGAAAGAGACATTGCTGTTGAGGTGGGGGTTTTTTTTAGCACTACAAGCCCGAGTGTCATATTGTTAGGCAGACGTCTCTACGGACGATATCTCCAGGCAACACTAGACTGATAAACAGCACTACATGAAAGAGGGAAAAAAACATGTATTTTTGATTTTGGGTTGACTGTCCCTTTAAGTTCTCACCTTGCTGCGGAGATTTAGAAGTGTACTTCAGGGTGTCAGTGCACAGTGACATCACTTGTGGGTGTGGTCACAGATGCAACACACTGATATTTATTCTGTCTTTTTTTGTTTGTTACCATTCTAGTGTCATTGCATCAGGAATGGCAACGTTAAAGGAGCAATATACAACATTCAGAGCATTTATATAGCAGCAAACAACTATCATCTATGTAAAGATAGAGTGGAGTAATGTCTGCCTGAGCAGAGACTGACGTCTATCTACTTCAGCGTGTGCCGTTATCAGAGTTTCTCCTAGCTTTTGTTGACCGTCCACGTGTGGTTTCAGCGCCCGTTAGCGCACGTGAGCGTGCCCCTCCGGCTGGCTCACGGCCGCCACCTCCGCACCGCTCACATACGGACGGCGTCTTCTCAGACTCGGTAGCACTCACCCTCCGGTTCTCCTTCAGGTAAACACTGTTAGCTCCGTAGGCGTAGTTTGCACCGTTAGCGCCGTTAGCCAGGAGCCGCGCGGCTCATGCGTCGCCGTGCTAACGAGCCGTGGAGAGGCAATCGAAATGCTCCCAATTATGCTCCTTTTAAGCGGTCCGGACATCCATCTCAGTCCAGGACCCTTCATCCAGAGTGATTTTCACTCCACAACTATTTTCCATGAACGGACGTTTGTCATCCCAAGAGGATGTATAGTCATTATTTTGCACATCACACAAAACGAGCGTGAAATCTTTTCAATTCCCCAAATATAAATAATGCTGCAGAGCCAAGGTTAGCCTGTGCATAGTGTCGTGCAAAAATCCATATTTTTGTGTGATTTTTTATTTTTTTTTTGCAGATTCAACTTCACGCACACTGGCCAACACATTGAAAGACTAATTCAGATGCAGATCACTCTATCATCCCGGAAAACTGGCAATGATTAGATTAGTTTGTGTCTTTTAAAGACACAGACTAATGCTTTTATGTCATTTTGATCTGATTAATCCTGACTGTTCCCCAGTAAGTAGGTAATGCAACCCTGGTAATATTACTGATAATAACTGCTTGTTAGGTTTAGATTAGATTTTTTATATTTGACTGATCACTCGTAATGCTTGAACCGATGTGGCTCTTATATCTTTCATACGGTTTCTTTTTTTTCTCTACTTCTGAGCATGAGCTTGTGCACAACCTTTTTTTTGTTTTCTGGATAAATACAATAGACACAACATGTAATACAAAAGCCACTGGATAGTGGGATAGTCAGGTGGACTAGGTCCTGATAACAACAATGAAAACCAGTGGTAAATGGGACCACTTTCTCCCTTGTGATTTGATACCTACAGCGTAAACATAATGTTCTCTAAAGCTAAGTGCTGCCATAAAACCCTTTTTGTATTTCCCCCTTCATGTTTTCTTCTCCAATATTTCTATGAGGTTCAGATTGCATGAAACTGTATTTCAGAACACAAGGCCTAAGCTAAATATAGAACTTGTTTTGAGAAAAAAAGGAGGCAATGACAGTATTCTCTTCTGCAGTTGTGTGGTATCATCATTACCGCAGGGTGCCACTTTTACAATACAGTCGATCAGTAACAACAGATGAGAAATTCAAGCTGCATTCAAGCTCCATATATATTATATATTGCAAAAACTCTGTTTTTCCTGAATATATATATATATATATATATATATATATATATATATATATATATATATATATATATATATATATATATAGATGTATTGCAAAAATATTTACATGGGAAGTAATGAGAGAATGTAGTTAAAGCTGAGGGAAAATATCAGCAACAAAGTACTAGTTGTTTGATATATATTGCCTGTGTGTGTGTGTGTGTGTGTGTGTGTGTGTGTGTGTGTGTGTGTGTGTGTGTGTGTGTGTGTCATATCCGCATCACTCCTGGTTATTGTTTGTATTACGTTTGACAATATGATGCACATTGGTTTGAACAAATGTACACATATGTTATCCTTCATACTGTTTGTTATTATTTCTATTTAAAGATACAGCCAGCCGTTGTTGCATATGTCTACTGGAATACCTGTATGTGTTACTGCGAGTGAAGGAAGTACACAGCATATCCAGCGTCTCTCAGCTTTTTTTATTTCGTACTCTGGAGGTTTGGCCTTGAGTGGTGTTCTGGCCGACACACCGGTGGGAAACGAGCGACAAACACTGGTGCCCAGACTGAGCGTGTCCCTGTGAGCTCCGCTGCGGCGCTCGAGTGCAGTGGTTCTCAAACTGGGGTCCGTGGCGCTCTGCCAAGGGATCCGCGAAATAATTAGCTATAAATGACAAAATTGTGCTTTGTCATTAGTAAAGTACACATCTATAGATGGGGACCCTTTGCACCAATAACACAAACATATTGCGTTTCATATTAACGAACTGTTCCTGCGCGACTTAGCTTGGCTATTAGCTAGCTAGCTGGCTGGCTAATAGCCAAGCTAAGTCACTAGCTAGCTAGTTAGCTAGCCAGCTAGTTAGCTAGCTAGCGAGCATGGAAAAGTATTTTGGGTCCGTCCACATCGTCAGGCGACGCAAAGCCCAAACTACCTAAATTGAGGAACTATGACAGTTTGAATTTTGGTTCTATCGACAACAGCGACGGCAGACCAAAATGTGTAATGTGTCTTCAGGTGCTAGCGAACGCAGCCATGAAGCTAGCCAGGCTAACGGCAACATTTGACTGGAATATCAGGGCAAAACAAAGAGGTATTAACATGATTCAAATTGAAATGTGTTTCTGTTTATCACTATCTAACAGGTCAGTAAGTAATGTTATGGTTGAACATAGAATACACATAGTTCCAATGGCATCTAGGAGGCACAAATGGTAGAAAGCATATTGTCGATTGGAGTTACGGTTGTGAGTAGGTCCGTGGAAAATGTTTCCCCGTGTGAGGGGACCCTGGATCTAAAAATGTGTGTATTTACAGCAGCAGGGTGACCCATGAGTCAAGATGAACTAAAGTGCTCATGTTTATCATAATGAAGGAACATGGCCTCCAGTGCAACAACGTGGCTCATTAAGGTGTTTTTCATAGTTTGTTTTTTATGGAGACGGAGAACTACGCTGTACACAGGAAATAGTTATAAAATGGTTTTATCGTTGCCATTTGTAGGCAACAAGACAAATTTAGAAATTTACCCTGTGAGATGACCAAGATTGCCGCTGCCTGGCGACTGTATTCTTATACCACGCGTCAGGTTCGATACGTGCAATCCCAACACCAAATGAAATCAGCTGTAACAATACGCTTCCACAGCTTCTGTCTCTCTGCTGACAGTATCATAAATGCAGGCTGCCCTCGCTGCCTCTCTCCAGGCCACAGAGCAACGGGAGGCACGGGGAGCAGAAGCACCCCGAGGACAAAACAGCAACAATTACACTTAACTCTTGGCATTTGAGTGACAAGGCAACTGATTCTGAAATAACCTGTAGCACCGAGTAGTGTTAAGTGCTAAAAAAATCTTTGCCTGAGGGGGCTATCAGGGAGCTGGGCAAACACAAACAAGCAAGTTGAGTTACTATTTTGAACAGAAACGGCTTCCCTTTGTGTGTTTCAGAGGGCCGGAGACATACAGTAATCTGCTTTCTGAGACACAGCATGCTAACTAGATGAGACAACGTATCAGCGTGGACTATGGGTTTACCACCACCAAGTCTCCAGCTGGGGAATGGATACAGGCAGTTCTTCAGCTCCGATTTCATGGGAGGAATGTTTAAATCATGAATTTCCCTCTCCACAGCTAAATCAGGTGGATGGGCTCTGGGTAGAGTCCTGGATTGCATAAATGGTTGTGTTCTTTATTGACATGTTAAGTGCTCATACATTTCTAGACCCTTAAAGGTACATTTAAAGGAAACAAATGCATCATTAGTTTCCAAAATGGCTATTTAGGGACTGAAAATATTCGTATAATTGAGTGAAAGGCCGGTAAATCAATATTTATTGTCCCTGTGCAGCAAGTTCCTGCCCTTACAACACATATTTATACGTTAGCCAGAGAAAGCTGTGTGTGTGCTGTGCATCCGATGTTACAAATACGTGTCACTTTGCAGGTGTATGTGTACATCTAGATGTACTAATGACCAAAAAAACATGCACACAAACTTTGTGAGAGCTATAAATATTAAAAGTAAGTTTTATGAAAGCTCTATTTCACTGGGATAGTCTGTCTCTAGAGACTAGGATCTACTTTGTGGTGAATTGGCCGCGCATTTAAAGTTTGCATAATGCAAAACATGCAAAAGTGCTGCACAGGAAGGTGATGCAACTAAAACATATTGCCTGGAGCCGCACATAAACAAGCACTGCAATTTGCCTAAAATGTCCTTGACTTTTAAATGGAAACCGTTTAAAGAAGATAAATATGTAATTTCAAAGTATTGAAATGAGGTGAAATATTTAGGATCGGCTGTATTGGTCAGGTGTGAGTTCACATACTGAGATTCCACTTAAGCTTTGTTGGTCTATTCGCGCACGCAGAAATACAGCTAAAATGAAGGACAACAAAACCGAACATTACTTAAAGTGAACATGTTGTCACATCGGTCTTTGTGACGTGAGTCATTAGTTGCTCACTGATTTTGAAACAGCCTCTATGCAACAAGCTAATATTAACACGCCATCACTGACAAGTCCAAATCTGACTCTAGAGAGGAACGTAGAGCATCATAGTTTAGAGTAGGAGCACCGACCGATCTGCTGTATTTGAGGCATTGGTGTTGAGAGCTACACATATAGAAACAGTGCAACAATGGACAACAACATGCATTATGTTTCGGTCGGACTGTTTCTGTAAATTGTTCAGAATAATCCAGTAGTGCGACGGTGGATGTGTACAGTTTACAGTATATTCGGTATGTACAGCAGCTCAGAATTATAGTGTAAAAGTGACATTTAGTGTAAAAGCGCCAGCGAGTGGTCGAAAAAAGGCTCAAAAAGCACTCTACAATTACAGGTCTATTCACCGTTCATCCAGGGTGTGAAGGGTCTGCGGCGATGCCACCTGCCTGCTTCCCAGCTGTTCCAAACCACACAGATGCACCAAAGCACTGGCGTAAAAAAAAAAACAGAAAAACAAATGTCAAAAACCGCCTGACAATACATGCAGACAAGCCAAATGTTTATCCGTGCACATATTGCCCGAGGTTGCAATAATCTCTTTAGTTCCCACAACGCTCAGTCGCATCCCACTACCTCCCTTTGTGTGTGTTTGTGTGTGTGTGTGTGTGTGTGTTTACATCTCTTTTTTTCAGATGCTGACATTTCCCACCTGTCCACCAGCCTCCCTCACTGTTTTTTCCCCCTTGAGCCTGACTTCCTGCACAGCTGGTACTCCTCTCCTCTGCTGTGTCTCAATCATATATTACACACTAATTCTGTTTCTGTTAGCGGTTCTCATAAGAAAAAAAGAGTGTTGTTTTTTGGGGGTTTTTGTCGCCGTGTTTTCTGTATTTAACCGGAGGTAGAGCAGACGAAGGGTTGCGCAACCATGTTTTTTGGATTTATCGTGGGTCATTATGTTGTTTCTTCTGGTTACATAACATAAAAACTGTGGTTTGCTCATGTTTTCCAATCCTGAAATTGAACTTTGATTCAGAGGAGGTGTACATGTTGTTTTCATAAAGAGGAGGAGAAACAATGCTAAAAACTATAACAGTGTAAAGTGATCACAGGGACAGACCTTGGTTTGGCCGGATGAAACGATAATCTACAGACAAATGCTGAGTGACGACGGTAAATGTTTTCTTTTCCGGTGCTGCATGTCCTGAATACAAACAACAGAAATTTACCATTTCTTGCTAACCTGGAGCCTCCCCTCGTGGACACACTTTTACCCTTTTCCAAACGAATACTTCTGTGAAGAAAATGCAGCATGACAGTGACTTACGCGTACTCCGATGGCCTCCACAGTTGCTGGATTTCAACCCGACAGAAAACCTTCGGGGCCTTGGAGAGTTACAACAGATTGAAGAAACTGCAGGGAACACGATGATGCCTTCATGTCACGACGGAGCAGGATTTCCGTGCGATATCCACGGCTCTTTGTTGGAGCGTCGGCCATAAATCAAAGGGCGTGAGGAGCAATAATGTTTCACGTTAAGATGATGGACAATCTGCAGACCACAGCAGTGGAAAATATTTCAATTAATTCACCCTGACCTGGAGTTTATGTTAGCCTCAATACACTGTATATAAGAAGTGATCGTAGTCACCATGATGTCACCCATTGGTTTGTAAACTCCTGTTTTGAAACCTTGATTTCAGCATTTTGGGCGTTGAGTGAGACATTTAAGGCGACCAAGGTATCACAATTAACTTTCATGAACTGAAAACACACAGTGAAAGGGTTAAAGTTATAAGACGAAAACACGGATAACTAGCCCCGCCCCTAAAGCATACTCTGCTTTATGGTCTAATTTACTCTAAATGGGACCATCATGTACTAAATAAACATCATGCTGTATTGAAGAACACTTGAAAGTAGCGATTTGTTTACTGAGGTAATAAATCAAGTGAGAAGTAGGGTCATTGTCCCATAGACTTCTATGCAATCTGACTTTTTACTAACCAAAGGAGTCGCCCCCCGATGGCCATTAGACATAATGCAAGTGTAAGGCACTTCAGCATTGGCTTTATTTTCCAAAACCGGAGGATACTGACTGGCTAGGGAGGTGAGTTTTCCCCTTTGTAATCTAAGTAAAATGTAGCTGTTCCATCAAAAAATAGCTTTGCATGAAGGACAATGATGCTCCTATTCTCACCACGCACAAAGCTCTGATTGGTCCAATTGTTCTTCCGAACATCCATTAATGGCCACAAAAACCAGACCTACTGCCGGACAAATCAGAGATGTGGGTGTTCATTCAGTGATTTGGAAACAATTCAGTCATATGACTGCAACATAACACAAAAAGAAGAAAAAAAATAAAGGGATGCATTCTCCAGCCAGAGCAAGACAAAGTTATGTATAGCAAGAGTGTTTCGCAGCCTACTGTGTGTTTTAGCCTCGAGTATCGGCACGCAGAACGAGGGTCACACAGGATTCACCAAATGTGTCCTTCAAGTTCAAGCAAAAGCGGGACCGACTTCTCAGGCTGCATATAGAGGAGCCTTTGGACGGGGACGGCCTTGTCATATTCGGTCTAGAAACTGGAGACTTCAAAGGACGCCGCCCATTGAATTGGGCCACAGTCAACTCATGCAGGAGACTCTTCATCATTATTAATTGGGTTATGCCACAAAATGCAAAAAAAAAAAAAAAACCTCGCCCATCTGCACACGTCATCGGCCACGCGTTCACGTGAATAGGCTATAGTCGTCGGCCATTTGTTTGAACGGCCGTCGAGGGGAAAAGCTCCCCGCCGTTCCTTTCTGTGTTTTTATTACTCGCAAACAAGGAGGGACAATACAGTAAGAGATCCCATGACTAATTCCTACTGACTGCCCTGAATGCTTGGACAGAGCCGGTCTGGAAAGGCTGTCTGTGCTCCCATACAGAAGCATTTCAACCTTATGTAACCGAGTATGACTTCAAAGCATTTATGACAAGGCAACTGTTTAGGATGCTATCTGTGTAACGTCTCTCCTTCTCACTGTTCTTTCTTTCTCTCTCTCTCTCTCTCTCTCTGGCTTTCATTCTCTTTTATTTGAGATCTTCAATTAATTACTATGGAATGTTATTGTTTGTTTCCCCTCGCTAACAAGTTGCTGCTGCGTCAGCTGGGGCTTGGGGGGCAAAATAATCTCTTTAAGCTGGGGTGGTTGATGTGTTCAAGGGACCTTTTTGTCACATTTGTTGAAATTCTCAGATCATATTTCTCTGACAACAAAAAAAAAAGAGGAAAAAATAAAACATCTGTAGCGGTGGCTGTTGCAGAACTGTTAGTACAAATGTGCCGTTACATCAGATACACGTTTTTGTTGATTAATCAATTAATCCTTTGGGCAATGAAATTGAAGAAAATTTCCTAAAGTTGAGGATTTTGGAGTTTTTCCACACTTCTTAAACTAAAGAAACAACTTAATAAACATTGGATTAGCTGTAAAATGCATTGTCACAAACAATGAAAACAGTCTCTTTGACAATGAAATGTTGGTATTCTGGAGATTATCAATTATCAAGCCGCTCGCTTATTAAATATTGAATTATATTAGATATTTTTATTTCCGTCACACAATCAGATAAAGGGGGTGACCTTCAAGATAACTGCCCGTTCTGTATTTCAAAAACAGAAACTCAAATGTGGACCAGTAAGAGTTGTGTTTAATGTCAACCTGGCAACAGATCCTGTCGTCACATGGATGCTACTCGACTCCTATTAAAAAACCCGCTGCGGCAAAGCTGCTTCCTCCTCATGTTCAAGGTCACTGCACAACAAAAAAGAATATCTCCAGGGTAACCTTCAAACTAAGCTGCATGTGTCCCCGGAGGTCCCGTGATTACACCGACACCAGCGTTGACGAACGAACTTTACAAACTGTAATAAATCACATGTCAGGGTAGAGGCACGCTTGTGCATTGCTCCAGATCAGGTATGTAATATTATCTATACATCTATTATTTATGTTTCTTTTTCTACTTTTTCTTCTTCTTCTTTTTTAGCGCCGCGGTGTTGCTGGATTTGGATTTGTCGGTGTTGAGCTTCATTTTTTTTTTTGCGCGAAACGAATCATAACCTGTAGGGGTTAAAGGTCGGACATTTGGTTCTCTGTTTGGGCTTTTTCTTCTCTTTTACAAAGCAGGAATTACGGTCTGGAGAAATGGGGGATTGTGTGGCGATTGCTTTAGCCCCGTTTACTCCGCTGCGGGGAGAGTTTGTAGCGCGTGTGCTGCTGTTTTGGTTTTCCCTGCTAAGCTAGTTTAGCGTAGCGTCAGGCAGCGCGTTGTCCGTTACGCTGGGTGGGTTGCCAGGTTGAGCCGCCGAGAGAACATTATATTTCCCACAATTTAAGCTTCTGCATTTTCCAAATGCAACAGCATTACTCAAAACGTATCGTTTGATTCGTAACGCGCATAATGGGGTCATTAGGAGGTGGCTCAGCTGTAGTAGGACAGCACTGAAGGCCCATTTATAAAACCCGCCGGACACAGACTCTCTGAGGTCCAGGGCAGTACCCAGATGTACCCGACCCAATGCAAGACTCTGCCCTAGAGGGCACTGCATCACGTTTTCCTCACTGGAAGGGAAAACTAGATAGTATTTCATCACGTTTTCCCCCTGAACTCTACGAGGCTCTTCATCATGTTTTCTCCACTGGAAGAGCACCCAAGAAGGCACTTTATTACCGGTCTACCAGTGGTGACAAATGTGTAGAGGAGAACTTGATAGAGCTCCCAAACTTGCCCGAGGCTCTCTCTCACAATATGAGCGTCACTTCCTTCCAACTGACAGTTTAATGAGGAAAGAACTCGGTCTGTACGTCGCCTCAAACAGCGGGAGGCCGTTATGTACACTCCTGCGCAAATTAACTCCAATTAACGCCTTTTCTTCAGATTCCTCTTAAATGATGAATAAATTCACAACCGTTAGCGTAGAAAAATGAAAAGTAAAGACTTGTTACAAATGCATTAAGTCAGGTATATGAGGATATGTGTGTGTGTGTGTGTGTGTGTGTGTGTAACAATACATACTGCATACTGAAGGCCTTGAATCAACCTTGAGTTAATCTTCTCTTACTTGTTGCCATAGCGGTTATACACTCATTGTCTATCGCTGTTTTTATAGAACGTATTATGAAAAGTTATTTCTCATATTAAAAAAATATATATATTCAGTCGTTTGGTCGCTTATGAAAGGCTGCCCACATGCATTATTGGATAGAACTTGACTAACAAATAAAACAATTGAGCTAACAGAGACATTTTTTTAAATTTTTTTTATTGATATTTAAAAACCTTGCTTGTCAATTTAGGAACGGTAGCCGGTTCCAATCTTGTGTTTTGAACGTTGGTGTCGGGGGGGGTCATCCTTTTTGTTAACATTTGGGGTTAGGCCTGTGCCTTTAGTTACTTTAAGTGTACGATTACCTGAGTGGGATGCATACAGTATTGCAACGCCTCAAGATATGGTAATCTTGAGGTGAACATGGAAGCTGTGTTTGCTACTCAGTTGGTGTTGCGCATCTAAACCTTCACTTCAACAGACGTGTGAGAGTGACAGGATCTCACATCAAAACATCCATTTGCCTAGTAAGACTTGTATTCATTATGAATTGAGCACCAAAGGCATGTCAGGTGTGTCAAAATGTTATTGTCAAAATAAGTGTTTCAGAGTTTGCATTTTGTGTGAAAAGTAATTATGGAAAAGACAGAGGAAAGACAGTTTAGCGGTGCGGTGTGTATTTCACATGGATCTGATGATGGAGTTCATCAGCTGCAGATTGCTTTTGAGCAGTTTTGCAAAAAACAATAAAAAAGCTCTGAGCAGCTGGTGACTCATGGCGCACCGCCTGGCGCCCACAGCTCCCCCAGGCTGATAAGTGCTCTGAAAGAGGTAGGGGATATTCATTCAGGGCTGAGCCTCGCCATAACCTCCAACAACCAAGAGAGCTGTTAAGTTAAATTAAAGAAAACTCCGTCCTGGTGATCTAGAGCATTAATAACCCCGTTTATCTCCCAGCTTTATGCGCCCTGGGGAGATCAGGCGCACAGCAGAAGGTAAGCGCACATGGGCGAACATTTGTGCGTTTGAGTTAGTGACCGATAAAAATAACTGTGGAACAAAAAGTTAACCCAGCGCCAGAGGAATAGCGGGAGAGCTACAATGTCTAACTCGCGGAGGTCTTCTGGTGTGGCACGAGGGAAGAGACCACCGGATTTGGAGCTGTCGGAAACCACGTTACGCGCGTCTGAACCAGGAACCCCCGTGGGCAACGACACGTTTTCTGGGAGAGACAAAATGCCAGAGGACGGTGACACTCCCGCAGAAGTACCGACCGTTCACCTCCACCCGTACTTATCTCATCCCCGGATGTCTGTGCGGATGTCGGTGTACAGCACCGGGATCCGTCCGGTCATCACCCGCGCCTACATCCAAGGACGCGTGTATAACTTTCTGGAAAGGCCGTCTGGCTGGAAATGCTTCGTGTATCACTTCACAGTGTGAGTGTGTGTGTTTTTTTTGTTTTTTTTACATTTTATTTCCATAATCATCCATTTCCGTGGGGTATTCAAGGGTGTAATTGCAACTCTAAGATCCTAATTAAACAGGGAGTTAATTGCGCATGTACTCTTTGGAAGCCCTTGATACAAAGAATTGTTAATCCTGTGAATTTGGGAAAGATTGCTGCACGGATATGACAGAAGGACTGGAATCCCTCTAGGAATATTATATGAATAAGTCTAGCATATTAAAAAAAAAGCACACCATATAATTCATCACAGGCGACAGAAAATACGTCCTTATAGGAGTACTAAAGGATTATTATGAAGATCTTTCATTTGGGAGACTACTGAACACTTTGAGTGCACAACACAGTGGGGGGGGGGGGATTGCTTTCAGTGAGGCTTTTCAACCTGACAGGGGACGTTTTAGCATTTGTTTTCCTCCCTGACAGCATGACAGGTATGTGAGCCTACCTGGTTTAATGAAAAATGAAATATAAATATTACAGCTATGATGAACATAGATCCTGGGTGTAATCCAGAGCGGGATGGATTGTATCCGCTAAAAAGCTGCAACATCATGAAGATGTCACATTATGGTTCACCGCCCAAAATAACTGATGTGGCAGCTTTTGTCAGGTAGCTTAAAAAATGAAGTGTCACTCATGATGAACGACTGCTCGTGCGCCAGTGATGAAATGTAAAAAAGGGTACATTTCACTGTGTTTTTTTTTTCTTTTCCTGGTATCACCCCACATCCGGGAAACTGACCGGTCCAGTAGATCCAGACCGGAGCGTTCAGGCAGAGGTTTAGGAATGTGGGACATTATCCTCCCGGCTCACTCCCACGTGTGTGCCGTCTGTCCCTGCACTGATAGCAGGCAGCTAAACTTGGCAAGCGCGCGCGTTGTGTGTTCTGCGGGTGAGGTATTGCGGTCCCTGTTCCCCGGGACGCTGCCACCCTCTTGACCCCGCAGTGTCGGGAAAGGGGGACGCGCGCGTGCGAACGCGGGCGCCTGTCGGAGCAGGTTAGAGTCTCGGTGACTCAGAGGGAGCAGAAGCCCGACACGGTGCAACTCAAACACATCGGGGGCACTACCAGGAATAACAAAGCACAATGCACAATAGAAGGGAAGCTAGTGGCTGCTGCGATCGCGGGGAAATCCGTTTGTTCGCGCATCAACAGATATTGTTACTGCTAGACTGAGGTGCAAACCAGCAAAGACGAGGTGCCTTGACCTTCCTGTACCGGCTCAGGCTGCTCAAAATGACAGGAAACGCCACAAAGTGCTGCTTGAAATACAAAATCTATAATGTTTTTTACAACTCTCAGCCAGACCTTTGAAACTTCTGGTTTCGCACCGTTGAACAAAACTGCCCCCGCGTATGATGGGACTAATAATAACTATTGATCAGTTTGATGAAATCCAGGCCGCAAAAACACATAACTCTCGGAAATCTGCACTCTAATTAAATGTTTGCTTTGAGGAACTTTTGAACTGGTTGTGAAACAGTCTCAATTCAACACTGATGCCTCTTATAGTATACCTAGTGAACGAGACCAGTGCACGTCCAACATGTTCTCACTACTGAGGCGCAAGATGGCAGAGAAAATTGAAAACTTTGTGGAGCTTTGAGAATGTCGGGTTTGTCAAGATAAGAAACCGGCACGGAGCGTAAAAAAAAAGATCCAAACGTTTCCACGTCGTGATGTCACGTCAGCTCGCGTTTGTGCGAAACGTCCTTGTCGGAAGGCGTAATCAAGGCTCTGCTGCTTGTTATCTGATTCCTCACGGAATCTGACAAAAAGATCACGCGGGTTCACCAGAAACTCCTTCAGCTCACACTCGTAGAGTCGTTTTAGACGTCTCTCTCAGTTCTATAATACAAAGCAGGGGTCTGTTGTCGGGGTGTTAAACCCTCCAGCAGGTTTTTTTTTTTGGGGGGGGGGGGGGGGGGTCGGTTCGTTGCCTTGTTTTAGAGTTTAGTGGGAGAAAAGCAGTTAAGAACAAGCGCGTCCATATCACTGACCCACAACTCCAACGTCAGAGCGACCCCAATCCTTATCACAGTGTGTGTGTGTGTGTGTGTGTGTGCGCGTGTTTGCATATATCAGTTTATGTGTGTGTAGTGATACAGTGTGCTGGCAGGGACTCTGGGTCTGTTTCAGTTCATATCACTGGAAGTGAACATGGTGTATACTGTATGTAGCTTGAAGCAATTAATAAAGCATATCCCCATATGCTCCCGCTGGGATATGTCTGTCTGCAGTCTAACTGTAAATGCAGCATTTTTATTTTTATTTTAGTTTGGAGCAGCATGGATCATCCCTCATGCTGGTTACAGATGAGTCGATCAGGAGAGTTAAGAGAAAACAGTGTTGTTGTTTTTTTTTTTGTCCAGACTCGGCTCCATTAAACTGAACCAGATTTCTGTCAAACAGCATCAAGTTGAAGGAAGACAACTCTGACCCTATTTTTTAATGGTTTAACAAACCGGCTCAGAGTTCATGTGTTGTTCCTTTCAATTTGAGGATTGAGGTTATTTTTACTTGAGCTGTTTGTATTCCATCCTATAATTTAGGAACTGGGGGGAAAAGAAAAAAAAGCATCTTTTCTTTTCTTCTCTTAAACAAAGGAGCTTGGATTCCTAATGGATCACATCGGCAAGGTCACTTTGACCGCTCAGCTGCCTCATACGAGCCCAAAGTCTTCTGTCCAGATTACAAACAAGGCCTTATTATTAAATGCTCGTCTTTTATCACTGTGCGTTCGTCTAATCCTCGGTTTTGTGTTGCATTGCTTTTGGTTGGTTTTGTGACGCAAACAAACTGTGATTGACGGTCCGAATAGGATATTTGACGGTAACAGCCGGTGACACGGTCATCTCTGCTAGCCCTCGTAGTTCTGCCCCCCCCCCCCCACTCTGCTTTGTCTCTCTACTCTCGCTGCACAACAGACCGCGAGTGAATCTTTCCATCAATAATGGATGGGAGCAATGCTTTGAGCTTTTTTGTTTAGAGTTCAGCGGTGCCTGTACGTTGCCGAGCCAGTGCATTACTTCGTCTGTTGCTCCATCAAGCCCGCTGGAGGAAAAGGAAGTGGAATACGACGGCGCAGTTAGCATAGAGGAGGACTGACGAGTCCGATCGTCTCAGACGGATCCAAAAGCGGGGCGGAAGTGTGTGCCCGGCATGCTGAGCGCGCGTGTGTGTGTGTGTGTGTGTGTGTGTGTGTGTGTGTGTGTGTGTGTGTGTTCGCCGGCATTTCAAACGCTCCGAAAAATAATTTAAGCAGAGCTTCGCCGACAAATTACAGCCATTAGCATATCGGAGTGTTTGGCTCGGCAAAAGTTTGATGTTCATTTGTGTTTCTTTTGATCCTCTTTTCCAGCCGCCTCTGTCACGTATTGAACATAAGATCGTGTAAATTGCCCCACGCGTCCTAACGATGTGAGCAATTTTGCTCAGGCCCAATGTTCCCCTGCTCTCCGTAATGGGCAAATTTGCTCCCGTTTAGTTGTTGTTTGCATTGTGCACTTCTTCTTCTGTGTCTCACAGACAGAACCAGCCGCATTGTTAGCTGTGTCACACACCGGTTCATCTTCCCCGAGCAGGTCTCTCTGCTGTCTTTTATCTGTGTTGACGTGTGGCGTGCACGGTCGAGCCTCTGTGTGTGTGTGTGTGTGTGTTACTTTAAAGTGGGTTATTTGGATTCCTGGCCAGTCTTCAATAAACTCAAGCTGTAGCATGGGGTGATAAGAGCCTCCGTGGTGCAAACATTGACTGGAAACTCCCTCTACACATAGTTTCCATCAAGTGTTGCTCATATAGGAATAAGACCGTGGTTCTTCAGGGCCTGTTTTTTTTTTTTTTTTTTTTTTTTTTTTTGCTGTACAATAGTTTGAAACATTATCGAGATGACAGTAGAGCAAATACTTCGAACAACACTGTGCGGTACTCTCAAGATATGCCAGTTCTATATTGGGCGTCTTCCTTGCTCCAGTACAGGCTGTTCTCTTACACTGTTTGTAAAGTAATGACATTGTTACATCCCACAGTGTCAATTCGTGTGTGTGTGATCCACGCGAACAAGGGAGTAAAAAAAGAGCGACAAACTCCCAACATGGAGAAAAACACCGGCCTTTATTTGGCACGTAACTTCCGTAATTAAGTAGCCAAACTTTTCCATATTTCAACTCAAAACTTGTGATCTTTTACAAAACCTAACTAAGCGGTTTTGTTGCCTGAACCTAACTTAAGTTGTTTCCTGTTAAGACGGACATTTCTTTTTGAAAAGACCGTATGTAACAAGCGGAAATTGTGTTGCTGTACACACAAAAAATGAGGAATAACTTTTCGTAAGATATCATGTTGATATCCGTTGCGTGAGGATTTGTTGCACAGTAACACTTGCCATTGTAACTGTCCTTGGTGTGTCTCTTCCCCCCCCCCCACTTCCTGTCACCTCTCTACTGTGTCCTTTTTAACACAACCTCAGAAATAAACCAACATTTTTTTTTTTTTGCGGATTTCAAGCATTCCAGCCAGTTTTCAAGCCCAGACATTTCTCATTGATCTTTACCTTATATATATATATGAAAAACAAATGCCTGTCAATTCATGTTTATATATGCATACAAGGCAGATGAATGGAACACATTATAGTAATCAAATCAATCAGCTTGATTCTTGTTCTGTCACATGCACCAAGTTTTTAATTAAACACTGGCAGCACAGTGGTGTCAGGTGAATCCCTTCAGAAGTTTCGTCGCCACATCTCCCGCCAACGGAAGTGGAAAGTTAATCAGTTTGCCCTTGCCACAACGCCGAACCGTCTCACAACGTCTAACGCACATTCGTGATTCATTTTCCAAGATATCGCGCTGACGGACGAACGTAACGAAACGGGGTGAAACACGACCCCGACTTTGACCTCGGACAGCCGAATCCAGTGTGAACGAGGTCATGAGCTTGAGAAGTGCTCGTCGCCTGTGTTGCAGTCGGCCCTGCTTTCCCATCGCCCTCCACTACCGTCAAATTAAACAGGATCCCCGTGTCTGACTTTTATGAACAGCAGTGAAAAATAACCACCGGAGTTTATTTGGTGTTACAAAGGCACTATACGTAGCTCTTTGTTGGATAAGCTGCTCTTTAAAGAAACCGATTCCTGAAAGGTTTCTGGCGAGGAATTCAAGACTCAATAACTCAAGGCCACGCAACAAAGTGTTAGTTATGCTTTTGGGCAAAGTGTCACAGCAGCTCCAAGCCTGATCTGAAAGAAATTAAATATCTTTCTCTTTAGTAGGTTGAGGAGTTACAGACGCCTCATTGTTGCAGCAGTAGAAACACATGTGACCTTGAGGGGAATAGGGAGAATGTTAAGGAGCAATTCAGTGTTTGTTGACTGCATGTGTGTGTGTGTGTGTGTGTGTGTGTGTGTGTGTGTGTGTGTGCGCGCGAACCAGTGCGCTCATTATTTGACAAGTTTATCATGCGCTTTGCATTAATATGGTGGAGTTCAAAAGGTTCACAGTGTTTCCTCCAGAGAGCTGTACTTGAATGTTTGCTCAAATTCAGTCAGATACTTTTCATGACAAAAATATAAAGTAATGTTTTGGTTTTTTTTTTTTCCTCCAAGTTGTTTAGGAGTTCAGACTCGAGTCAGACACCGACGTTGACTGAAGTTTTGCTGTTTAAATCAAAGGGGGCGATGTTGACATGAATATTGGGTTGAAAGTGTATCGAGGAGATTTTGTGTTTGCTTGGCTCGACTGATGACAAGTTATGTAAAGCTGTGGTTTGACGAATATGGAGTTAAACAAGAGCCGGTTGGATATTATCCATAATTGGATTGTATACGATTATGAACAAAGGAAATGTGAGCTATGAACAACATAAAACTCACATTTATGACACTTAATGACAGTTAAAGTTACTACAAGACTCCAGCGGGGCCTCCGGCTTCGACCAGCGGTCGGGGGGGTTTCCGGCGGGAGGGGGAGAGCTCAGCTCCCGGCAGAAGAGTCTCCGCCTCCGGCCAGGAGCACGGCTTCTCCTCGCTGCTCTCCCCGCTGGAAGCCAACACCGCACTGATGGAGGCCGTAATGCTGGGCCCGCTGCAGGGAAGAGAGGACCAGGACCGGGAAATACGAGGGTTTTCTCAAGGGACTATGGTGCTCGGAAACACTACCGCTCTTGTCCACAGGGAACACCGAAATCAATACAAAATGAAGACTAATTTATTTTGTTTCCTACAGGTTTCTCATAGTTCTGGCCTGCCTCATGCTCAGCGTTCTGTCTACCATCGAGCAGTACCAGGCCCTGGCTCACACGACACTCTTCTGGGTGGTGAGTGTTGAATTTGATTAAACTGAAAAGTAACTCCTGGGGTTGACCATTAAAACATTGTTTTGTCTCTAGTTTGTCTGATTGTGAGATTGGATCTACCTCTAGCAGAGGTTTTAATTAAAAGCTAAAGATTCATTGAATCCCAACTAGACCGTCCGAACCCTCTCAGTGGACAGCAGCGTTTGGGGTCAAATGGGTCCAGCTTTTGCTGTAGGTAATGTGGGCTCAAAACCAGGCGGCAACATCCAGGTCTGAAAAGTGACGCCAATTCAGAAGTGCCCGTAAACCTGCATTCTTTCTAATGTCCATCAGGGGGCGACTCCTCTGGTTGCAAAAATAAGCCTGATTGTATGAAAGTCAATGACAAAACTTGAGCCTACTTCTCACTTGATTTATGTTCTCAATCTCTAGTTTCAAGTCTTCTTTACATTGTGTTTCAGTTCATGAAAGTTAATTGCGACAGTTTTGGTCGACTAACGATGTCTTTTTCAGCATTCGGTCATCGCCACCCTCTCGTGTCACATCTGGTTGCAAAAAAAAAAAAACAAGATGGCGACAGCCCAAATGCTGAATGTGAGGCTTCAAAACCGTAGTCCACAAACCAAACCTCACAGCGATTATGTCCACTTCTTATACACAGTCTATGCGCTCAAAACGAGAGACTTTAAAGCCTCGATCAGACCAGAAAGTGTCTTTGTGAAATTAATTAGGTGGTGCTGACACGCTTGGCGATGCGGTGATTATTGATGGGGTCTATAGCTCGCCTGGTCCCAAACAAACAGGACAATTAGTTTGCTTCATTCCAGAGACGTATTTGTATGCCGCTGCTGCTCTCACAACTGCAGTCTGCAGATCCATGCTGCATCTCCGTTGTGGGGCAGTTTCTACTCCAGCAGACCGGGAGTTATATAAAGTTAGATGGAGTGACTGTGATAAAAGATCAGCAAGATATATTCCAATAAATCGGTTTGAAGTCCTGTAGTGTGAAGCAATCAAAGACTGAAATCTGTATGTAATCCTTGCAATAACTACAGAGAGTTAAGAGAAAAAAAAGTGCTTCAACACCAGCTCTGAGACTTGTGGTTTACTCCCCATAAAGATTAAATGGATTAGCGCAGCACTTAGATGGACACAACAACTTGTGTCCCTGCATGTTAAACTGCCTCACTTTGTGGCGCATGACATAAATCCGCTCACATCTAACAAATGGAAGTGATGATAACGGGTTTTTACTGTCGATGGCGGCGATGCTCCGCAGGAAGGTACAGCGGTGCGACCAGTAAAAGAGGAGAAAAAAGACGAGAGCCGGCCCTGTTAATAATGCAGCTTTCAGAACATTAAAAGAAATGAACCGATCAGCTTTATAGATATTTTACGAGGTTGCATGCATCCCACGTTTTTTTTTGTTTTTTTGTTAGACCTTCAGGATGTGTTTGGGCAAAGAAACACTGGGCGTAAACAAACGGCGTCGTTCGTTTGCAGGAAGACTCCTCGGTGTGTGTTTAATGATCCAGTTCAGTGGCGCATGAAGCACATGCGTCTGACAGATACTGTACTAGGAGAGTGATTGTGACTTGAAAGAATCTAAATCTCTATCTAATCCAAATGTTTCCTTGTAAAAGCACTGTTTGCGTTAGATACAGCCTGTCGTCTTTTGTCCCCCCCCCCCCCCGCGGCAATCTTTGCTTTGACTTCCACCATCTGCTCAACACTTCTGCTTTTTTTCTTTCTTCTTCTGTTTCTGTTGGCTGGCATCTGCAAACAGGCCCGATTCTGATCTTCTGATCGTTTTGTTCCCAATTGCCATGTTGCATCTTCATTGACGAATCAAAAAATGATAACGACGTTCCTGAAACAGTGCGGTCGATAGGCGTTGAGTCATTATGAAGTTCTTTGAAAGGACAAATATGCTGGTTAACCTTAAGCACAGGATAAGTTAAAGAGTAAACAGAGGTGTTAAATGAATCACAATTTCTGTCAAAAGCTGCAACAATCAACACCAGGATTGTGAGGACGGTGTGCTAAAACAACAAGTATCACACTTCACTTTTTGTTGTTTGAAAAGCAATTTCATGTGTTGATTGACCTAACCACTGCCTGACAGAGTAAACAATTCAGGCACACGCAGGTCTACATCGACTATTTTTTACCCTGCAAACAATTTCGGGGGGGGGGGGGGGGGGTCCCGCTGGCCTGAGAGGGCAACGGCCCCTCCTCTCAAGTCAATAGTAAATGGGGGAAACTTAACCCCGAGACACCAGATGCTGAGCGCAGGAACTATTTGGGTGATGGGTGAGTCATTCGAGCTCCGACAAAAGAAAACCTCAAGAAAAGGATTAAAAGGACTCGAAGATTTTCTTATAAGAGGCTCGGAGCGTGCCGTATGTGACAAGTTCACCTTGGCCTGAGGATAATGGGATGAAATGGTCATGGTGTTTCATGAGGCGGCACATCAGCAGTCTCAAATCCTACAAGTCCATTGTTGGATTCTAAGAGGCTGCGGCGTATGAACCAGACCTGTAATTATAAGGAAAAGTGTGATACTTGTTGGTAAACACCACTAAATCTGGAATTTTATGGCACAATGTTGTTCTGCCTTAAATTCACCCAGGAGATATTTAATCTCCTCATTCTTCTCTTCAACACAGATAATGAATAATTAATATTTGCCATGCTCCTAAACCTACCAAAATCTCAAACGTTCATCTTTTCCATCCTCCGTCCCAAAGGGGCTGTTTTTGTACTTTGTGCTTTCTAGTTCTAGAGATTTGCTGTGACCCTGCCACTCTTTCATTCTCTCCTCCCCCACCACAGAAGCATCTTCTTTGTCTTGCTGCTTTCTTCCTGCACACTCAAGGTTAACAGAGACCACGCTGTTCTTTACTTGGAGATGCAGCGCCGGCTGACAGTGTTTGTAGCTGTGTGTTTGGCCAGATGCTTGGCGCTTTGCCCAAAAGATCCACATTTCCCAAAAGGTCTTGTTTGTTTAGTTTTTTTTGGATCCAAAAAAATTTGTGTAAACTTTTTATTTTATTTCTGGAAACAAATCCTGGCAACTCAGCCTGTTTTAGTTAAAAAAAAAGACCATTAAGTCTTGCTTTATTGGTCAGGGAGGATGAATGAAGGTTGTGGACGGAGGAATGACAAGGGTCGAGAATGAAGGGAGGGATGAAATGAGGGTCGAATGGGGATCGATGGTGGGTTTGGGTCGACTCATTGTGGAGATAATGACTAGATGAGGTATCGTAGTTTGATTGTCCCCTTCTGTAATGAATGTGAGGAAGGATTTAAGGGCTGAGGGATTTGACAACCTAGAGATATGAAAGAGAAGAGGTTAGGTAGAGGTAGAAGGATTTGAATGGAGTTGGTGTTTGTTTCTCAACCTATATGATTTTTAATTATTTTATAAACCTCTAACCAGGAGCAACATAACTGTAAACCGTAAACCCGAACTGAGCCTCACAGAGAGAGAACACCTGCTGCCGCATGACGCATTATCAATTAACAAACAGCCACGATTAGAAAAGATCCTTACTATCATAGTAATAGTGATCCAGCAACCAGCCACCTCATGGTGGAATTTGCAAGCTAGCTAACTAGCCAGTCGCTAGTTAGCGAGCTGGGGTGGAATTTGCAAGCTAGCTAACTAGCCAGTCGCTAGTTAGCAAGCTTGGTGGAATTTGCAAGCTAGCTAACTAGCCAGTTGCTAGTTAGCGAGCCAGCTAGTTAATTCTGCCATGCGTTAATGCTACACTGGTTACAGAAAATGAGCTGAATAAAGTTGTCACTCATTGTTGATAGCAATTAGCTTTCCTACACTGTGACGTGTCTGGATGAAGCGTTAAGTTGTTAAATTTTACTAATTTTTACTCTACACTTCACAAATAACATTACTACTCCACTGCTTGTTTAACGTGTTACTGCTAAACCTCAACTAAGTAAGTCTTCGACTTGCTGTAAGTCTGTTCAGTTGTTTACGGAAGTTTGCTCGCTACAACGGTCGCAATGGCAAGGGTACACAAAAAGAAAATGGCCGCCGCTCCGACCGTCCTGCTACGTTGATTTGATTGGAAATGTCAGTTCTACTCCTGTATCATTTCTATGGACACACCACTCCGCCTTGTGTTACTTGTTCCCTTTGTTGGTTGGGTTGGTTAGGTTTAGGCATGAGTAGTGAGATTAGTTAAGTATGGGTTAAGAATATCAGAGACAGAATAGTCTGTGTCACTCTTTCCCCAAGGTAGATGACGTCATTTTGCACAATAATTAGCCATGGGCTTCTGTTTGTTGCACGGAGAGTGTGTATTTTGAGACAAATAGGCTTTCGTTCCAATGTGACATTTTTCTGATTATTGGGGTTTCAGAATAATAGGCCGTTGGAACAATGGCATGGCACCATTAGCAGAGTATAGTTTGGACCAGGTCCCATTTGGGTCCCCGGTCGGGTCTCATTTTCTCAGAACCGAGTGGATCCGTGAGGACGCTCTTCATCGGCGGACAGATGGTATTTCCTCACTAGTCGTGCTGTAGGTGTTTAGACTCTTCATTATTCTGAGTCCTTTTAGGATTACTCTTTCATGTTGGCTTAAACGTTGAGTTTGACAGATCCAGATTGTAGAAACAGCTGTTGACAACACAATCTCAACTGCAGGTTCACTTTCTTTTTTTCCAGATTGTTCTGGAGTGTTTTGGACCACAAGGCCTTCTGTTTCTTTGGTGAAGAATTACTTGTCGTGTTTACATTTTTAAGCAAACACAGACAATTTGTGTTAAACAGTCAAGTCTCTGTAACAAGCCAGTAAGTGGACTCAAAAGTCAACTTCTGTTTCTAAGGTCCAGCTCTAATAAAAACACTTTTATTTTGATTCTCTATGCCTGTTTCTGTGCGCCTCCTGTTTGTTGATGTATTGCTCTTTTTTGAATGGACCATTTGTTTTTCAACCTTGAAGTAGAAATCATCTGAGAACTAATGAAGGAATACAACATTTTATATTTTTCTCTTTCAAAAACACAATTTATCAAACTATGAATGCATTATTTATTTTTTACCAGACTTCTATTTCATATTCACTGAAGTTTTGATCTTTGGCTCTGATGAAGAAAGACACCTCCAATAATTCCAAGATGAAAACGTCACCTGCTGTGCAACATGAAAGACATCCTCTGCACGAATCCCCGAGTTTGTCCCGTCCTTCATCGCAAAGTGTTCATGTCGCCACTAAAAATCTATGAAAGGGCGTTGAGTCACTTTCAAACAGCTTCATTTCCAAATTCTTGTCAATGATTAAGAGACGGTGGAGGTAATTTCATTAGCATTCACACTGCAGTTCATTAATTTCCATGTGTTGGTGTAATTGTGTGCTGTAATTGATTTTCTTCTAATCCATTTGTCCTCGAGGGGCACTGGAGGAATTGAAATGGAGCAGCTTTAATTGAGAAGCCTTAATTGTACGAGCTTCATGTTTAGCCTTGGACACATGCTGTTATGGCTTGTTTGCGTTTTATTGTCACACAAATTAAAAGTAATGAGAATAAGAACGAGAAGAAAAGAAGGAAGTAATTCAGATGTGGTACGGTGAATGTGAACACCGCCATCAGCCCATTAGCTTAGCTTAGCTTAGCACAAAGACTAGGAACAGGGGGAAATAGCTAATGGCTCTGTCTAAATGTGGAAAAAAAATCAGCCTATCAGCACCTCTGAAAGTCACTTTTTACAAAATCTGTGCAAAAACTGAAGTGTAAAAATGTTCTGGTTTTGGGAGGTTGTGGTTATTTCCTTGAGTCTTGCCGATGCTTGGTCAGGGCCCCTCGGTGTCTGATACCGATGCGCGAACGCCAATGTAAACCCAGCGGCGTCACTATTACACTTTTAAATGACATAGTGTGGAGAACGAGACAGCACACGGTGGTACGGTCAAACAGAGGACTTTCGCCCAGGAGAACGCCGATCGTGTCCCGTGCCAACTAAAAGTATATGTTGACATTTAGTCAGCTGTTGGTCATGTGACTCACATAAGTCGCCAGTCACTTGAAAGTGTTAATCAGTAATGCTGAAGTCAATCCCGCTCTTTTCCTAAACCTAACTAAGTGGTTTTGTTGCCTAAACCTAACTTCCTTTGAAGACGAAAGTTTATTTTGAAAAGACATTGTGCATGCAACGAGTGGAAACTGACACAAATAAGACAAAGGTAAATTAGCTTTGGAGCTGCTGCTAGGTGCCTTTTGGGCAGAGCCCGCTCGTTTCAAGCCCCTTGTGTTAAGCTAAAATGACTAGCTTGGTGGTGGTAGCTTCCTATTTACCGTCAAGATATGAGAGAGGTATCTACGGTGTCCTTTCCTTTAACTTCTAACCTGAAGCGGTGGCTCAGTGGGAACAGCGGGTTGTCTTTCAAACACAAGGTTGGCGGATCAATAAGAAGAGTCCCTCAGCGAGACAAGTTGTGTCTCCCAGGGGGTTCACAGCATCCTACAACACTGAGGGCGGGTTAAATGCAGAGGTGAAACTCTAGCATGTGTGTGTATGTAGGGATGGGTTATGGGGAGAATCAAATATCAAAGATATTTTTGAACAACTGCGATGATTATTGTAGGATTGACTATTGGTGCCATCTCAAAAATATTTACACGATGAGATGTTTGATAAATAATCATCAGTAATGTGGATAGAATGACGAAGAAGTGGATAAATGCAAATAACAGAACTATAACGCAGCTTTTAAAAGCAGGAAAAGACTTATGCCATAATATCCAAAATCTAAGATAATATAGTCTCATAATATCTTGCTCTATATGGCTGTTTCAACAAGGTTTAAAGTCTTTCGCCCACATTTTTGTAACTACTCCTCGAAGTAAACATGTTGGATTTAACAAGTATAGATACATATTATCAATCTAGTTGTCAAGGTGACAAAATCACTTTTTCTCTTTCAGGTCCGAGCACGTTTACCGGTGTAAATAGAGAATGAAATCAATGGCGTGGTACAAATTAAACGGTGACAAATGGTGCAGCTGCTGATAGAGAATCCATAATCCTTAATGAATTAGACGGAGGAGCTGCACTTGAAATAAAAAAGAGGAGGAAGTCAAGAGGACCATCGCATCTACAATATCAGTTTTTCAAAGTACACTTTTCCTGAGGTCTGAGCAGCTGTTCAGGTGTTGCATTGAATATCTTGCAACAACACCCGGTGTCCTTCTAGCTCATTTGTCTCTCCCTCATTCCTCTGGCAGGAGATCGTCCTTGTGGTGTTCTTCGGTGTGGAATATTTTGTCCGCCTCTGGTCAGCCGGCTGCCGCAGTAAATACGTTGGCATCTGTGGCCGGCTGCGCTTTGCCAGGAAGCCAATATCTATTATAGGTGGGAACACAACCCCCGTACACACACACACACACACACACACACACACACACACACACACATATCCATACACACCGCGCGCACAAGCAGACGTGTCGCTCCTCACCCACACTCGCTATTTAAACAATATCTGTAATAAATCCTGAGCTGCATCCCAAAATGAGATACCTCAGACAAATTCAGCATGAAATTAAAACTGTCACTGCAATATTTTTTTCTACCTTCATCTTTTTATTCTTAAAATTGGACCCTCCAGGTGATTTTTTTTTTTTAAATATGCAGCAATGACTATTAGCATTACCATTATTTGCAACCCCTCTCACCTCAACTGAGAATCATTTTTCATAATGAAAACCAATGATTATTTCCTAATAAAGGAATTATTCTTTTTTTTTTTTTTTTTACTTTTTCAAACCTCACATGGAGGACAACGGTTGCTCTTGTTATGCTGAACCTCTGTATATTGAACATCTGCACGTTTAGTCCATATCTATACTCATTGCCCCTCATTCTCTGTCATGACAGATCTGATCGTGGTTGTCGCCTCAATAATTGTGCTGTCAGTGGGCTCCAAAGGACAGGTCTTTGCCACCTCCGCTGTAAGGTAAGAGACAGCGTATGCAGTCAAAGGTCTCTGGCTCGGTTGCATCAACGAGGATTAATATAATCTCAGAATAGTTTTAATCAAAGTTTCATAAAACTAGGTTTGAAAATTCAAAATCAAGCAGAACTCTGTTGGACAATTAAAAACGTTGTTTAGTAAATCCAAGTTTAAACCAAAACCAAATGCTTAACTCAATATGGAGATGCTTGCTAACACAAACTGAAATAAATAGATAAATATATATATATATATAGATTTGCATGCTGTTAGTGACTGCTGCTCTGTATTCCAACAAAATGTTTGCTAGCTAGCTAGCTAGCTTGCTAAAAAGTCTGGTAGTTAGACGTTTTGTCATGATGGCTCGACCGAGAACAACCTGGTAGCAAATTTAATGGAGCAATATTGCCAAATAATAGAAGATAAGCAAAAAAATGACAATTTTTTTTTTCACAAACGAGAGTCAATCTTCCTGTTCAGATCCATAACTTGCTGAACTTGCAAACTTTCTTTGAGAAACTTGATTATTTTGCTGTTGACAGTTGAACCTCCTCAAGTGTAGGTTTTAAAGTAAATACTGCGTCCCATCTTAAATTGGAGTTTGGTGCAACACAATCTAATTTAATCTATGTTACTATAGCAGTACAAATTAAAGTGATGTTTAAAGAGCTTTTGATGAGAGCATGTGGTGTTGTCTTTGTGGCAATAGTTTAGACTTTGGGACGACTCCACATACTTCTGGTCGCAAAATGTGTGTGTACATACATATTTTATGTCGGCATTTAAACACCTTTTGTTATTTTCCAGAGGGATTCGCTTCCTGCAGATCCTGCGAATGCTCCACGTGGACCGGCAGGGAGGGACCTGGCGTCTCCTCGGCTCCGTCGTCTTCATCCATCGGCAGGTACTCGAGCTTTGATTGAGGGTGTAAGACAGCAGGGGAACTCTGGAACTCTGGGGTGATTTCTGTCACAACAGGAAACATCTGTCACCGTGGACACCGATAGACCCCTATAGACGGTTAAGCTATTTCTTTGCGGCGTTTGCCTGCAAATGGATAACGTTCCGCAAGCAATCGCCATTCACAATAAAATAGATGGCCCATTCTTTATTACCTGATTGAAAGGTGCAGATGGGTGTAATGCTGCATTCGCATGGAATCAGGCAGACAGAGTTCTCGGCGGCACAGGAAAAAACGAACCGAACAGTCCAACTGTCTCAAATAGCTGAAATATTTTAACCGTGGAAGGCAACGCCATCGACCGTTACCGTTGCCGGTATTCTCTGCCGGCGTCGCATCGTTTTACTAATCTGCTCTCGTACCCTAAAATGATTTACGGTTTGCTGTGAACCATTTGCCTGATTTCCTGTGAATGCAACATAAGACATAAATCTAGATGTCACGGATACTTTTTTTTTTTTTTTTTTTTTACGATTGACTGAACATTCTGCGATATTGAACCCATCGTGGAAGACGTCTTCACAACCTAAGGCCTTGTGTTGTGTGCATTTCCTTCATTTTCCATTACTTTTTTTAAAAGCCTAAAAAGAGGAGACACTCTCCAATATTCCAGGCGAAACTGAGAGAAAAAGACAGAGAAAGAAATGCAGAAATGTATTTTTGTTCTTATTCCTTGAATCATCTTGTGAACCCTTCAGATTTATTGAGCCCCAGGTGGAGAACCTGTGGTTCAGGAAACGCTCATGACCAAAATATAATTGCAAATATTTGTAATTCAAATGAAGTTCCCTCTAGTATCCACACTAGCATTTTCCATTCATTCAGGGTAGTGAAGGAGAACAAGTAAGCGTTGGTGTAGACTTCTGAGGGTTGAAGCTGCCGGCGACTACTCCAGACTAGCTGATTTGGGATGGACTTAAATACGGTGCATCTGGTACACATATTTGATTATGATTTTATGAAAACTTCATTCGTCCAGGATAATCTCATTGAGTTTTTGAATCTCTTTTGTAAGGGAGTCCTCGTCAAGATGACAACGTACATGAGAAACACAGAAAAGAAAACAGCAAAAACTTAAATACAGCACAAAATCGTAAAAAAAAATTGACATAAAAGAGAGGACAGACTTAGAACCAACCAGCAGACTGTTAGGGAAAGTACATTCAGTGCTCAAATGATCCTTAATCCTGTTGTATCACGTAGCTTAAACCAAGATAAGGGTCCAAAAATGTTTTTAGCTTTCACCAAAAACGGTACACGATTTAAGAATGACGAATATAATTTGTCTTCAAAATTGGAGGTGTAAGTGTGGCCAGATTGAGATTCCCGTTGGCAGAGACGTGCTTATAATTAGTCCTGATTGGGTTTTAAATGCATCAGACATTTTAAGTAAAGGAAGCTTCTCTCTCAACACGACACCTGAACATGTTGTTCTGCCGGTCTCTTACCTCAACGCGCGGAACTTCAGCCTCTTCGCGTTAACAGCTGGAGTTTTTAGAGTCAATGGAGTTTCAGCCACTTCAATCAGCATCCAGTCTTCGTGTATCACAGCATTTAAATACACGCCGAGTAGCAGTCTAGCGCTTGTGGCTTGTAAACACAATTTGCACAGTTGCTCTTCGAACGCACGCTGGCAGATTGGAAGCACATGTTTCCTGGATGTGTTCGCCAGGTCACAGCAGCAGCCACGTATCTACTAAACCGCTGGTAGTGACTAAGATGTACTTGACTGGATTTAAAGCTGTTATTTTCCCAAGAATCACGCATTTAAGTTGCAAGCAGCAATTCTTACAGGCTCTCATTTCCACTGACAAAGGTTTGATGGCCAAAATGTCCAAAATAATAAGTGTAGTCATATGAAGAAATAGCTGAGTACCAATGGACCGTAACACAATTTGTGAAGTGTAATGCAAGGATAGGTTTATGCTATTTCGAAGGAGGCAAACACAGCCATTACCCAGGTCTTTGCAATAATGCTGCAGCTCCTGGAAGAAAAAATCCGAAAGTGACAGTTTTGGGCCGAGACACAAATACGAATTTCACTCATCATGAATTCTGGGCCGATTTAATGCAGTGAGTGCTCCGGCACTCCGAGTGGTTAAACACAGTTTAAATTACGTAGTAGGTGAGCGCAGAGAGAACGTTCACTTAAAGAGCTCTTTCAGAAAGCAGTAGTCCAATTACAGTCAGACAGGATAAGAGCTAAGCCCAATTAGACCTCCTGAGCAAATCACAGATAGCTCCTTATTGAATCCGCAATAAGATGCTTCATAGATATTTTAAATACACCGGGAGAGATCAGCGGTCTGGATTTTTAAAAAAAAAAGTATAATGATTTAGTGCCCATCTGAATTCAATCAATATACCCCTCCAGGTATTATTACTGAACATGCTTCATAAACTTTGTTTCTCCATAAAGCTTAATACATTTTCTCTTTTGGTACTTATGTGGCACTTTGACATCAGTTGCAAGACAATCAATGAATACATAACTAATGTAATTGGAATTTTGTCCAATTTTGACAGCTTTTAGATTATGATTTAGTTGTTTTTAGTCCAGAGTTCAAAAGTCATATTTAGTCAATTTCATCCTTTTTAGCTCTGGGCATTTTGGTCCCCACATTTACTGACATTTAGTCATCAAAAGATTGGTTGACAAACATGACGTGAACAATTTAAATCGAGACCAACAATGAGCATTTTAATCTGCAATCCAAAAAAAAAAAGTCATCCAATTGATTTCAGACTTAAACAACTGGCACTGAAAATCAGCCACAAAATTATTAAGAATGCAGCTTTGCAGGGAGGATGTCTGGTCTGATGTTGTTAATTGAAGCAGAACATCCAGGCATGAAACGTGTTCTGACTTGCATATTAATATTTAACAAACACCATCCAACAAACGAGGTCTCCGGGTGAACGGAACATATGCTCTTTACAATAGACACTAATTGACCCTTCGCTAAGCCCCGCCCTCCGGCTCCTGCTCCGTCAAGCTGTCAGAGCTCTGTTACCGTGGCGACCACACTGTCACTAACTGCTTACCCGGAATAAATATTGTAAATGTGTTTGAAGGAAATATCCAAGATGTCGAATTGATTCAGCAGTGAAAACAGATAAAGATAGAAGCTAAAGTGTATTGATAAAAGTGTAAAAGTGAACCACCACGTCACCTGATGGAGGCGGAGGACAATGAATTTAAGGGACAACGCTGTTCCCGTAAAGCAGGTCTTTTTTTCACTGTTCCAACAATTAAAAACTAAAAGCAGCATGTGTAAACTCACTATACCTTCAGTAGCTAGCGTAGCACAGACGTGCTAATGCTAGTTAATGATGTGCTAACGTACTCTGCTAATGTTAGCTCCGCAGGTTTTTACGCAAAACGTAACGTTTTAGATACATATGTCTCCTTTCAACCTCTCCGGGTAACGAGTATTACACAACGTTTAACCGTGACTATAGCTCCAAATCCACAAAAGCAGCCCCAAATATCAAGAAAATCTGAAAGGACTGCATGAGAGTCTGTGGAGCAGACTCTCTTGTAGACACTCTTGTCTCTAATTCGTTTTTTTTCACAAAATATTAGCTCATATTTATTCAGGGGTTGCAGTTAGTGACAGTGTGGGCTCCATGGTAGCTCTGAAAGCTGGGGGCGGGGCTTAGTAAAGGGTCAAAACAAAGGGTGACCTCGCTGACTGTAACAGAGGTGCTGATTTAGCACTATTAAGCTAATTTAGGCCGCAGTTGTATTGTTGTACTAGACTATGTTATAGACTGTGATTTATTCATATTATATTCAAGTTATTTCACTATTCTGTACACTACCAAATAGACTACATTCAGCAGACATGGAACCATTCAAAATCAACCTGTTAAATGTGTGTAGCCACTATTTTATGCAGGCTTTAGTATGAATGGCACGTCAACAAATCCCATGGAAAGACCAAAATCCACCCTGAATTGATCACTAGCGAGTTTTGTCTGGCTAACCGAAGCCTGATTTAACTTACTTCATGCTCCATTGTTGTCCAAAAACGTAAAGACACATCGATGAGCCACACTGGTGCAGTGGGTGACATGTGTCTTCATCACAATGAACACAGCCACGGTAGTTTGTTTTGAGCCAATCCCACATGCACCATCCTGCTGACATAGATGCTTACTAGCACCGTACTTATGTATTAATCCCGTGGCTAAATATAGTTAATAAAAGCTAATAAATGGACCTTATTGTACTCTTGTTTGAGAAACATTTGCGAAAATCTACAATGCCCAGCTGCTTTTTTATATATATATATATATATATATATATATATATATATATATATATATATATAATGACCCATTTTTACAGATTTATGTCTTCTGAAAGAGCAAATGGGCTTTAGGCTGAGAGCCACAGTGTTGACAAATGGACTTATGCATTGTTGGTTTTGGTCTTTTCATGGGATTTGTAGACTAAAGGAAAAAAAAAAAAACCTCATCTAATACCAACCTTTTCCTTAAAGTACAACATCATTACCAAACTGATATGTAGCTACTGCAGCTTGAAGTGTAAATCCACTTTTAGTTCAGCACCAAGCCAGCCGAGACAGCAGAATGCTCAGAAAATGAAATTTAATCAACACATTCACAGCACATTGGCATGAATATTCACATCCATATGTCATATTAATAGCAAACACAGCCACTCCAGACCGGTAAAATGGTATAAAATGTGGCAGTCAGGAGGGGCTGTGTAAGAAAGTACATACAATTCACCGATGTATTATTTAATGGTGTTCTCTGAAATGATCCCTTTGTTGTTCACTGACTTTGAGATGTCATATGTTTGTGCGTGTGTGTATTTCAGGAGCTGATCACTACGTTATACATTGGCTTCCTGAGTCTGATCTTCTCCTCGTACTTTGTCTACCTGGCAGAGAAAGACGCAGTCGACGGCAGCGGCTCCACCGAAATTGCAAACTATGCTGATGCCCTGTGGTGGGGAGTGGTAAGAATCTGTGTGTGTGTGTGTGTGTGTGTGTGTGTGTGTGTGTGTGTGTGTGTGTGTGTGTGTGTGTGTGTGTGTGTGTGAGATGGTTGCGACGGGCTTAATCGAAAGTCAAAAGTGAGTTTTTCGAGCCCATTCTCATTCCCAGGTTGTCACGCCTCTTGGCGGGAACCTATTTTCCCAAAAACCTAACTAGGTGGTTTTTTGTTGCCCGACCTTAAGCAAGTGCTTTTTGTTTGAGTTCACGCCGTTGACCCGGTGTTTACGACTGCGACTGTAGTTTGACGCTCTGGGCTACTTTAGTGCGTTAGAAAGTGATGCCAAGGGTGCTGACCAAATGTCAGCCGGGATGGGATGAAAATGTCTGTTAGACATCTACATCAGACCTGGTCCTGGTCCAGCCATTATTGTATACTATTGTCTGATATATGAAGGATATGATGATGTTTGAATCACTTTTAGCTTTTAGCTTGTAAAGACTAGAAGCAGGAAACAGCTGGCCTGGCTCTGTACAACGGCAGAAAGTGTGAAAACAACACTTTATAAGAGAATTTATTCTGCCTATTGGCCGTTTAGCTGCTCACCTCTTTATGCTAAGCTAAGCTAACCACCTGCTGACTGCAACGTCATAATCAACAGATTGACACAATCAGTTAATTAAGTCAACTTTGTTGAGTAAATACATTTTTTCTTATTTCCATTATGTGTTAAAGTCGTTTAATTGATTTTACATACATCGTCACACATCAACACATTTTGATCGGACTCCTCAGAACGTTAACATTGACATGAATTGTATTTTGTTTCGAGAGAGAAAGTTGAATTGACTTCTAAATATTGTTTTTGTCATGTTCCCGTCTTGCCAGAAGTAAGATTTCTTTTTTTGCAGAACACATTGAATTGTTTTAAAACAGTATTTGGGCAAGTGAAAGGTTGAACACAAACTGTTTTTATCCGTACTACTGTTGTTACAGTAGGAGTTGTGTGAAAACCCTTGGGCACATCCAGTGGGCCGCTAATACGAGCAGCAAAACAAGTAGTGCAGAGAATACAGGGTGGAAATTTATTTTCAGACAATAAGTCACCACCCACTCTGCTTTTCTGAGAAACTTCAGGGACTCTGATATTAAAAAACGTACACACACACACACACACACAGCAGAGTCATAACCACTTCTCTCATATTTGCAATATATACTCTTTATACACCACACGTTCACAGTCAGTGTTGAATACTCTCTGTGCATAAAGATGTAAGTAAGTTTGATTTGGGCAGATCTGTGGTCGGAGGGTCAGGGAAAACATGGACCTCATTGCGCTTCAGCAAACACTGTGAGTAGATTGATCACAACCATTAGAGATTGGGGGGGGGGGTTGGGTCAAGTCACAAATCATTTACATGTCAAGCAGTAAAATGAAGAATTTATGAAGCCGCGCTAGGACTCTGTGTTGACTTGGTGCTCAGACGCAGTCGGACTGTGATGGCCAGTGCCGGCCATATCATCGGCCCAGACAGAAGTGTTCTGTTGTTGCTGTTTCAATCCATCTGATTTAAAAAAAGCACTACAGGAATGCATTACTTTTTTTGGTTTTGTCATGTGTCGCAAATGTGCATTTCGTTGTGCAAGCCTATGTTGCATGATGACAATAATTATCCTTTAATCCTAGAACTGTTTTTATAGTTAAAAAGTTGAAAAAAAAGTCCGTTCAGTGCTTCTTATTGGCAATGCTAGCAACGTGGCTCTAGGAATGGCAATGTTGGTTGATCAGTCGGTCCACTTTGGTCTCGACTGAAATAACTGTTCAATGGATCTGCCATGAAATTTTGTACACACACACATATTCACGGTCGCCCAAAAGTGAAGCCTACTGTCTTTGACGATCCCTAATTCTTCCAGAAGCACCATGGTTTACATTTGTGGTATGGAGTGAAAAGTTTCAACAACTCTTGGATGGATTGCTATGAAATTTTGGCATCGACATTCAAGCTTCACTCAGGTTGAATTGTAATAACTTTGGGCAATTTCTTGACTCTTCCAGGTGGCAACCTATGATTCTGAAAAGTGAAGCCAATGCTTAAAACCTGCGTTCCTTCTAAAAGCCATCATCTCGTTGTGAAGAGAGGTTTGATTGTGTAGAAGTTAATGAGATAATTATGAGTTTATGGTCTCAATATAGTTTCAAGTCTTCTTCAATACAGCTTGATGTTCATTTAGTACATTATGGTCCATTTAGAGTCAAACAGACCATAAAGCAGGGGATGATTTAAGGCGGGGCTACACGGTGATTGACAGGTCGCTGCCACAACGTTGTCCAGTCTGGTAGACTGTGTGTCTTAGAACTTTAAACCCCTTCACAGTGTGTCTTTAGTTCATGAAAGTTAAGTATAACATTTTGGTTTTCTAAAAAATGTCTCGTTCAGCATTTGGTTGTACTTAGCTCCACCCACTTGGGACACTTCTGGTTGCAAAAGGACAAGATGGCGACGGCCAGAATGCCAAACTCAGGGGCTTCGAAACCAAAAGTAAAGCCTTCAGGAAGTCAAGTCAAGCTTTTGGTATTAATTCCTTATGTTTGTTTGTTTCTATTCTCAAAGGTGACAGTGACGACCATTGGATATGGAGACAAAGTGCCACAAACCTGGATTGGAAAGACCATTGCATCCTGTTTCTCAGTCTTTGCCATTTCCTTCTTTGCTCTGCCTGCAGTGAGTGGAGAGAGGCATTGCTGAACCAGGGCTTCATTCTTGCACAATCGCACTATTTCCTTTCAGATTACAAAAACAGAGAGTGCCTACTTTTGGTTTAAGTGTAGCTATGATTCATGTGTGAACCGGCCACTACAGTTAAAGGCCGTTGAGAACTTAACATACACACTGTCATAATATTGTGACTTAAGTGCCGGAAGGACCTTGACTTGACGGCTTAACTTTGAAACTATAATTCTCTTGCTTCAGATTTTTGTTTCTCCATTTTCGCCACTGATTGCTGGTTAGTTTCAATTGTATTTTAAATATTTTCGGTGTAGTGTTAATGCCGAGTGAGGCTCGTCCCCTTGCACCATCTCACCAGCTCAGGAAAGAAATAGTGAAGAATTAGGATTGTGTTGCGATGTTTAGAAAAGCAAGGAACCCATCACATTTAAGAAGCTGTAACCAATAAACAATACAGTGCATCTTTGGTTGACTATTTGAAATCTGTTAATTTCTATTAATGAACAAAGTGAATAATAGACTCAAATGTTTCGGCAGCCCCATTATTCCTTCATTTTTGTTTAACTTTGTGTTTATTTCCGTCGTTTGAGTCATGCTGCGGCTGCCTGTAAGTGTGTCATTAAAACTGAATTAATGAGCGCTATCTGCTGTGCCGCTGTTCACAGGGAATCTTGGGCTCAGGCTTCGCCCTGAAGGTGCAGCAGAAGCAGAGACAAAAACACTTCAACAGACAGATCCCTGCAGCCGCCTGTCTCATTCAGGTATTTGACCGAGAACACTGAGACAGAACCGCGATGCAGCCGGCGGAGTGAGGCGTCTCCGAGCCCCGGCCTTATTATTGAGACCATCCTTTCATGTCTCTTTCTTTCTTTCTCGCATTGGCATGAAATTAGTCCCGTCCAACCAATACATTGCTTCTTTTTTTTTCCCCATGCCCTTTCAGACATCGTGGAGATGTTTTGCAGTGGAGAGCTTTGATTCTGCCACATTCAAGATGTTTGTGAGGAAGAAATCCAACATCCCCGCCTCCTCTCTGTCCACCCCCAAGCCCAAGAAATCGGTTAGTAACCATTTGATAGATTTCACTGTAACTGGGTTTCCAGTTTAGTAGGTACACCAAGGCAAAACTAATGCAATATGAAGCAACAGCCCTGCAATACTGCGAATCCTGCTTTCAAGAAGGTAATAGCGGTCAGTTTGTGGAAGCTGTTTTTTTGAGAGGTGTTGATTCATGCAAAAATACCTGCTGGCAATTCGGGGGGATCCCCTTTACCTAGCGCTCCAGTATTATGCTGAAGTCTTACCCAGACTCAAGACACAATAGACTCGATTGAGCCTTCGATATCTAGAAATATTGAAGGCTCTATATCCTTCGATATTTCATGGATGCAAGCCAAGGCAATGAACTGGGCTTTTGCACCAACGTCTCATTGTGCAATTGTTCGTATGATATCTTATGAGGAAGTTAGTCCTCGTTTTTTATTGCGTTTTCCTTTGCGAAAGGATCAAGGGATTGAGGGTGAAACTATTTTAGGAAAAGATTGTGGTTTTGGGTTAAAATAACGATAATAATAAAGTGACGTTACTTAAGTGACAAATACATTTCTGGTTCGACACAAGGCACAAACAACAGTCTCCTGGGTGTTAGACCCGTCCACCTCCCCTCCTGTCCAGAGCTTTTCTAGTCTCCCGATCACTCAAAGCTCTTTTTTACACCACGTGTTCATTCACCCATTCACACACTGACGGCAGAGGCTACCATGCCAGCTGCCAATCAGGACCATCTAACCATTCATACCCAAACATACCCATAATGCACAGCAGTCAGGAGCAATTTGGGGTTAAGTGTCTTGCCCAAGGACACGTCGACATGGACTAGCAGAGCTATAGGAGGACCCGCTCTGAGCCACAGTCGCCCAGAATCCACACAGCACACACACACCTTTCTTTCTCTAACCCGACACACACACACCTACACACACACACACCTACACACACACACACACACACACACACACACACACACTGTTCACGTTATGCACAAAGGTCTTACCATGAAAAGATCCACTGCCTTTCAGGTTGTACTGGGTTTTATAAACTACACAGCATTTCTATTGCGGACCATTTGCAAACAGCGTCATCCATGGAATAAGACCTTACCAGAAACAACACACACATATTTGTTTTCTGTATTCGTTTTGTGAATTCATATTTCGCAACTTGAATAATTTATACTGCTGTAATGAGCTTTTAAAAGACATTTAAAAACAATTGCAAGTGACAACCCCCTTTAGGTTTTGCTATGGAGGCTTCCAGGGGATTATTAAGGATGAAAAGCTGGTTGATGAAACTTGAAATTTAAGTTTTAAAGAATTATCATTGCTGTGATGGATGTCTCTGTTGTTGTGAAACCTCTGTGTGTGTTGGGGGGGGGGAATACAAGAAAGTAAGGCAGGAAATAAAATCATATGCAACCAAGACAGCCGGCGGAAGTTTAATATTATTATTATTCATGATTCAATTCTTTGGTTCTGCAGACCACGCCCACGCTGATCACTCCATTCAAAAGATGTCGGTGATGTGTCAAAGGTGTTCCCACTAGACGTAACGGGGTCTGACCTCAGAGCTGTGATGTGTCTGGGTGACAGCAATACAAAATATGTTAAATATAGAAAATATAAATACAACAGTGATTCCTGCGCTGCTGCACTGCAGACCCTCAATCAATGTTCATGCATTCATTATACAATCACATATATCCACAGAAACACGTGAGCTGAGATGTTTGCATTTGTTTGGGCAGGTGAAGATAAGGAGGAAGTTGAAGAGCAGCGACAAGGACAACAGTCCAACTTCTCCCACGATCCCCAGCATCACGTACAGCTCTGTGTTTGACAGCGGGATGGAGCTGAGTTCAGACGCTTACAGCACCGTGGGCACAGGTACTCAAGACGGCACGGACAGCACAGTATGCGTCACTGGTTGCGTTCCAGTGCGCTTTAAATTCGGTGCGTCGACAACGTTGTTTGCAACGGAACATATTTAGGAACGCACGGAAAAAAATTCCGTCTTTCCGCGTGCGGTAGATGTTAAAGCAGTTCACGAGATTTCTGAGCCACTTACATGGTTTCATTTAAATCCGAATGAGCTCTCGCAACGTCGCCCGAGATGCTGCATAAGCGTGACGAGAAGCGACTTACTGCAGAAAATACATTCAGAGATGATGCAGTGCAAGGAAAATGTTCGATTTGAGCTCCAGTTGTGCAGCATCGTAGCCTCAGAAGGGGGGAGAGGACAACGTCCTGACATTAAAGATGAATGAGCACATTGCAGCAATAAAAAAAAAAACGGCGAGGTTGCATTGACGAGCATGAACTCCTGTGCTGCACTGCTGAACTCACAAAAATCCCCCGCGCAACATATACTGTGCCGCTGGATCGGTAGTGGATAGCTGAGAGTGACATCAGGGAAGCAGTTCAAATCATGTCCTGCACAGCTACAAAGTCATTCTGCGCAGCCTGTGTGTGTTGCGCAGACTGCGTCTCTGTCGATACATTCAAAATTGGTTGCGGTTGCGGTTGCAATTAGGAGTATCGGTTGACAGGAAGTGAAACACGTTCAGCAATCTCAGTTGACTTTCATTTTGCAAAATGCCTTTTGCGGTTAACGGTTCTGAGCACGCAGGGATGTGGAGCAGGACTCACAGGCAGAGTAGTTCAAAGCGATGAATCGTTTACTTGGTTGGAAGTTCAAAGCCGAGTTCGGGAGCAAGCAATCCGTCAGCGAAGGCGAGCTTAGCGGGCGAGGGGCAGGCAGGCCGGAACCCGGGAACGAAAAAAGCTGGCAAGGAAGCAGAAACAAGGGCAGGACCACCATGACCGTGTAGTGGGTCTACGTCAGACTGTCTGGCAAATGACTGGGGAGACAGGGCCTCGTATATATATATATATATATATATATATATATATATATATATATATGCAGGGGAGATAAAGAGAAATGGGGACCGGGTGTCAGGACTTTGGTGATCCCTTCCTCGCTGTCCTTAGAGGAAGAAGTGGACGTCGTCGTGACGTCACCCATCGGTTTATAGACCGACGTTTTGAAGCGTCGAGGTCAGCGATTCCGCCCTTGCCGTCTTGGATTACGGCCGTCGCCATGTTGTTTTTTGCAGCCAGTGAACAGGAAGTTACCATATTTGTAATGCGGAGGAGTGACGTAGAGACGCCGTATACGGCTCCGGTAGCGGCAGCGACCTGTCAATCACAGTAAGCCCCGCCCCTAAAGCATCCCCTGCTTTATGGTCTGTTTGACTCTAAATGGAGCATAATGTACTAAATGAACATCATGCTGTATTGAAGAAGACTGTAAACTAGAGATTGAGACCATGAACTCATGTTTACAATGTTTACTGAGGGAATAAATCAAGAGAGAAGTAGAGTCATTTTAGACTAGACTTCTATACAACCAGAGGAGTCGCCCCCTGATGGACACTAGAGAGAATGCAAGTTTTAAGACACTTCCGCATCGGCTTCACTCGGCAGAACCGGTGGTTGCCGCCTGGGATCAGACTACTAGGCCATTTTGGAAATAACCTCCGATAAATGTATTTCACTGATGTTTCTGAGTAACCTCGACCTGGGCGTGTTTTTCAGGTTCCGGATTCTGTGATTTGGGGCCATCTTGCTTTACTTTTCACCCTTTCTCTGACTGTAAATGTTGGCATTGGCAGAGGTGGAAGAAGAAACCTTTTTCTGAAGTAAAACTATTAATTATTAACTGTAAAACTATAAATAGTGCACAGTAAAAGTCCTGCATTCTAATTTTTCAAAAAGAGGCATTATCAGCACAATGTACTTAAATGTTCTGTTCAAAGTGGAGCTTTCGATTTGAAAAGAATGCTGAATAGTTTAATGAATAATAATGCATTATTATATTTTGTTGTGGGGCCCCAGGCCCAGGTTGCCTAATTACACTAGAATCTGCCCCTGGTGTTTTTTTTTTTTCTTTGCTGTGAAGCAGAGTGTGTATTTCACTCGGTTTTCTGACCGTGATCTAACGATGTCATGGCAGCCATATTGCTCGGTCCTCAAGAAAACAAGATGCAAGTATACGACACTGGAAGGCCAAGCATCCGGCCCGTTCTGAACGCGCACTACGCTTGTGTTGCATGATGTGAGTTAGAACATAAGTGATCCTCAGTGACCTTCTGACAGACATGGGCTCAAAGTAACTGAGATGTTTTCATCAAACCTAAACACACATTCCCAGAGCAACAAACGCTCACTAATTAAATATCATTTATCACTTTGAAATTACCTTCTTTTTTCTTTTCTTTTTTTACTCATTTCATTTTCCACGTTCATTCGTTTTAACCTTCATCACGTCGCTTGATGTTTTCTCCTCGTTTTTGTGTTTTACATGTATTTGTAAATCCTACCTTCAGAAAAGATTTAAACAACGTAAAAGAATAATCATTACCTAAACAAAGGAGGTTGTGCGTTCGGTTCGGTTTGTTGGTCTGTTCTTCAGCATTGGACTTGGTGGTAGGGTGCAGCGTAGTTATTACTACACTCAGTGCTGTAAAGATCTGGTACTCCAAACCTTGAAGGTATTGAGCGAGTAGTATCGAACCCTCTCCAGTCAAACGATCACCTGCGTTTGATCCTTTTTTTTTTTGCCCAAGATCTTGAAAGAAAATCTATTTGAATGTTTTTTTTCTTGCAGCCAATCTTGAGATTGATTGTGGTTTGAATTTGCAGGTCAGCGTGCCACGATGCCGCCGAAAATGTTTCGATATTATGGTTTTAATACGCATCTGTGGCGTCCGATTGAAAATAAATGCGCTGGAGGTGGCGTTTTAGGCAACCGAATGAGGTGGGAAAAAAGGGCATCAAATGAAGTAGTCTATTGGCGTCGGTATCACTTTAAGGCTGCTGGTGTTGGTACCGTTACCGTAACGTTTTATGAAACAATACCCAGCCCGACTGCATGGAGGGCATTAACAGACATTCTGTTCAATGATGAACAAAATGAGATCCTAGAGAGGACACAGTGAGCGTGCCGACATTACGCTAACATCTAATTGGATGTTTTTCATTGTTGTGCTTGGTTATATATCCTTTTTAATCTTACACGAGTTGGCAACCTCCGAAAAGCCGCTTAGATATGCGTCTCTGCCACCAACGTGCAGCCCGCACAAACGGTTTCCCGCTTTGCACTCGGCTCTCAGCGCAACAGTCGGAATTTAATTTGCCCAGTTGTGAAGACGTGCGCGTGTCTGTTCGCTCCGCGTTCAATGAAAATCAGTGTCTTTTGATTCTAAGCTGAAGGGATTGTACAGGTCGCGCTGCTCGTCTTTCATCTACTGCATGCTGCTTTTAACTATGAATCATTTCGCTAAATTGCCACGTTGCCATCTGGTGTTGTGCGCATATTGACTAGATACACAAAGAGCTCGGCTGCTTACAGAGTCAGCTAACGCTAGTGGCCTGGATTCAGAAAACATCCCGTTCAAATTCAGTAATTACAGTTCAGTAATTCAGTCATTTCTTTTATTTTTTGGGGGGGAGATTTATACTTTACATTGTTGAGATTATTTAGATTTTAGCTTGTAGTTAACTAGCAGTTTTATTAGAGAGGATACAACCAATCTCATGCTGGTTTTGAGCAGTGCTGGAAATATTACTGCTTACATCCAGTAATGCCACTTTATTAGGTACACCTCTGTACTACAGCAGTTCTGACACTAATCACTCATCAAAGACTACAGTGTTCAGTCTCGGTGGAACTGTTTTTGAGAGGTGTTGATTCAACCTCATGGTGTTTTTGGAGGATGCAGGTTGTGGTACTACGTTACACTGACACTTAATACTTGTTGTCCACCCCATTCATATCAATGAGGGTAGGATGAATGACAGAAACAACTCTGTGTATTTAAGTATGCATATATATATATATATATATATATATATATATATATATATATATATATATATATGTGATTCTGTGTGTGTATAGTCTCCAAATCTGCTTATTTGATCCAATTGAACTGCCCTTTTTCTTGCTTGTGTCTTTCGTTCCTCTCTCGATGTGTGTTTCGTCCGTGTAGCTGGTTCAGCAGGATCCCACACTTCGGACAGATGTGGTGAGCTGCAGTCAGTGTCCACGTCCTGCACACGTCCTGCACACGTCCTGCACACGTCCTCAGCACACTCACTGTCCTCTCTTGCTGTCCATTTTAACAACCTCCTTTTTGCATCTTCTCAGTTACTCTAAAAGCATCTCTCTTTTGTTCTTTTATTCTTATTTTTATCCGCGCATGATCCCGTGAGTGATGAATGGAAAGTTGCATGCTTCACCATGTTAGCATGTCATGTTATCACCCTGGTATGTGACTATTATTATGTTGCCCCGCGGTAAACGTTGATCATGTTTGTGTTTCTCGTCTATGCGTCCTGCAGATTGCCAGCAGTCCTGGACGTCTTTGTCTTCCCTTCAGTTCAGCTCGCTGCCTCCAGGTAAACAACATGGTTTTTCGATATGAGTGTTTCATGGGTTTCGCATGGGTCGCGTGTCGATTCAACTACAGTTTGAAGCGTTGGCGTCTCGCGTGCTGGGACGGAGAGGTCTGGATGTGTTGAGTTCATCTATAATGTCATTTTTTTTTTTTTAATTTTTAAAGAGATAATGGAAGATTTACTCCAAGAAACACGACCGAAAAAGACCAGTTGTATCACACTTCTCTTGCTGGTGCAGTTTCAAAATGATGCACGAGTTTCCACACAGTCCGCCGCAACGATTCTGCCGTATTTGCTGTAGACTTCTTGTCAAAAAGTTGTGGGCAAAAAGTTGTTAGTCATGAGGTCAAGCAAAGATATGGTGGAGAATTCACAAGACCAGCAACTTTATTTACAACGCATTGAAAGGATAGTAGGTAGAGGAGTAAACATTCCTGTCCAAAAAAAAAAAACCTCCGAAGAAATATGTTAAATGATTGTGTCACAGTCATTTTAAATGTTGCTGCCGCAAGGGATTGTGGGACGTCGCCGTGTCCTTTCCTTTGGTAAAAGATGGCTCAGTGTACCCTATGCTGAAGGAGATAAAAAAAAAAAGGAAGCATTGAAGCACCTTTCCTAAGCATTCAGAGTCCAGCTCTTATCGCGGCTGCCACTGAGTCAGGAACATCCTCAAAGAGAAAGAGAATACGAGTTCATTTACAAATACAGATATTTGATTTCTATTTATTTTCCTGTATTCATTTATTCTTTGCACTTCAGGGACTATCAATCACACTGGCGTCGTGTTGTTTTGATGAGATATCTCAATTTCTGTTCATTTTCATAAATCATGTTTATTTTTATTGTGCACTCGAGGGAACATCAATCAAACTGGCGTCAGCGTATTCATCTCAACAATATCCTTTATCCGTTTGTGCAAATTAATTCTTCTGTACACACAGTAAGGTTTCTCACGAGGACAAAATGCTTTTCAAATTGCCACGTTATATATGGAATGAAGAGGCAGCACAGCGGCGAAAAACCAACAGGTAGTTTGCTAGCGTTTAACTTGTGTTTGCCGCAGACCTTATTTTCTGCAGTAATCCAAAATCCAAAGGAAAAAAAAGAATCCCCCATGGATTTTGGAAACACTGCGATGTTTAAACTTCTGGGTCGGCCTACAAAAATACAAAGTAAAACACCAACATTAGGCTTTAAACAAACTACACCGCGGTCCCTAAGCTAGCCTCATTTAGCCACTTGTCGGCAACCGCCTTTAATATTATATTATTATATAATTATATATATTAATATGTATTTACTGACGTATTCCATGTTGTAGAAAAAAATGTTAAAATCTACCAAGCTTGTGTTAACCACAGACCTTATTTCAGGCAGCTACCCAAAAAAAAAAAAAAAAAAAACGTTGACTTTGAGTCGAGGGAACCTGAAGTTCAGAAATGCTGACTCATTTCCTGGTTTTAGGACTCATTCCTGCAGCACTCAACAGGGAAAGTAGAGAAGTCAGAGATAAAGATATCTACATACACATTACGCACCGTTGTGACGAAAAGAGAGCCGAGCCGCAAGGCAAAGCTCTCTATCTACCGGGCGATCTTGGTTCCTACCCTCACCTATGGTCATGTGGACTGGGTCATGACCGAAGGAATCAGATCGCGGGTACAAGCGGCCGAAATGGGTTTCCTCAGGAGGGTGGCTGGCATCTCCCTCAGAGATAGGGTGAGAAGTTCGGTCATCCGTGAGGGACTCGGAGTAGAGCCGCTGCTTCTTTGCGTGGAACGGAGCCAGTCGAGGTGGTTTCTGGCATCTGGTGAGGATGCCACCTGGGCGCCTCCCTTAGGGAGGTGTTCCAGGCACGACCGGCTGGGAGGAGACCCCTAGAGGGAGGCCCAGGACCAGGTGGAGGGACTATATCTCCAAACTGGCCTGGGAGCGCCTCGGGATCCCCCCCAGTCAGAGCTGGCTGATGTGGCACCGGGAAAGGGAAGTTTGGGGTCCACCTGCTGGAGCTGTTGCCCCCGCGACCCGATCCCAGATAAGCGGACGAAGATGAATGAATGAACATACACATTACCCAGCAATAATCATTGCATATATGACAAAAAATACAACAAAACATAATAATAAATGTATTGTTTTTTGACTTTATAACAACAAAAGAACCATGACTTTTTGAGGGCATATAAAGCAAATGGCACCAGATGAATTCCTTGCACACAGGTGTTTTTCAAAAGGTACCAATTAAAATGTACTGTTGTTGAAGGCCGGCTCTCCGTGTGGGCCCCCAGTGCACCAGCCCGTATTTTACGCCCCTGGCAAAGCCTAACGAGCAGCGTCTCTGAATGTTCTGGATGCCCCAGATATATCGATAACTAAAAGCATTGTGTTGTCTTATGTGTGAACGCGCAGTGAAAAGAAGCCCGGGCCTCTTGGACGTCCACTCCCCCCCCGGCCCCCTCCAGAGGAACTGCAGCTTTGCAGACGACCTGGACCTGGAGCCGGAGCGCTACAGCGAGCTGGCTCCCGTCACCTCCGTGTCACAGTGAGCGCAACGCAATTGAATTGGTGTGCTGTGTTTTTTTTTTTACGTGCCAGTGTGTTTTAATGAGCATGCTGGAGAACAGTTTTTTTTCTTTTTTTTTTTTTTGCTCCTCGTAATTAACCCTTGGTTTCATCCACGATGGAGAGAACACCTCGTTTAAAAGAAGCTAGAAGATGTTGCTTCTTTTTCCCAGGTTTGCGTTGTATTTTTGAGCTGCATTGCAGATTGAATTCCAAAGTGTCCATATTGTGTACAGCAGTTTGGAAAAAAAAAAAAAAGCTCAATTAAGATGCAGTATGGATCCTGGATGCCCTGGTGTTGACGCACACGGTGTCGGCAAATTGAAGACAGAGGTATTGAGAGTTATAACGCAACATTTATCACAAACAAACAGAACTTACACCTCTAGTCACGCAGCGGCGGACATGGTCTTTAAAGTGAAACAACAACAACAACAAAAAAAGCTGGGATCGCAGCAGTTAGGTGGGCGGAGGTTTAAAGGTTTACAGCCTGTTTCTCGCGTTGTACTGTTTGTTTCGATCTCATGAAGCAACTGGAGAGATCGCAGGAGAAAACACTCTCATCTCATCTTCAACCGCTTATCCGGGATCGGGTCTCGGGGGGGCAACAGCTCCAGCAGGTGGACCCCCAAAACTTCCCTTTCCCCGGTGCCACATCAGCCAGCTCTGACTGGGGGGGGGGGGATCCCGAGGCGCTCCCAGGACCAGTTTGGAGATATAGTCCCTCCACCTGGTCCCGGGCCTCCCTCTAGGGGTCTCCTCCCAGCCGGTCGTGCCTGGAACACCTCCCTAAGGGAGGCGCCCAGGTGGCATCCTCACCAGATGCCCGAAACCACCTCGACTGGCTCCTTTCCACGACAAAGGAGAAAACACAAGGTGTAAAATCAGTCGACTACTTTTCCTTCGATGGCGACAGAAGTTTTACCCACATGTTCGTTAATGCCGGGGTAAAGATAAGAAAACGCTCCCTATTCAAACTGCAATTTCAGTATAGTATTCATTAGAGTCATTAGAGTTGAAAAGAAGTGTCCTCCTGTTGGCCTCACCGTCAGCCTCTGGTTATGTCACCGCCATTTGCGGTGGAGATGGAACCATATAATAGATCGCGGAGCACTTTGCATTTCACGAGTTTTGTTCTAATGTGACAAAATGTTACGATACATTCGCTACATTTGAATGTCAGACCATTGCGTAGCCTGTGAAAAATCCATTACGAGACACATTCAGACCTTGTTCCTCTACTGGACTTGACAAAGAGCTACTCCCCCACCTCCCATACTCATTTACCGCTTTTCCTCGTGCACCTAGATGAGTAATAGCCCCTTAATACTTCCCGCAACATAATAATGGAGGCTAAATGCACTGCAATTATTCTGGGGCTTTTTATTTATGATTCATTTCGGAGAAAGACACAGACCCCCACAAATCACAGATAGCTCCCATTGTTCCCATTCAAAGGAAGACGAGTCATAAGGTAGAGGCTTCGGCTGAGCGGTAATAAGGAAACTGTGCCGAACGTTTCGGGTGTTAAGGCCACGACGACCATCCTTTCACAGTGATGTGTTCCTTAAAAAGGAGTATAAAGCAGTGGTGTAAAGGAAATCCAAGCAGACCAATCTAGATGTTGAAGTTTTACATGCTTTCTCTCGTAAAAACAACAACAAAAAACAGTCGCTTTCATTGCATTTTCTTTGGAAGAAATTCAAACTGATTCAAATGAACGCATCTTGCACACAGATTGACGGACTCGCACCGAAAAGCCATCCGGGTGATCCAGAGAATGCGTTATCTTGTGGCCAGGAGGAACTTCCAGGTATGTAAGATAGCAGATAAACCTTTTTCTCACGAGGCTGTTTTTTTTCAAATGAACATTTTAGTTACTTCAGCGAACCTGAATTTGAAGTATAATTTAGTAAGTACGCAGTATGTACGGTTATTATTTGGGAAGCTCAGCAGCAGAGAGATTGTGGAGTGGTGATGGTAAACTTTGCCCCATGTAGAGTTAGACCTGTACAGATGGATGGAGGTTGGGCTGATGGTGACAGCAGCAGTGGAAACAGCGAGTGTTTTTGGCGGAGTGTAACAGCGTTTTTTACAGCAAATTAGCACATCAGCAGCAGCTGACAGGGGGAAAAAAAAAAAAAGAAAGTTGCCATATAGCTTTGACAGCTTAAATTGCCCAACACAACATTTGTGAAGAACTGTTGTTTTTTTTTTAAACATGTTTGTCCCCGTTGCAGCAAGCTCGTAAACCGTACGACGTGCGCGACGTGATCGAGCAGTACTCCCAGGGTCACCTCAGCCTCATGGTGCGAATCAAGGAGCTGCAGAGAAGGTAAAACCGCTGCGTGTGAAATATGAATGCGGCCTTCGTAGGACGCTCGATTTCGGATTAGTCGATTGTCGCATTCTACGGGCTGTAGTGCCGCATGTGAAGCCGTGCAAACTCTGAAATTTGAGCGCAATCGGAGCTTTTCAGACGTGACCGTCACAAGTAGTTCACTGATAAAAGCGCTGTTGCCATGTTGGAGTAAATATTTTTGCAGCCAAATCAAACGGATGACAGGATATTCGACTATTAATTGTAATGTAATTATAATGCATTGAATAATTTGTATTAAAGCATACTGTATAAAAGCAAAAGAGTAGTACACGAATATGAGATATGAGTTTACGGTTAATTACGATTCCTCCTCTGCATTGTGAGGTTGGTTTTATGGCTTTCTGCCGTTTACACTCGCTGTCTGTTTTTGATTCTTCACGGCGCATTTTGATTGTACACCCTTTGGCGTTTTTCTGAGAATAGTGCGTTAATAAACAGCTTGTTGAGCATGAATGCCCTTGTGTGCCGCGAAGCACGCGCGCAAGCTCCAGCATAGCTACTATGGACGCAGTTCTGATCACCGCACACAGCGAGAGGACGCAATAAAAATCATTTTTAAATCGATATTTTGTGGTAGATATTTCTGATATCCTCAGCAAGTAGCCAAGTAATAAAGGATCACGCACAGAGAGCCGGTAATTATTTTGAAACGCATATATATATATATATATATTCCTCTGACTTGAAACTGCCATTGTTTTCCTCAGGCTAGACCAGTCTATAGGGAAGATAACGTTGTTCCAGTCAGGCTCCGGTAATGAATTCTCCCCCCCTCGCTTCATTGTTAAGAGATATTACAGTGGCTATTGAACAAGCCCCAGTCCTAATCCTCCTGTCTTATGACTTACTCCCCTCTGAAGACAGAGCCAAAGACAAAGGCACCAACTCTATTGGATCCAGGCTCAACAGGCTTGAGGACAAGGTGGGAATTTGTGCAACTTCAATGGAAAACTGGAACAATATTCATTTTTTACAGTTTCAGATCATGTCTTTTGTTTGTGAAAGAGAATAGTCAAATATTTACATGGTGGTGTTTTTTTTCTTATTCATAGCTTAAACTTTTGTGAACATGTAACAAACAAAAAAAAAGCCTCTCTATTAACCATACGGTGGCAATTTGGATTATCAAAAGAAACTCAAATTGGGAATAGTTTTGGATAATGCAACAAAAGTTGAACTGCCTTTTTAATATGAAATATCCGCACGTAAGACATGTGGCCCTGTTATTGTCGAAATCAAATGCGAAAAACTTTTAACAGCTTGTGCCAGTTCTGCAGCGTAAAAAGAGAAACCTTGATGTTGTTTTTCCTTTCACTTCTTTTCAAGATGTGTCAAAACAAAAATGTTGAATCACAACCTTCCCCAAATGCTTCCCCGAGTGTGCCTCGTATTCCTGCCTATTCAACCATGTATGAAATTAACAAACAAAAATCTTATTTTTTTTTGTTCGAGAAAAGAGTAAATAATAAGGTGGTTGGGGCTTGTAATTTTCACAGTTAAACGTATTGTGTCATTTTGACTTATAATGAATATCTGTCATTACAGCTGTTTGTTCGATGGGTCATTATAGACTATTTACTGTTCAGCAGTAAAATAAGTTGGCACAAGTTGAAGGTTAATGCTATAATGCTTGTTGTCAAACGCGCCAAGGGACATAATTTAATAAACATTGAAATGACTCTTCAAAGTACTTCTTTGAGTAAAAAGAATCATAACTCACATCATCACTGTCATAGATAACGCACATGGACCACACTCTGAACCGCATCGCAGAGTCCCTTTCTGCCGGATCAGAGGAACGCCGGTGAGGTGATGGCGAAGGTGGAGGCAGGCGGAGGCCACGGCTTGGACGGACCAGCGATGTCCGCCCCAGCCTGTACAGCATGCCAGGCTACGACCAGCTGTCTTCATCACCTTCGGCCTTCTCCTCCAACACCGCCAGCAACACCGCCAGCAACAACCGCCAGCACCGCCGCGGCCTTCACCAAGAATCCCCTCAGCGGCACCGCAGGCAGTCAGGATGAGAGCAGCTGAAACCTGGAACCAAACATCCTCAAAAGTTTTTCTCTTTTTAGTATAATTCATGAAATGTATTCTGATTGTATCCAGTTTTTTACTCCATCTCTCTCCGTCTGGCTGGCCCGTCAAGTTGTATATCTAATTCTGACTTTTTGACATATTACAGTTTAACAAATGCCATCAAACATTCAACGTATAATTTCTGTAAAACTAGCTTTTTACATTTGCAGTAGCTATAAACTACCACTAAAAACCAAAGCTTAACTGCTGCAACTAAACTGTGTTTGTAATCACTGAGCTCTAACTGCACAGATACTATAAAGCTAAAGCAACAGAGGCATAACAAGTGAGATGGACGCAGCTAGTCAACTTAATTAGATTTTCCCTTGTTTTCTGTAAATTGAAAATATATAATTTTGAACAACTGATATCTTGGCATATCTGTGTTTTATACCACATAACTAAAGCTAAAGCTAAATCCATTCAGCTAGCTTAACTAGCTTCGTGACCTTTGTTTCTTTTATCTCAGCTATTGACTCAAGTAGATTCCATGTGCTGCTGATACTGGGTTATTATTGAACAATATCCAGAGGCCGATGATTATTATTAACCTATTCATTATTATTATTTGGGGGGGGGATACAGACAACTATTAGCGCTTAAGCAACAGAGCCATAACACGTGAAAGGTTGCTAGCTAGTAAGACGGGCACAGCTATTTACTTTACTTGATTTGTCTCGAGGTGTTTTCTGTAAATTAAAAATATATATACTTTTTGAGAGGCTAACAGCTTGGCACACAGTGTGTTCTACTTAATAACTAAATGAGGCAGAAGCTAAATCCATTCACGAGGAGAAAAAACTCCTCAGCTAGCTAAAATCCTGCTCAAGCTAGCATAACTAGCTTAGTAGCCTCTATTTCTGTCATCTCAGCTTTTGACTCTAGTGGAGTTCATGTGCTTGAGTTTTAAAAGGGACACCGTGTAACATTTAGGGGGATTTATTGGCAGAAATGTAATATGAGATTGATACGTATGTTTTTCTTTATTCGTTGTGTTTTTGTTAGCTTAGAATGAGCCGTTGATATGTGCATACAGAGCAGACCGCCATGTTTCTACAGTATCCCAGAACTGACTTCCTTCTGCCCTGCTGACAACTCAGTTGCTCACGCAAATTTGCCACCACTCACATTCCACTACACTCACACTGGCTCAGCTTAAAAATGCATAAAATGAAGGCATTTCATCTTTTTTAGACAAATGTAAACCCCTTTTTCAACCTCATTGCCTGTTATTACTCTCTGCCAAGCATCGCCTCAGATCTATATGTGAAAGAGAATTATTATAAAAATTCCAACATAGTTTTTTTCAGTATATTGTATTGGCATTAGTTTAATAACCTTGAAGTTTAAAGTCTTTTTGAAATGATTTCCTGTTGGATTCTTTGTTGCCTTTTTTTTAAATATTACTTGAAATCTATCGAGGTTAAAAGCCAAAGATGTTGCCACTGCCACGGCATCATGTACTGTGATTCAATATGCTGTATTCTCATGAAAGAAACACATTTAATTAATTCATATTTAAGGGAAGAGGCCTTACTTTTTCAATACTTCACTTGAAAAAGTTTCAATTTAATCAAATGGTGTTTTCACTGTTTTTCACTTTTGTAATGTTTAGAAATATTCTTCTGTTGCAATAAAAGATTTTGGTAATTATTGCCAAGTGTCTTGTGTGTTGTGTTTCGTGCCTTAAGGGGAATCTCCAACGACAACAAATGAGCTAAATATTTCAGTTTGTGAAATATTGGGAGTTTGCTTCTGCTTTTGCCAGAGGTGGTTTGAAAAAAAGCAAACAGTTAAAATTTTTACATTAAAAAAGTGAATGTTTTTACAGTTGCTTTTCGCCTCAGTCATCAATCAAAATGGATTTCCTTAATAACCGCGTATCACTCATGCATGCAGCAGAGTTTTCTTTATTGTAGTGAGGAAGGGGGTGGGGGGTGGGGCTTTGTCGTGTCCTCACTGACTGAGGGAAATAGCCAGAAGCATGGCTAAAACCATGCTACTTACACGGGTGACCTTTGGGCGGCAGATGGTGACCCTTTCCCCGCTGACCGTCCATGGGGTGTCCAGGCATTCCTTCACACAAGTGGCCGTGTGGAGAAAGGACCCAAGTGACCATCTGCCTCTGTTGTCCACAACAAAGGGCCAAACCACCCTCCTAAAGTGTGCTGAGGTTGGTCGGCCTTTGTACTGACCAGGAGGTGGGGGAGGGCAGAATTTCACAACAGGGAGGGTGTGGAGGTTTTAAAAAGCCCCCCCCCACACACACACACAACTAAATCGTCTTCTTTGTGAATAACTGCTTTGTTCAAATAACGGTGGTTAATTTGCTGAATCATCAGCATGAATAAAATACACAAAGCTACAAATTTAAATAAATTCTGCATGATTTTAGGTGTATTTCAAACCAGTGCATTTCTGAATCTACTAACACTTCCAAAATGGCAAATTAATCAAATTAAGGAAACGCATTATCTTTAATTAAGATAAGCTTTGGACTAACATCTGCCTCCCCTGCAGTTTTGTCATTGAGCTACTTCTAATTTGAAACAAACCTGATCAGAACAAGCAGAGATCCTGCAGATTAATGCAATTTCCATTCCTGAGTAGTAGAAATTACAGCATAGGTTTATAATTTACTGTCAACATAGACGCTGTACATATCTGATACATTCAGCACCAGCACTGTATTAATTGACACAATCGCTGCACTCGTGAAAACGTAATTTACTGACGATGTACTGAGCAGCTTGTAGTGTACATCTTTAACAGAATTTAATTAAGGCGGTGGGCGGAAAAATTAGGATCCCACGGGATCTTTGGGACCCCGTGGGATGGTTTGATTATTGATTTCTTGACTGGTACAGACACAAATCCATTGTAGCAGAATGTTAGATCATCTGTTCCCGATGCAGAAACAACACACTTAACATTGGCTGTCCTTGGCATTGAGGCGGTTTTGAAAAAAAAATGTAAATGTGATGTTTGCTCTTGTCTTGTTTTTATGCTTGAACACAGCCCCTTTGCTGCATGTAGCACACAAGTAAACATGAGCCAAAGTGAGAATAAACATTGGTGGGATTGGTTTGGCCACATGTCAATGATAATAGCCGCTTTGACTCTGAAAAGGGAACGGAGTGAAAAGAGAAAAGTTGAGGAAAAGACCTGGGGGGGGGGTCGAGGGAGCTCCAAAGGCTGATTTGCAGGTGAAATAGACGGCACACTCTTGCTTTGTGGCCATTGTCCTGCTCTGCGGCCAGATGGCCTCTTGGAATCCTTTAGAGCTGAAAACCTCAACACTGTGGGAGTGAATACGCCTCTGTGGGATTTGGCCTCTCTAATGGGCTAATTTGGCAGTTACAGCTCATATTAACGGATATAATTTCAAGCCTGACAGAACAGTCCTTATGATTGTGATTATGAAACATCTCATAATACAACCCAGAAAATGCAATTACTCAAAAAAAAACCTTTTTTTTCTTTTTCTTTTTTCTCCTTTTCGATTGCCAAACTTGCAACTTGAATTGATTTCTCTACGACTTCAGAGGCACACTTATTATTAGCTTACTCATGCGTGGCTGCCACAAATTCAGCACAAAAACCAAAGACGCGCTCGCTCATGAGACCGAATTCATATTGAAAATGTAATACTTTCAAATTCTCTTCATAAATCCACAGTCGCATGAGTCTAGGGTCAGCTTTTTTTTTTTCATGCCAGTAATTTATCACAGCAGCTTTTTCATTAAGTGCTGGTCACTCTCACGATGAGGACTTTTGCTTTTAAAACCTGATATTGCACTTAAAACGACATTTATGGGGGGAAAAGAAGCAGTTGCCATGTTTAAAGGTGGAATATTCTGGACCCAGAGCAGTAATATAGCAGCAAAACAAGTATCGTATATATGTCAAGATAAAGTAGCGTAATGTCTACCATGAGCAGAGATGAAGTTGCTTTCCCTCTGGTGCGAGTTGTTATCAGAGCTTCTCAGAGCTGCGTTGACGGCGTTGTTGCAGAAGCGTAGCACTTTTGCCGTTGCTAGCACTGTTAGCACCGTTAGCACCGTTAGCACCGTTAGCTGCAAGCCGCCGGCTCAGCGGTCGTCACGTTGACAGCCGTGTGGAGACAATAGAAATGCTCCCGATCTCGTATATATATATATAGCACCTTTAACATATGAAGGCAAGGCTGACGAGATGTTTTGTCTGTGTTTTGCACATAAACACTTTGTTCTGTATATTGCGGCTCAGTGTGTTTGCATCCTATCAGTATGTGCTGCAGGGTACAGCTCACTTGGAAGCTTCAGACGTAAAAGTCGTGGACCGTAGAATTGTGAGGCATTGTTTGGAGAACTGATGAAGCTTTTTTTTTTCTGAGCTATTTTGTCTCATTTTCCACAAGATAGGAAACTAAATTAAGATGCTATTAACGTTCCATCACGACTGAATAAACCACTTTGATGGCTGGTGGTTGCAGAAATTAAATCAAGGAAATTCATTTGGACTACTGATTATATGAAGTGTTTCAACGTGCTATATCTGAAAACGGGAAACGATTCTCCGAGGAGTCATCAGCAAATATAATAGTCACGCAATCAGAAGTAGAATTAGTGTCACAGATTAAACGGTTTATTAAAATTGCAACATTTGTAGTCATTCACAATCTCAGTGCATTTAGGCAGACATGACCAGGACGAGACAGTGCTTTTCTATGAAGTTAACAGAAGTCCACCGACAAGGCTGACAAAGAGATGACACATACAGAAACAAACATGTTCAGTCATCAAAGAGAAAAAAATATATAAATAAACATATACTTGGAAAAATGATCAATGAAAGCAATGCAAAGACTAAATTAAATTAAAGTCCATAAATAGAATAAATAACATATAATGGTATAATTTAACCCCCGGTTGACAAATGCTAAAACTGGCAATAATGAGATAAAATAAAATAGCATAAAATACAATCCTTTGGTGCAGTGAAGAGGCCTTGGTCCAGTCCATAATAGAGTAAATAGTCCATTTTCAGCAGCGTGTTCACCGTATTGTTTTGCATGAAGCTCCTTCACTGGAACTTGTGTGGAAAGGATTCAGGATGCTCTTGGTTTCTGTCGTCCTCCTTCTCTTTGCGAAAAAATCTGCCAAGAAAAGAAAAAGAAAATATTTACTCACTTCATATATATTTGTTTTTAATTGTTTAAAACAACTAACAGACTCAACATGGATCTGTAAGACTTGTGTTCCTCACCTGTGATTCGTGCGTTGCTTCCGGGCTTTGCTGCCGCTTTTGAGAGCGTCCTCTTCCTCCGGACGGGCGTCGCTGCGGCGGGACACTTGCGCGTGTTGGAGACGCTGGAGCGGTTCTCCTGGTCGGTCCCCACGCTGTCCTCGCGGTCGCTCAGCCCGTCCTCCTCCTCCTCTTCCTCCTCCCCGGCGCGTGGAGAGCAGAACTGTGCGGACTCCTGATAGACGGCCGCGGCGCAGTCTGCGGGTATTTCCTCCCACTGGAACCCGCCGGACTGCGGCGTCTCCGTCAGGAAGTTAAAGTTCCAGCGGCGGCCGTCCTGCTCCGCGATCTCCCGCAGCTTCAGCGTCAAGTCCCGGCGCAGCTGATCGTGGTCCACCGGGCCGAACAGACTCCTGCAGACCGACTCTCTGCGCCCGATGGGATCCATGCTCTGCATGCCTCTGGTGGAGTTTTGGTTTGGGGGAAAAAGTCGCTTTGGGGTGTAGTTTCAGCTGTTGCTGTTCTAGGCTCTGGAGATCGCATTGCCGTCGGGGCCATTTAAGGGCTGCAGGGCGCACGATGTCCTGTTTGTACACAAAGAGCGGAGGCTGCTGATTGGCTGCATAAGGGGAGAGGGGCGGAATTCCTCCATTGTGTGATGAAGACCACCGATACCGTCAATCACAGTCCCCCCCGTTTCATGTGGAATACTTTGTGTAATGTTGTGATAAAGTCGTTCTGTCCTACTTTTCCATTCGAATGACCACAAGCCGATTAGCACAATCCTCAAAACAACCCAGGAGTTGCAGTCATATCACTTCTGTTTATGTACATAATGGATTTTTTTTAATGAATGAAAACATGCAGCAGTTTCAGCCTCCAGGGAACAGTGATTAGTGGCCACTACAGGCGCTTCTCCCTAGAGGCCATAGAGACAAAAGTGTGTTTGTCAAAATGAGGTAGAAAGTCCCGTATAAGGTCTGAAACGAGCTATAGTTTACGCTGCATGTAGGTCAAGATTACAGTAATTAAATCCTCGCTTTAATTGCTTTTGTTTTTACCCAGTGAAAGAAGAGTGTCCCCCACAGATTAGAGTAGTCCTGATTTTTTTACAATTGCTTTAGAAACACAATCAATTCCGCTACTATATGCTAATTACATTATAACGACTGCTTGATTAAACTGTTATGGTTAGTTTTTTTATTTTCTCAGAGGAAGCCTATGTTCTCACTCACACAGTTAACCACCTTCACAAGGTCTTTTTATGCAGTAGCTTATCAGGGTTGTGGCTCATGTTGCCAGCTATGTATAGCTGGCAACATGAGCCACAACCCTGATAAGCTTTATTTGCTGTAATGATGGCTGAGTAAAGAACGTAAAGCATACAGAGCTACTTCTTCAACCGACGCGCTATGATGGAGCGCGATAATCTGATATTCATCGGACAATTACGTCGACATATATTACACATATTTGTCTCCATTCAGCTCGTATTAAATATTGCAAAGCGGTCAAATAGACAGAATGCGGGTCGACGCTAGAGCTCATAGGGAGAGTTACACTTTAAAGAAAAACAAAAAAGTGCTAATCTGTTTCACATTGTGCCATTTTAAAATGTGGACCCATGAACGCGCCAGCAGTACGTAAAATAAATAGACACAGTAAAGTCATTGAATTAAAAGCTTGGAGTATGTGGTGCTGATGAGAGCAATTTGCAGCGGCTGACCGACATGCAAAGCAACGGTTGCGCGGCAGTGTCTGGGATTGGCCCGAAAAAAGGAAGGAGAGCCACACCCTTTGCGCCGCTTCCTGATCGGCCAGGTATAGTCCACCCCCACCCCCCCCCCCACCCCACCACCCCCCTCAGCCCTCTTACAGGTGTGGTTCAGCAGGAGGACGGGAGAGGAACATTCATTCGAGCCATGCAGGACAGACAAGGCACACCTCTGGTGAGTATGGACAGTGTGGGCTTTTCCTTCTGTTAATCACCGTGGGGACGTCTACGTTTGGCAATGAAAAGATTATTTATGGTTAAGGTGTAATATTCGTACCCGGTGGCCAACGTTTTTTCACACAAAACAGTGTGTCTGTTAATGATACACACGGGCTCACATCCAGCCTACATTGTATGTCAAGGGTGATAAAGCAATATGGGGAAATCATTCTATGATTTGTGTGTTGTGTAATGGAAAATAGTTTATGATTTCATATCTTGAGGATGTAATTACGGTTTGACTTTGAAGATGGGAGCAGAAGTTGTGGGTTGCATCGTTTTCTGAGCCATAACAACCTACAGATGCAGCTATGCACCCACAGTATTATAAAAAAAAAAAAATGTATTTGTTATATTTCTCCCCTAAGCTATCCTTATTTCACTCATCATTCTGTGTGCAATATCTGCTCTATTTTGGTTTATTAAAGTGAAAGATGCATTGTTCTACCCGCGATACTATTACTTCAAGTGATGTAAAATGTTGACATTCAAAAACAAAATATTGATTTTGAAACAGAGTATTGCTTTTTCTCTCATGAACACATTAAATTTAATAGAGGTTTCGACATGAGTCTGAAGGGGGTTTGCTGGGCCCAACAGCTACACAAATACTCTCACACACACGGTAGCTGTGTGACTGCAGTAAATCGATTAGGACATCCCAGATCATCATCTTGTCTGCTCCAGAAAAGACAAGTTCATTATGTCCGACTTCAAGCAAGATGTAAAGTGTGTGTGTGTGTGTGTGTGTGTGTGTGTGTGTGTGTGTGTCCGTGATATTAGTGCATGCAGCCAAGTTACTTCAGATTTGCGGGTAAAACGTTGTTCATTCTCATTTAAAGGGACCATAATTATTTCCGTTTGTATCGCGGCAAAATGTTTACATATTTATAACGTTAAAGTAAGAATTATCCATTTTCGAAAGAAACAAAAAAGAGTATTTGAGGTAAACGAACGGCCAGTAGGTGAAAGAATGGGTGCCTTCAGTTCCACTGCAGTATGTGGAGGTCCCCTCTTTGATAGGTAGACGTCACTAGGATGCAAGTCCCCTCTTGGCAATCTCTTTTTTAAAAAAAAAAAAAAAAGAAAACACATTTGCAGATATACTCTGTCAAAAGACCTTAAAAGGTGAAGTGACCAGAAACTGAAGTCCACAGGCTGTAGTGGTTTGACGGTCCACTGTTGGTCATGTAGGAATGTATGTGTGTGTGTGTGAGGGTGTCTATGGCCGTACCTTTGCATGCAAATCGTCCTGTTTGCATACCCAATAGTCTTTTCCCTCCCAGATCCAGACCTATAGTCAAATAAAGGCCTCTGCAACAAGCTGCTCACTTACATTAGAACAGATGGCTCAACACAAATTGACTCTCGGTGTGTGCGTGCGTGCGTGTGTGTGTGTGTGTGTGTGTGTGTGTGTGTGGGTGTGTGTGTGTGTGTGCGTGTTAATCGTTGCACCGCAATTCGACACTGTTCTTGCCCAGAGAGGCTCTTTGTCAAAGAAATGTGCGCTTGTGCTGCATTTTTTTTTTTTTTTGTTGTTCTCATCATCTTCCACAAACAGCCCACGCAAATAAGGCTGGCTGATAAAAGTCTGTGTTCACTCAGGCAAACGTATTATCTTATCAATAATGAATGAGTTTCCTTTCTGAACTCAGTGTCAGTTATTATACGAATATACGCATTCAGAGATAAACAGACTGTTGCTGTTTTCATTGTGAAACAATAACTACATACGAACCAGGTCATAATGTCAAAAGCAGATTCCAGAGTGCTAAATAAAAACCTAAATACGTTATTGTCATTTAGACAAAACACCCGAGGCGCTTTCCATTTAGAGATTCTGGTGAGAAGCCCACAGTATTGTGGCCCAGTTTTCTTGTTTTCATGTCTATGACTGACAGTGTTTTGTGAATTTCTAGTTCAAGCGTCGCGCAGGAAGCGCTTTGCATACGAAGCGAGGATGAAAATTCTGCCAACTTTGCATTGACCACAAGTATTTCTAAGAGCCTTTCCCCTCCGTGAAAAGAGTGGCGAGCGAGTCATAATGGATTCAGAGGGGAAAAGTCTGTCTGTGAATTTGTTTGTTTACAGGGGACGCTGCAGCCGCAGACGCGATGTCTGCGATGTGGGGACCCGCTGGAGTGGTCGGAGGAGCACAGGTGTGTGGTGGCGTGGAAGTCGAAGACAACGCGAACAGATGCAGTAGTCTGTTCCATTACATTCCTGACAACCGGCAGAAGCTCTTATCTCAGAATTAATTACGGCGCTGTTAAGTGTTCGAGATAAAGACATCACCATCAGATCATTTGCAAGCAATCAGATCAGACTTGCAGCTATCAGGCCATAAATGTAAGAGGTGCTACGAGGAAGCAAACGTTTGCGGCGGACTAAGAAGCCTTAACTAATTCCAAGTATAGTTTTCAGTTTAAATTATTAACGAGTAGAATAAAATGCTTTCTGTTGAACACTAAGCGTGAAAAAAAAAGAAGCAAAGCGCTGCATTCTTGATACAGCAGATTACGGACAAAGCAGCCGAACCGTGAAGGACACCGGCGCTCCTGATGCGGACGCTAGAGGGCGCTTCGGTATCAAACGCCGGGACAAAGCGTCGGTATTTGACGCGAACGGGCTGATTGTGTGTGTAGAATATTAATCCACCTCTGCGTCTGGATCTGCGTTAATATTCTATCGTGAAGCTGTAAATACAAAATCCAGAGCATTTCTATTCTCTCCAATAGCCGGCGGCTCGCAGCTAACGGTGCTAACAGCGCTAACTATACAAACGACGCGCTACGTTTCCGCGGGACGTCGTTATCGGCTGCGACCAGTGCACTAAAAGGCTCTTGTGTCCGGCCCGGCGATGTGAGCAAAGCCCAGAGAAGCTCGCATTAAACCACACACAGAGATCATGCTACAGCTATTGTGTGTTGGTAGAAAGGACTGTGTGGTGCAATACACACATCCACTGAATGCGTGTTTCTCCCAGTGTCCTGTTGGGCTGTTCCTGCTGCTCCACGGTGGATGAGACGCTGGAGAACGTAGCCAGAGGCCTTGCCAGCAGAATGAAGAAGGAGAAGAGCCACTGGGCATCGGGAAGAGTGGGCGACATCGACTTCGTTGGCTCTACAAAGACGAGAGGAAAGGTGAAAACCAACAAAAGCTGAAGGTTCTACAACCGCATTGGGAGAGTTTGCAGAATAGATCTTTTTACGAGAATATTGACCTTTCGAATCGTCTCTCTATTTCCAGTTCGTGAGGGTGCGCAGCGACACCGACCCAGTGCTGATCTACCAGATGTTGACGGAGGAGTGGGGCCTCGCTCCCCCGCACCTGGTGGTGGCGCTGGTGGGCGGCGATGAGCTGACTCAGATGAAGCCCTGGCTCAGGGACATTTTAAGAAAAGGACTTGTGAAGGCTGCGCAGAGCACAGGTGATCATCAGCGGGCCGAACATGGCCTCGGCTTTTGAAATCGGCAGCCAATGACGGCGAATGTGCTCTCTGTCGCCCTCTGTTGGCTGGTGGAAGAATCACCAAGAGGAAATCCTATCTGTTATTGAGATGTGGGAAGTCGTAATACATTTTTTCAATGTGTTTCTTAATTGCATGATGAGTAAAATATTGTAATGACTTTCAGGACTAGCACAGACTGATTTATAACCATTTAGGCAGTAACCTAATCTGCAGAATTAATAGGCCAGCTCTTTATAAGGAATCCAGAACACAGCTCTCTGGTTACATTGAAGAAACTCGCTTCTACTTCCTACTACAAAGTGCACACAAAAATTGACCACATGCACACACAAAATACAACCGCTAATGTGTTCTTCAGGGGCGTGGATTCTGACTAATGGCCTTCGCTTTGGCATCACCAAGCACTTGGGCCAGGCGGTGAGAGATCATTCGTTGGCCAGCACCTCCTCTAAAGTCCGCGTGGTGGCCATTGGCATCGCACCCTGGAACATGATCCACAACCGAGAGGCGCTCACCAGCAACTACCCCAAGGTTTCTGTTCGTACACGGGCGATACATAAACACAAATATTTACACCTCTCACAGCAGTGAGCTCATGCTGTCCTCTCGTCTTTCTGCTTGTTCCCGCCGTCAAGGCGGACGAGCCTGCCGAGTACAAGCCGCAGGATTTGCCTCATGGGTCGGTGTATTCCCTGGACAGCCACCATTCCCACTTTGTGCTGGTGGAGGAGGATCCCAACAGACCAGGAGCCACCAGTGAGATGAGGGTGAAGCTGCTCAAACACATCTCTCTTCAGCGCACCGGTTATGGAGGTAAAGCCCTTTTTCAGTCGTGAGAATCCTCAATAACAATACCAGAATTTAAAAATATTGAATGTTGAGGTCCTGCATTTACTTTTATAAATAAACAATACAAACAGTAAAATTCACTCAAATATTAAAAGTGGGAGTACTCATTTTATTTATAGATGCGTTAAGTATTATTTCTCCGTCGAGCTGTTCGTAGTACAGGCGGCTGCTTCATATACCGTTAAATAAAGCCCGCTTCATATTTTATGACCTTTTTTCATATGGCTCGCTGTAAAATCATAAGCCTCGAAATACATCATAAAGTTCAGTAAAGGCACGTCTGCTGACTTTTTGCAATACGTCTGCAATTGACATTCTGTGTGTTGGGTATGCACTCTTTACCGCCCAAAGGGAGTAAATACATAAGATCGAAAAACAAACTGTCTCCCAAAGAACAGCGCGTGAGCAGAATCCCCAACATCGGCACTCCCACTCTTTTTTTCCTTTCTTTTTTTTTTTTTTTATCTTTTTTTTTGTCTTTCAACCACAAAATTAGCTCAGGTAGATAACTGGTGCTGCTTTGCAAGATTTAAGCAGTAATCCGAGGTGGATTTTTTTTACTTGTAAGCAAACGAAAAGTTGTGTTTGCGCTCATTAAAACACACTGCGTGTTCGCTTGAGGTCAGCGAACATTTGTAAAGCCATTCTTTTGAATAATGTAGTTTTTAAACGTAAAATAAATGTGTGCTCTTCTTCGGCTTCTCTGCCTTTGCTACTGGAGTCAGTGGAGTAGCATCAGGAATGTAAATTGTACTTAGTTTATGTACTTATTTTAAGCCCAACCATGTTGTTTTTCATGAACCCAATGAAGCGGCTGTGTTGAATTCACATCGTTAACCGCGTGTTCACTTGTGCGCTGGGCTACCCAGTGCGTTATAAAGTTTGTTTTTCTGGGAAACCCTGTCTTAGCACATGCACATATTGATATATTAGTTCCCAACCAATGAGTCGGGACCCCTCAAGATAAATATGAGGAGCTGTGAGAAACCCCCCAAAAAAACCAACTACAGTTTCAAATGGTTCAAATGTAACAATTAGGAATAATCAGTCTGCTCACAACAAGGAGACAAAGAGAAACTGTGAATAAGATATTTGTCACCATATGGGAGGGAACCGCGAATGGGGGCCATCACCGCGCTGCAGAGTTTAGGAAAGTGACAGCTGAGGGGGAAGATGGTGTTCCTGACTGAGCTTGCTTTGCGGTTGACAGCAGATTGCCTATATGAACCATTTGCACAACAGCGGGATGTGGTGATAATTTTGAGACACTCTCGAGATGCACAGGATGTTATTATAGATGTGTTTTACTTTGGTGCGTTCAGGCGCAGGCAGTTTCGAGATCCCTGTTCTGTGTCTCTTGGTCCACGGGGAGCCCAGGATCCTGAAGGTGAGTTTCTTATTTCATTATGCCACTAGTTAGTTACTCAAGAACTTTCAAAGATGGGACCACAAAAGAGACCTTTTTTTGAGAGCATCTTTGTCACGTGAATGTGCACAATCAAACAGTGGCTTAGGCTTCGAGAATTAAGCACTGAATCAAATGGTTGGTTGTGCCACCTCCTGAAGTCGCGGGCCAAAGCCAGACTGAGGAATCAATTCTGTTTTCACAAAACTAATCTCTCGGGCTAGAAAAGCCTGTCATCGCCACCGAATTTGCATAAACAGAGCCACAAACGACGATTACGGCAATGCAGCTGATCGATACAACTCTTTGTTTGTGTTCGGTGGAGAAGCTGTTCGGTGCAACAAAAAAAAAAAAAACGAGGTGTGTTTTGCGAGTTTACCCAGCGAGAGTCAGAACACTGTGTTTCTGTCGGCAGAGGATGCACAAAGGCATTGGCAATTCGACACCGTGGCTGATCCTGGCAGGCTCGGGAGGCGTGGCCGACATGCTCGTCACGCTGATGAATAGGGGCTGCTGGGATGTGGACAGTGTTCACGAGCTGCTGCTGGACACCTTTCCGAATGCCCACCACGGCACAGACATCAGTAACTGGGTCAAGCTGGTGAGAGCGATGTGCAGTGCGCAGCGTGGAGGCAGGCACACACACACACACACACACACACACACACACATGCATCACGTTCGCGTTGCCAGAAAAATGGGGCACACTGGGGAAGATTGTGAGGGAAGCTGGTGTGGGATTTTCATCCTTATCTTCAAAATGTGTTTGTGATGACCTAATTTAGGATGTGATGGTGGTGGGGTGAGGGGGAGGGGGGGGGGGGGGATAATAATTGATGTTTGTTTTTTCAAGCTGACGTAGACAATGAAGGGATTGTAATTGTGAATAAACAATGCATTATCAAACGAGGTATTAGTGATAACCGACTCTGTCAACCTGCCGATCAGATCCAGAAGATCCTTGATCACGGGCATCTCCTAACCGTCCACGACCCTGAACAGGAGAGCGCCGAGCTGGACACGGTCATCCTCAAAGCTCTAGTCAAGGGTAAAGTACCTTGTGAGAGATATGTTGTCGAGAAACTTGCAATTTCTTTCGGGCTGTACAATTACTCCAAAGGTGTCTTAACTTAAAAGCTGCATGGAGAGAGAGAGAGAGAGAGAGAGAGAGAGAGAGAGAGAGAGCTTTGACATTTCGAGCACTTTATAGATTGTTGACATCATGTATGTTGTGTGTCTGTGTGTGTATGTGTGTGTGTGTGTGTGTGTGTGTGTGTGTGTGTGTGTGTGTGTGTGTGTGTGTGTGTGTGTGTGTGTGTATCAGCCTGTAAGAGCCAAAGCCAGGAAGCCCAAGACTTCCTTGACGAGCTGAAGCTGGCTGTGGCCTGGAACCGCGTGGACATCGCCAAGAGTGACATCTTTAATGGGGATGTGGAGTGGAAGGTGAGACGTTTTGAGAGGAGGTTTGCAATCAAACTTCGTCTTATATTCAGTGGGATTGACTCGCTTTTGGAGCCAGCCTCAAGAGGCCATTTGAGGAACTGCAGTTGTGGGCATTAATGTTGGCCTTCATTTTGCAGCAACGTAGGTTGCCGCTTGATGAACACAAATGTCAACCGTGATGGTGGCCCAAGAGAATCAGGAGATCATCAAATTTCAGTCAAATCAATCATCAAATTTCAGTCGGGTTCATCCTCTGGGGACCATGGATGCCTGTACAAAACTGAACAACCCACCCGATAGTTTCTGAGATAGCTCTGTCTGGACCAATCAACAGATAATCTGATCAACCTACTGACTAATTTCCATCTCTTGAGCTTTGCAGCTGGCGTGCTTACATTTGTATTCAATCAATATGGTAGGGACTTATTGACCAGTGACTCATTAGATGGTGCACAAATATGTGTGGTAAGCCAGTGTCCATTACAGTAAAGGAGAAAACAGCCTCACTATTATGAAGGCCTTTCCACATGAAGTAAAGAGGACTGTTGCTTCACGAGTCTTTGTAACAAAGACGCTCGATCTTTACAGGCATGCGACCTTGAAGAGGTGATGATGGACGCGCTGATCAATGACAAACCCGACTTTGTGCGCCTCTTCGTGGACAACGGCGTGAACCTGGGCGAGTTCCTTACCTACGGTCGTCTGCAGGAGCTCTACTGGTCCGTGTCGGAGAAGAGCCTCTTCCACAACCTGCTCCTCAAAAAGTACGAGGAGAAGCAGCTTCTGCTCGGAGCTGGAAGGGCGCCCGGTCCACCTGGGCACCATCCGCCCGAGCAAGGGGAGCGGAAACCCCGCTTCACCCTCTACGAGGTCGCCAAAGTGCTGAAAGACTTCCTCCACGACTCCTGCAAAGGCTTTTACCAAAAGATTCCCACAGTGAGTGATTCGCTCTGTCTCGAAAGTTCCAGTAAATCATATATATATATATATATATATATATATATATATATATATACACTGCACTGAATAAGAGATCCTTTCAACTGATGGATGAAGGTCCACTTTGTATTTATTGTATCCTTTTTTGGCTTGTGATATCTTAAAATGAAGCAATGTCTACGGTATTTCTGCTATCTTGTCACAGTTTGCGATCGTCTATGAGTTGTGAGCGGACAGTGATTGTCCCTTCGAACCCTCTCAGACGTTTTCATTTGAAACCGTTAAATGCCTGAAAGATGCACGACAGTCTACGGACTTGACTTTCTGGAAATCTTTAATGTTGTCCTCATCCTGTAGGGTTACGACATATAGTCTAACCAACAAAGTTGTCGCAATTCATAGGTAATTCTAGTAAAAACTAGAAGATGATGTCCGAACGATTTTGTGTTTCCTGTCCTGTAATTGCAGAACGGGAAGAAATGGATCATCGCACACCAAACCTGCTTTCACACCCTAGGAAATCTCATCTAAATTTACCCTCTGGATGCGCAGTTAATTACCCATCTCTGGATGTTGTTAGCACTGTATCAAGCTGTTAAAAAGAAATTATAGCTCAGATCATGACTTAAAATAAAATTGCTTCTTGGCAGAGGGTCCGTCCGCTCAGCCTGTTTCATTTTTTTTTAAATACCTACATCTCTTGTAGACAGGCAGATGAAGTCATTTGTTTTGCAATAATGACCATAGACGTGATATGTGCAATAGATTTTATGACTCATGTAATAACTGCACGCTCCTGTAAACAGCGTGCAGCTACTCGGTTTTGCTATACATATTTAATAAAGTGTGTGCGCTCGCTCTAGGAGAAGCCGGCGAAGGGCCGACTGTTCCACACCCAGAAGAACCTGGCGGAGTTCGAGGAGCGCTGCGAACATCCTTGGAGAGACCTCTTCCTCTGGGCCGTCCTTCAGAACCGACAGCAGATGGCCAACTACTTTTGGGCTATGGTCAGTCTTGTCTTGCTTCTTTATTCGCTTCAGCTCCCGGCTAATGCAAATCTCAGCTCTGTGTGGTTCGATCGATGAAAGCCCCCAAATGTGCCTGGCATTGGCAAACACTCTTCAAACCAAATTGAAGCGAGTTAAATGATGCTGTGCTAGTTTGTATTCTAGATTCAGGGGGGGGGGGGGCAAGAGTGATGTGGGCCAACGCAGCACAGGTGCAGGTCAGTCCTGCCGTATGAAAATGCCACCCCAGATAAAAGAGCACTACAAACGGCATATTTATGAAGAACCCAGGTGAACTAAAAAGCTATCTTATCTCCAGGAACATTAGTCAAATGAAGGTCATGCTGCTTCATGAGGCAGCGTATTCAACGGGCTGTGAGGCAGCGCCGGCCTATCTAAAGTCCTGACGAATGCGAAATATATCCTGACATTGGATTGATGCACTATGAGTGGTTTAAAAGACACCAATCAATGATAATTGCTCTTTGTTTTTAAACGTCTCTTCAAGGCACCTTTCATTTCCTTATTGCCCTTCCCCGAACTGAGGGAACCAATTATTGTAATCTCACAAGCGGTCACCCTCATGTGCTCCTTTCCTGCGTCTTATTTCAAACATTATCTGAAATTATGGTAATTGCATTGAGTGTGTGTGTGTGTGTACAACCCCCACTGCAGATCCCCCCCACACACACACACACACTCACACTGCATCATTTGCATTCATAATTTCATTGTTTGAAGTATCTCTCGTGGTGAAAGCCACATCACAAGTATCCTTGCAGGCTGGCTTATGCTAGCGAAATACCCCCATTTATAAATGAACCCAAGAGGAACATTGACGGCGCGATGCATAGGAATATTGATCATTTGAATAAAGAGGGTTGAGGTCCACCCCGCTAAGTGTAGCTTCAAATGGAGAGCCCTCCGTTTTAGTATGTTGCTCTTCATTTATATGTCACGTTAGTCCTCTAAAAAGGTTTCTTCTTCAAGGTATATGGCCATTAAAGGGGACATATCATGCTCATTTTCACATTCATACTTGTCATTTGGGTTTCTACTAGAACATGTTTACATGCTTTAATGTATAAAAAAACACTTTATTTATCTCTTACCGTCTGTCTGAATATACCTGTATCTCACTCTCTGTCTGAAACGCTCCGTTTTAGCTCCTGTCTCTTTAAAACCCTGCTTCCTGAAAAAGCCCAGTTTGCTCTGATTGGTTTGTGAGATAAATATGGGGCACCTTATGTGAAGGGTAGTTTTCAAACTGTGGTTGGTACATTCAAATGAGCACAACAGTTTGTGGGTTGGTAGGAACTCAAGACACCAAAATATATGTGCACAAGCAGTGAAAAAGTAAGTTGTTCTATATATGTCCCATTTAAAGGTTTGTATCACCTGTTGAAAATCACAATACAACAAACATAATCTACTAGAATGCCAATTGTTACCAGAAAGAACTGATTCTGATAAAGAATACAGTGATTATCACCCTCTTCTTTCTATCCTCATGCACATTTTTGACTGACCTGGAAACCAACCTGGCGTTACCCTAGGACCTAGGAGACAGCTAGCTTACTAAATGAACATCATGCTGTATTGAATGAAGACTCGAAACTAGCAACCGAGACCATAAACTCAAGTTTACAATGTTTACTGAAGTCATTTTTCTCATAGACTTCTATACAATCTGACTTCTTTTTTGCAACCAGAGGAGTCGCCCTCTGCTGGCCATTAGAGAGCATGCACATTTTTTAAGACACTTCCGCGTCGGCTTCACTACGGCAGAACATTTAGGTCAACACAAACAACAGTTATGTTTGCAGCTCGGTTAGCCTTAGTTTGTCTGTCAGCAGAAAAGGGAAAAAAGTATTGATCCGACATCGTTGAAACACATTAACACTTTCATTAAAGGTGCTAACGCAGAGTGGCAGCCATGAGCTAGCTATTGAAGCTCACCTCGTTCTCTAAACATTACTTCACTATATCTTTACATATATATATATATATATATATATATATATATATAGTGCTTCAGTGCTATAGCAATGCTCTGAATGTCGTGTAGAGAACTTTCGAGGGCATTTGTGCTGCACTCATGTGGTGTCGGAATAATCAGAATTTGTTCCCAACTAGGAGATGCCCCCTCAAGTCAGAACAACAATTCGCAAAACAGCTAACCTGTTGTTTAAACGCTCTGAGCAATACAATACAACACATCTTAGTTGTAGCACCCACCCATTTCGGAGGAATTACTTCCCAGCTTGGGAAACGGGACCAATCCGAGGAGCACGCGAATGCACCATTGTCTTCGCTCTAGTTTTTCTTATGAAATTGCTTCCAAATTCCTCCAGTGTCAGTGTGTTTGTGCCCGGCACAGACCTGCGGGTTTTTTAATCCTTGCTGGAGGGAACCGCGCGCTGCCTTTTCCCAAAACTGTTTTTCTGCTGGCAAACCTCAACTTCTGCTGCAGCTGACTGTCTGATATCGAGTGCTGTGGGGGGGGGGGGGGGGGGGGGGGGGGGACTTATTTGGCATTTCCACCATTTAAAGGAATCATTTGCTATTTCTTTTTCTACATCACACATGAAAAGATTGAATGTGAGGTTGACCATAAACTCAAGTTTACAATGTTTACTGAGGGAATGAATCAAGTGAGAAGTCATTTTTCTCATAGACTTCTATACAATCTGACTTCTTTTTTACAACCAGAGGAGTCGCCCCCTGCTGGCCATTAGAGAGCGTGCATGTTTTTTTTAAGACACTTCCGCGTCGGCTTCACTACGGCAGAACCGGAGGTTGCCGCCTGGTTGAAATGATAGTGCTCCCTTTGGAGGGAGACGGTATTCAACATAACACCGGGAGGGGACAGCCTGCCAACAACCCGTCGTCATCATATTTCAACAACAACAACAAAATGACATCTGCTAACATTTAGGTCAACACAAACAACAGTTATGTTTGCAGCACGGTTTGCCTTTTTCTCTGTTTGTCTGTCAGCAGAAAAGAGAAACAGGGGAGCAATAAGAAGGATGCATAAAACACATTAAAAAACTCATAAAAACCCATGGTTTGCTTTGAGAAATAGTGAGTCGAAAAAGTAAAGTATGCTTGAATCAGAGTAAACGGGAGAAAGAAAACACTGGCAAAGTCCTTTAGTCGCCGTAGTTTTTCTTCACCTCAACACCACTTTAGTCCTGTCCAAGGTGAGACGAGTCCACGAACAAACTTCAAAGCACACGGTTTGAACCCGCTCTCACACTCAAGCTGATTGACAGGTGAAGACAGGCTTAGAATGTTCTCTACTGCTGTTAAAGGTTTGTTCACATCAGTGCTGAAATGCAGTGAAAAGAGGTCTACAATTTCAAATACGGCCACTTGAGCGACACAGGAATGAATGCGTACATTTTATGCAAGTCGTGAATTATACACCATATGTGTGTACAAGTACTGCAGCCCGGTACGCGCAGCTTTTTCTAAAATTCTCGACTAGGTTCCTCAGATCCCGCTCTCAGACCCATTTCTTGGATCCAGCTCTCTTTTAATCCTTCAGGGCCCTGAGGCGGTTGCGGCAGCGCTGGCGGGTTGTAAGATTCTGAAAGAGATGGCACGACTGGAATCTGAGGCAGAGTCTGCACGCAGTATGAAGGAGGCGAAGTATGAGCAGTTCGCCCTTGGTGAGTATATAAACCTTTCCATGACAGTGTGATAAAAAAAAAAAAGAAAGGTACACTCCCTGACCTCAAACAACACAAAAAGAGGAAGGCAATGAAACATGAATCTGCAAATTCTTCAAATGTTGCCCGGAAGCGGTTTGACACTCACCGTGTGTCTACCGTTCTAATTGCGGCAGACGTCTTTGGAGAGTGCTACTCCAACAGTGAAGACAGGGCGTACGCTTTGTTAGTGAGAAGAACACACTGCTGGAGCAAATCTACGGTCCTCAACTTGGCCACTGAGGCAGATGCCAAAGCCTTCTTCGCCCACGATGGAGTCCAGGTAACGAGGACGCACGTCCAATACGCTCATTTGGCTCCGATTGAACTAATTATTGTGACGCATTTTAAAGGGGGACACGCGTCGCGTTCGTTTTCAGGTTCATACCTGCATTCTGGGTTTCTACTTGAACATGTTTACATGCTTTAATGTTAAAAAAAAACACTTTATTTTTCTTATACCGTCTGTCTGAATATACCTGTGTTCACTCTTTGTCTGAAACGCTCCGTTTAGTGCCTGTCTCTTTAAGAAAAGAACATGGTGCAGGTAGTTTAAGGTAAAGGGGGGGGGAGGAGCCAAATCTGCATGGCTTGTTGACAACATGTTTTCTGATCTAGCCCATAAAAAGCTGACTGGATTGTCTTGTTTAAAAGTTTTATGCGCACGCACTGACAACGACACGTCCCCTTTAACTTTCACCCGGAGCATTTCACTACGTCCTTCATTTTTGCCGCCTTATGTATCGAAACACCTTGTTGCCGCGCACTTCAGATCACATTAGATACTTATTTCACAGTCCTGTCGCTGGACTCCATTATCTATACAATTATAGAAAGACAGACGCCCTTGACGTTACAAAGTCAACATTGAGAGTTAATCGGTATTCAATGTCAGCAGGGAAAGGACGCTGTGCGGGCAACTATTATGTAAAGCTCACATTTGGTAAAAAAGAAAAAAACTTGGAAGCAGCGTAGTGTTTTAAGAGAAGGTGTATCTTTACTGGTGGTGGACAAAGACTGAGCATCAGGTGTCCCCTTTTTCATGAAAGCGACTCATCAGACGGCAACCAGACAACTGCAGAGATGGAAACGGTTCACACGTCTTATGAGATGGTTCATAGAGGAGGAGGGGGGGGGGGGGGGGGGGGATTAGCATTTTTCATCTGATAACCAGCTGGGATAACTCCCTGTTTGAGGCTGCCATGGATTTAGTCACAAGACTGAAAGGCAGAAATACTCAAAGGCAGCTGACTCCCTCTTGTGGTGAATTTCATTCAGATGTTAAGTTATCCCCCCCCCCCCCCCCCCCATGTCTGATGTTTAATGATTGGGAGCTGAACTTTTTAACGGCAGGCCCTCCTCACGAAGATTTGGTGGGGGGCGATGACGACGGACACGGCCATCTCCAAACTCGTGGCGTCTTTCTTCTGTCCGCCGCTCATCTGGACCAACCTCATTAAGTTCAGGTGATCCATTTTGAAGTGATTCTTCTTCTCAGCCGTGTAGGAATGCATCTTTCTGTTGTTGTTGTTGTTGTTGTTGTTGTTGTTGTTGTTGTCGTCGTCGTCGCGCGCACTGACTCGCTCTGTCACGCGCTCCTCAGCGACGAGGAACTCGATAACCGCAACAGCCGCGAGCAGTTCGTGGAGCTGGACAGTCTGGACACGGAAAAGGCTTTGCTGTTGACCGACGACGATGACCCTTTGTGAGTTCGCGCTTAAATAACACTCTAGTTTCTCATTTTTCTTCCTTTCTGCATTGTATACTGATGGTGAAGCTCAACTTTATTGTCCCCAAGTGAAAGCCAAGTTTAGACACACACAGACATGATAAAACACGTAAAACATTTAATAGAAATGAGTAAAAAAAAAACTCAACAAACCCAATCATTCAATTCAGTTTGATTTATTTTTGTATAGCCCAAAATCACAAATCACAAATTTGCCTCAGAGGGCTTTACAATCTGTACACATGCTCAACATTCTCTGTCCCGGGACCCTCACATCTGTACAGGAAAAACTCCCCCAAAAAACCCCCCAAAAAAAACCTTTAACTGGGAGAAGGAACCTTAGGGAGCAGCGGAGGGATTCCTTCCATCAATGGTTAAAACACCATCAAAACTCTTCCCATGGTCCAACGTTTAAATCAATATCTTGTAAGTTACATTTGTTGTGTCTTCTTCTGCTCTCTCGGTTTTCCAAAAGGGACTCGTCGCCCGGAGGTCCGGCGGCCCAGAGCTGTGCCTCGGTGTGGTGGCGCTTCCTGCTCCGCCGCTGGCGCCGCTTCTGGAGCGCCGCCGTCACCGTGTTCCTCGGCAACGTCATCATGTACTTCGCCTTCCTCTTCCTCTTCACCTACGTGCTCCTGCTGGACTTCCGGCCGCCGCCGCCCCTCGGCCCCGGACCCCAAGAGATAATGCTCTACTTCTGGGTCTTCACGCTGGTGCTGGAGGAAATCCGACAGGTGACCGGGCCGTAGCCACCGATTCTCGCTGGCGAATTTAAAAAAAAAAAAAAAATCCGGTTTTCGAACACATTTTGAGTCCTCAGATCATTGTTTTGTGATGGATTTTTGTTGTTGTTGAGGATATCTATCCACTGCGGCTTTTGAAGATTTGCTTGCATGACAGCATTCAGGCCTGGAACGTCAGTGTGAATCGCTACAATAAGCTCATTCTCTCTGGGGGTTTTAAGGATTCATGAGGCTTTCACCTTTCCGCTCTGACTCCCTTCCCTGTGAGCCCTCCCTCCCTCCCTCCCTCCCTTCCTCTCTCCCTCCCTTGTGGCTCAAAGGCCCCAGATGGGACAGGCCTTGTTCTCTCTGCTCCCTTCCGAACAGAACCACGGCACAGGTTTCCAAAATAAAGAACCGCGGTGCCGCGGGGGGGGCCCTGTCGTGCTACCGAGCCCAAGGGGTGCACGGTTCTCCCCAAAGAACGACAATAGCACAGGGGGCCTCTGTTTCCCGCCATGCTTGTCATGAAGGTGACAGACTGTATGTTTTAAGGTTTTTTTTTAAATGTGACAGATGGGCTGGTTGTAAGGCTCGCTCTCACAAAGTAGTAAAAAAAAAACCGATATGTTGTTGCAGCAGTTGATAAATATATAGCAGGTATGGAGACATCACGTGCCGGTTGAGGCGCATTGTTCCAGACGATTTGTATAATGTCGGTCTGGGAGGTATTTTAGATAATCAGGGCTGATTCATAGTTATTCACACATGATTTATCACTGCCTTATGTTAAACCAACACCAATTCATCTGATGACATTTGATTAGTTTGCCCTCAGTCTCCAGCTCTGCACCTCTACGCCAAAGAAGCATTCCAGCTCTATTTGCAAATGATTTAATGCCGTGAAAAGGTCAGATATCATCAGCAAATAATGAGTCCAGACCCCCCCCCCCCCCCCCCACCCCACCCCACCCCACCCCTGCGGCTTTTATTAAAATATTCTTGGAGGGGAATTCTTTTCTCTTAAACACGCTGAAACAGAAAAGAGCTAGTTTTCACCCCCTTGTGGTGTTTGTCCTATTTTGTTGCATTACAACCTGGAATTTAAATGATGTTATGCATTGTACTTATAGAAATTAGTCCTTAAATGCTGCCAATTACCTTCAGAAGTCACATAATTAGTTAAATAAAGTCCAGCTGTGTGTGAGTGTCACATGGTCTCAGTCTATATATACACACCTGTTCTTATTAAAAGACAAAAGGAGCGCTCCAAACAGGCCAGGGACAAAAGTTCTGGTGAAGGGTTGGGCTTATTATTAAAAAGAAGTATCTGAAACTTCCCACAGAGCATCTCTAAATCCATTATTACAAAATAGACCGACTTTTTTTTGCGCCGTAACAAAACCTGTCAAAGGAGGAGCAATACTCTCGGCGGGCGAGGAGAACATTAATCAGAGAGGCAACAAAGAAGACCGAAGATAACCCTGAAGGAGCTGGAGGACATTGGACTATCTGTCCATGAGAGGAAAGCCATCGCTTAAATATTGAAACGATAAAACATGTTTGAAGTCTCCCTCATGCCTTTGAGTGAACTCCAGACATAAGATATATATATCTGTGTATGTGTGTATATACAGATATATCTGTGTGTGTGTGTGTGTGTGTGTGTGTGTGTGTGTGTGTGTGTGTGTGTGTGTGTGTGTGTGTGTGTGTGTGTGTGTGTGTGTGTGTGTGTGTGTGTGTGTGTGTGCATAGACTGGGGTCATGTACACACTTAGATCAGTGGACTTTAACTAATTGTATAAAGGTGGTTGGTAGCATCAGATCTTATTTAGGGGCTTCAGAACAAAACCACTTTTTCAGTTTCTTTTTATCTTTTACAATTTTAAAGTAATTCTTTGAATTTCACTTCACCAGTTTTGACCATTTTGTGTCGCTCCGTCACATGACAGCGACATACAAATCTATTTAAAGTCCAGGTTGTGATGCAACAAAATAGGAAAAACACCAAAGAGGGTAAACACTTTTACACGGCAACCGTGTAGCCGTTGCGATCGTGCCGCTGATTAGGACGACTGTGTCTCGCTCAGTGCTTTTGAGTGTTCGGTCATCATGGTGTCGGGCTTTATTGTAGTACTGCCGGGGGCTTACGCGGCAGTCTACCACTTTATGAACACGGCGTACTTCCCTTCAGCTTGTTCTCCGAACAACTGCCCCCATCGAGGGACCGAGCAGCCGCTCTAGATGCACTTACAGGTTCCCCCCTGTAAGTGCATCAAGGTTCCCCCCCCCCCCTGTTCAAACCACAGGAGACGACTCAACCTCGCGCTCTTAAGTGCAAGAGACATTTTACAGGAGTGACAATTTTGGGACACATGCAGGTGCTTCTGAAGAAGCGGGACCGGGTGTACCTGCTAACTCCTGTTTGGCCCCGCAGGGCGTGTCTGAATAGGACTCCAGCGCCAATAAAAATATTGGTGCTTTAAAGAAGAATTAATAAATATTTGCATATGAAGGGGAAAATGTACAGGACCACAGAACCTACATTTAGACACATCTTTGTTAAGTTATATTTATATTTCAGTCCCATGGCACAAAATATTATACTACCGTCCCAATATTTAAAAAAAAAAAAAATCATGGATAATATAATATCACTTTCTACCAAATGACTTATGGTAGAAAGTGATATTACACTTATTGGATATTGCACAGAATGTTGGATGAAAGAAATAGAACATAGAAATGAAAGCCAGACTTAATCTTGCAACGGGGAAAAAAAAAAAAATGTCACATCACACTTTTCCCAAATATAAAGTTGCTGGAAAATGACTTTTTATTTTTCAAAAATGTACCGATGATTATCGTAATCGTACGTTCTCTGACACAGAGCTTCTTCACGGACGAAGAGATGAGCATCTTGAAGAAGTTCAAACTGTACGTAGAGGACAACTGGAACAAGTGTGACATGGTCGCCATCTTGCTCTTCGTCGTCGGGGTTTCATGCAGGTAACTGGCGTTAAAGTGTCAACGATGACACTGCAGAAATACAACCTGACACGACTCTAGGTTTGTTGTTGTGATGGATTTAGAACGGAGCGTTGAAACAAAGGAGCGCTTGCATGAACGAATTACTGAATGGGAAGAAGGAATAAAGCAAACGGTTATCTTTTGTTCTCATTTCGCAGGATGGTTAAGGAGACGTATGAGGCGGGAAGGACGGTGCTGGCGATCGACTTCATGGTGTTCACTCTCCGTCTGATTCACATCTTTGCTATTCATAAGCAGCTGGGCCCCAAGATCATCATTGTGGAAAGAATGGTGAGCGGAAAACAAAAGCAGTATCACCCAAACATTGTAATTATGAACATTTTAAAGGGGACATGCCGTGCTCGTTTCCAGGTTCATGTTTGGATTTTGGATTTCTACTAGGACATGTTTACACGCTTTAATGTTTAAAAAAAACACTTAGTTTTTCTCATACTGTTCGTCTGAACATGTCTGCATTCACCCTCCGTCTGAAACGCTCTGTTTTAGCGCCTGTCTCTTTAAATTCCCCTTCCCAAAAACTGAGGCCTTTTAAGTGTTGCTCATGGGTATATAGATGAAGACAATGACTACGTTTACATGTACACTTGTATTCCACTATTATATGGCAATAATCTTTTCCGATTAAGACATGTGGAATATGCTTATAATCATTTTTTTTCCACATTATTTGGACATTACGGTCAGCTCCGTGCGTTTTTACAGTTATCCAACAACACCAACAGTTTGCTGAGACGCACGTCCAAAAGAAAAGCCCACATTTCTGGTCGTAAAGGACTCGGATATAAACAGGTTTTTCAGACACGCTCGCATATCTCAACGCCGTCCTTTTCAAGAAGGTGGGTGAAGGAATGAAAGACGAAGGCTGCGTTCGCACAACCAAACACGTTAATTAGAGTACAAAAGGCGGGATGTACATGTAAACGTAGTCAATGCAGACCTTGTGTAGTGCATTGAGAACATGTTTTTCTCTCTTTTAACAGATGAAGGACGTTTTCTTCTTCCTTTTTTTCCTGAGTGTGTGGATGATCGCGTACGGCGTCGCCACCCAGGCTCTTCTCCACCCCAACGACCCGAGGATCGACTGGGTGTTCCGCCGGGCCTTGTACCGCCCTTACCTGCACATTTTTGGCCAGATCCCCCTGGAGGAAATAGACGGTAAATTTACAGCAGACGTTCATTTCTGCAACTTTTCTTTCTTTTTTTTAAACGGGTGTTCATCCACGAATGCGCAGCGTGACTCTCGTGTTTTCGTAATCATCTATGCGATCAGCCGATGCTTACCGTCGGCCCAATTTTTGTCTTCTGATCTAATTTTCTTCATTTAACGGAGTACAGCTGCTCGCATGCCTGAAATCAACTGCACCGATGACTCGGAGGAGATCATCATGGGCCTGCGTCCGCCGTGTCCCAACATCTACGCCAACTGGCTGGTCATCCTGCTGCTGGTCATCTTCCTTCTCGTCACCAACGTCCTGCTGCTGAACCTGCTCATTGCCATGTTCAGGTCAGAGGCGGGAAATCCAGAAAAACCCTCCACGTGTTTTGACGACACGCGTTGACACATGCTAGCTGCTTCTTTGTAAGTAAAATTGCCATTTGCCATTTGCAGCTACACATTCCAGGTCGTGCAGGGCAACACGGACATCTTCTGGAAGTTCCAGAGGTACAACCTGATCGTGGAGTACCACAGCCGCCCGGCGCTGGCCCCGCCCTTCATCATCATCAGCCACCTCTCCCAGCTCCTCCTCAGCCTGGTCAAACAGCCCGCGTCCAAGCAGGAGCATCTCGGTATGAAGGTTCTATCTATACTTCCATTAGGAAGCCATTCTACTTCATTACAAGGAGATTTAGAACCGGTTCACTGTGGCTTATCGGGCTAAATTAAAACTGAAAAGAAATACTGGAAAACAAGCTGTGTGTTTATCTATTCTCCATGCATGGGCATATTGCCTGTTGCTTAATTGGTTATTAGACGGCCTGTGTGTGTGTGTGTGTGTGTGTGTGTTTTGCTAGAGAGGGAGCTGCCGGCGGGGCTAGACCAGAGGCTGATAACATGGGAGACGGTGCAGAAAGAGAACTACCTGGCCAAACTGGAGCGCCAGCATTGGGAGAGCAGTGAAGAGAGACTCAAGAGCACCTCCTCGAAGTAACGGTTGTTTTTGTAAAAATCTGTAAACTCTCATATGGTAGGAGATGCTCCTCTTAGCAAACGGGCTCTGATAACACCGCTGGACACTGTACCAGACTGTATGTGAAGAGCGGAGGTAGTCACCGTGACGTCACCCAATCGGTTTGACCAGTTTTTTTGGGCCGTCGTCGTCTTACTTGGAGCAAAGTACGACCGGTTGTTGAATAAAGATTTAAAAACCCAAACTTTAAAAATGAACTTTAATGACAACAAAACACACACAATGAAAGGGTTAGATTCCAAAAACAAAAACACAGACAACTCCCAGAACAGACAATGCCGTGTTAGTGACCTGTCAATCACAGTAAGCCCCGCCCCTAAAGCGTCCCCTGCTTTATGGTCTGTTTGACTCTAAATGGACCATAATGTACTAAATGAACATCATGCTGTATTGAAGAAGACTTGAAACTAGAGATTGAGACCATAAACTCATGTTCACAATGTTTACTGAGGTGACAGGTAGGGTCATGTTCCTCATTCTATACGATCAGACGATCCGGAGTCGCCCCCTGCTGGTCAGTAGAGAGAATGCAGGTTTAAGGCACTTCAGCATTGGCTTCACTTTTCAGATCCAGAGGTTTCCCTCCCCTCCCCCTGAACACATGCATGTAACTTCTGCCCCTAAGTTGTAAAGAAGAAAAAGAAGATGATTGCAGCATTGAATATGTCTCGTTTGTGACCAAGGGTTCAGAGCTTGCTGAGGATTGTCGGTGGCTTCAAGGACCAAGAGAAGCGACTGGTATCCATGGAGGCTCAGGTAAATCTGAGAAAAGTGTGACAGCCCCGTGTGAGCCATAATGAAGATGCCTATTGCTATTTCATAAACCCTCGGGTCATTTCTGCCGGTGTCTAGGTCCGATATTGCGGAGAGGTGTTGTCCTGGATGGCGGAGTGCTTTGCTCAAAGCACACTCAAGTGCGGGAAAGAAGCTCCGAGAGCTCCAGGTGAGTCAGACAATCTGATAATCACATAAATACTGTTCTCTTCTAACGGTAATATACTGTGATTAATACTCTTGCACTGCCGTGTGTATTTTGGCCTCACTAAACGTCAATGTGACATTTCAGCGTCTCTAAGCTGCACCAGGGACGCACCTCAAAGTCCACTAGAGAGAGACGTCAAACCAGAAGAGGATGAAGCCAGACCAGGTCACTCGGGATACGGAGCTAACAAAAAATTCCCGTACATTGATGAATAAAACGGTAACTGGTAGCACGCAGACAGCTATTTATGACACTATATGTACGATTTTTTTGAATATTTTGAGCTATAATGATAGGGGGAGGGGAAATTGATTTTAATAGACTTTAAATTAATAAAATGTTTTCTCAGGTGTTGTGGGGACGTTTGTTATACATCTTAATAAACAAATTCACTGAATCCCTCTCATTCTTTTCTTTTGCAAGTTAAGATTTTGATTTTAAAAAGACTTACTAAATATTATTTGAAAATATATTTTGCTTTCAAGGCACATTATTAATGGTTATACAGCATCATTATTGACTTATATTAATGTATCTTTCTTATAGGAAATAAGTTCCTTTTTAAGACAGGAGAAAGTATAACATTCTGGTTCCTTGGAATGGAAAATAAAAATGAAGAAATTAATTTACGGTTCAAGTCAGTAGAACACATCTAATGTTAGATTGTATAATAAAACATCTCATTTAATTAACATTAACAGTAATCATTTTACACAGTCATATCACTTTGAATGTCATCATAATGCAACGTTACAGATGGAGAAACAACGTTTTATTTTTTTAACATTTATTACATCATGTAGAGGCTTAACTGGCAGCATATCAGCTTAAAATGAAGACACCGGCCCACGATGCCAGATTCATGTCGGCTGCGGTTCGAGGTCACGTTGTGTGAAAGGCGTCGTGAATTCTGTCCAAAGCAAACTTTAGTGACCAACACGCACGGCAGCAATGTAATGTGTATAAATCTGCAGGTAACATAAATCTGTACTGATGATGTCACAATGATGCACATGAATATTCCTTAAAATGACCGTGCTTAAAAGTTCACTGTGGATATTTTTTTTTTTGCATAAACGCATAAAAAAAATACACTGAGGTGTAACAAATGATACATTTGCGGAGCAGACTTTTGAATATTTTGCATCGTTTCCAAATACGCCAACCAGTAGTCTTGTTCTTCCTCCTCCGCTTGAACGTTACCGAGCTTCTCGCCACGTTACCGCTGCAGAACATCCAGTGTGACGCCACGAAACCCGAGGGACGTCATGTCGCCCTCCTCCCGTTTGATGAACGTGACCAGACTTCACGGAACGCCTCTCGGCGTCTTGTGTCCCCCATAGAAATATTAAAACAAATGGATACCGACTTCTAAGACAGCGCCCGATATCCATTCTAATAAAAAGTTGCTCAGAAAAAAACAGGCATGAAAAAAAAGATGTTAGAGCTCTTCCAGATGTGTTATTTGTGTTGGACCGTTTCGAAGTCATTTGTGTTTGTGGCATCTCTTCGTTCTTTTACGGCCATGACAACATTTTAAATTCAGTGCATTTCTATGATTGGAGGGTTTGCCTCCGCGTGGGTCTCAACATGCTGCCGGCTGAGTCAGCGGCTAGCAGGTAGCGGTGCTAACAGGTAGCGATGTAGCAGGTAGCGGTGATAGCAGGAAGCGGTGCTAGCATGTAGCGGTGCTAACAGGTAGCGATGCTGGCAGGTAGCAGTGATAACAGGTCGCGATGCTAGCAGGTAGCGGTGATAGCAGGTAGCGGTGTTAGCAGGTAGCGGTGCTAGCAGAAAGCGGTGCTAGCAGGTAGCGGTGCTAGCAGGTAGCGGTGCTAACAGCGGTGCTCATGCTCAGATTACAACACACACACAGAGAGGGAGAGAGCGACTTCACTCGCTTCATTTCATCTTTCCATAATAAATATATGACTGTTGCTATATTAAACGCGCTGAATTTCAGATTTAGCACCTTTGGTTCTAAACCAACAACCAGATCTTCAGCCTTCAGGCAAGCAAGTGCACATCTTAAACTGGCGACGTCGAGCTGATTAAACATAGCGACATACAAACAGTGAATTTATGCGGCTCGCTAAATGTCGGTACCATGTGCGTGACTGTGTACATGTCAGATATATTTTTTTTAAAAAGGGATCGTACTGTTTATATTTATTAAAACAAACATCACAGAGATTAAAATGTCCGTGGACAAATAAATACTGACATACCTGCAGCGTCCACATTTTTTTAAATGTGTGTGAACATCAATTTCTCTCCTCCGGGTGTCCATCGGTCAGAATGAACTGAGCAGCATTTAAACACCGGGAGGCGATGGTGACGCTATAGATACGAGTTTGACTTTAGTCCCTCGAAACCGAGGCCTCGGGTCCTCTGGGCTGCACAGTGGGTCCGTCGCGGTGAAGCACGTTGTTGAAGCGCGGCGTCACCTCGCAGCGGATCAGCAGAGTGTCATCTTTAACAAAGGCTCTCTGACTCAGCTGGTGCAGGTGCAGAAAGGTGACGTAGCCGAATCCTTTGGGGTTGCGCTGGCCGACGGGCTTCTGGAAGGCCTGCAGGTCCGGTTTGGTCTCCATCACCTCGACGTGGTGCTGAGCCTCGAGGCCCTGGTCCAGGATGGCGAGGCGGATGGTGCCCTGGAACGGCCAGCTCACCTGCCCGTCGAACGCCCCTTGCATGGTGTGGACAAACAGGGAGATGAAGTTGGAGCAGCGCAGGGCGTTGGGGGTCTGCAAGTGCAAGCGCAGGCACAGCTTGTGGGTCTGCAAGTGCAAGCGCAGGCACAGCTTGTAGCCCGGGCGGCCCGTGTAGAAGCCGGGGCTGTGCTCCACCACCGGCTGGCCCGCTTCCTGGTTCCGCAGGTGGGCGGAGAAACCTCTGAGGCGCCAGACGAAGATGCCGTGATACTGCTGCGACTCCAGGTCCTTCACGGTCTCCTCCAGCATCGACACCCGCCGCCTGAGCTCCGCCAGCTGGCCGGCCTGCAGAGGAGACGGGACGGTAGGTTAACGTGACCAAAAAGGCCTGTGTCCACACAGGATGCGTTCAGGCACAGGACTGAGTGTAGGCCACCTGTGTTGTGGAGCTTAGCTGCGAATGTATTTTATAGACGTTGGAACTTTTTGTATCGCTGCTCAACAAAGACTATTTGTTCACATCCAAAAATAATAAACCCGTGTGATTCTTTCAGTCTTTTTTTTCATCTCGCTAAATAATCAAAAAGAACCGATAAGAGTATCGATACCAAACCGGTAAGCAGAATCGATAAGAGGACTATTTAAAAACGGCCCTCGTCACCAGGGTACGTCATGAGAGAAACGGGCTTTGGTTTGTCTTTACCTTCCAAAAACTACAAATGATCTATTCTATTAATCTAATCAGATATTAGCAGACTAAGAACGGGAAGTTAAGAGTCATCGATCCGTTATGACTTCATATTCATATTCTGCAAATACACACGAGAGATCCAAGACATGACAGCCGGGGAAAGCTGCGTCACAAACTGTGCTCCCAGACTCCGTGACGACGTCCTTTACCTGCGTTTCCTTTAGGATGATGAGCTCACGCAGCTGGTGGTCCTGCCTCACCAGCCGTCCATCCATCTCCCGGAGCCTCTGGCTCTCCTCGGCGGGCTGACTCGGCGCACAGCTGCTGTTGCCGCTCGTGGCTCCTCTGGACCCGCTACAGGACGCCGCCGATGCCGATGCCGATGCCGATGCCGCAGCCGCCCCCTGATCCTCGGGGGAAACGGAAGCGCCCGGCGTCCACGGGGACTTGTGCGCGGCGCCGTTGAGGCTGAGGCCGCGCAGGAACTCGGCCATGTAGCGCATGTGCATCTGCGTGAACTCCTGCATGTGCTGAGCCAGGTTGTGGCGCTGCATCTGCAAAGAGGCGAAGCGCTTTAACGGGCGTGCAAAACAGACGGAGCGCTCAACGATCGGTCTATTGCCCCGACGCCGCGCCGGGGGATTTGGATCCGATCACCTACCCTTTCCTTACACCCGAAGGTGCTGAAGTTACAGGCGATGGGTGCTTTTGGGCAATCGGTGTCACAATGAGATTCAATCTGAAACAAAAACATCATCAGCTTAGCTTCAATCACATGGAGGAAGTCAAATCAGGACGTAAACGGATGTAAAGAGGGAACTCTGTCGGAAACAGCTAACTTCCTGTCTCACGCTAGGAAGCTATTTAAAATTTACACTTGCTGCAGAAACGTGCGGATGAACATGTTCCCCATTCCTGTTAACAGAAGTTACCATAAATGATTTCCAACACACACCTATAACGGCGGACATTGTTATAGCTCACCTGGTCTCTGATGAGATCCATCTCGCAGTACTGGCACGTCACGCTGGCGAAGGGACACTGCTGCTCGTGAAGCTGAAGGAGCAACCGAAACAGACCGTATCAGGAGACTAACCCCCCCCCCTCCGATCCCCCCCCCCGTGAGAAGTATTCAGAAGCGAGTCCACGTTACCTCTCTCTCCTCGTAGCAAAAGGGTGCCACGCAATCCGGACAGGTCATGGGCCTCCGTTGGCACTCGACGGTTTTGTGCTCCTTGAGGTGGCTCTTCCTCACCGACTGCTGGCACTGTGAGCAAGGCTCGGTGGCGAACTGACACCGGGTCACATGATTCTGGAAGGGGGGGCGGAGTGAGACAAATCGAAACAATGCCAGTTAATATTATTCAGCAGCAGTCCAGTTTCATCGCCCGCGCCAGAGGACGATTGCCGTTTCTTTTACCGCCAAAACGAGGACCCAGAGCGGCAGGACGTGTCGGAATCAAAAGAGAAAGAGAGTCTGCGTCGACGATGGATCGACCGTACCTCTAAATGCCGCAGCTCCATTTTGTCAGCGCAGCCGGAGTTCGGACAGCGAACGGTCAGCGACAGAATCTCCCGCTTGGCAAAGTTATCGGGAAACAGCTGGTCTTCTAACAGCCTTTTGTTGTCCACGGGGCACCTCTGTCCCGTGTTGCTGTTTGTGCAAGAGGAGGTAAGCAAAGCGGTAAGTTAATGCGGGAAGGAAAGTTAGCGAAACGTCGCATCTCGTTTCGACACGCAAAGCAGCATACCTGATGGACTTCTCAATGCAGTTCTTGCAGAAACGGTGACCGCAGGGCGTTTGAATGGCATTCCTCAAAGCCATGAGGCAGATGGGGCACTCGTATTTGCTCTCCAGGGGGGGGTCAAACTCCACGTCGTAGCCCTGGAGCGGGGCGGGGGCCGGGAGGCCGGCGGAGGCGCCGCCGCCGAAGGCGCCGGGGCTCTCCAACGGGCTGAGGAGGAACTCCCGTTCCTTTTCCAGCATCGCCAACTGGCAGCCGGACAGCTCGCCGCCGACGGCTCCTTCATAGCTGTCCTCCTGCAAACTCCCCTTATTGCTTTCAAAGGAAGCCATCTGTGGAGAGCAAGACAAACAAAAGCTCAGCAAAGACTTTTTCTATTCAAGACAGATGGAAAGGTCGGTGTGTTGACGCGACTGTGGCGATGACATCGAGAGCGTCGCAAGAACTGTGAGGAACGGCAACGCCTCAAGAAAACAGCTGGACAAAGTTGCTTAGAACTGCATCAACAATCACAGGTTTGCTCTGTTATCGGGTTGCTGAAATTAACACCATTTAAGCAACACCAAAAGCTAATTTTACCCTTCAATTATAAAACAGCAGAGGTGTTATTTCACCATCCTCTACCATGAGATAGACCGTACGCACCGTGGTTGCTTTAAAATCGTATTGTGAAAATGCTTCACGGCTGCCAGCAAACGAGATTTTAGTCTGAATAATCGACTATTTTTTGTTTCAGTGAGGTGAGGCCACGTGACGTCACATCGAAACCATCATCCATCACTCATGCTGCTACTCATGAGCTAACGTTACTCTCTCTATAACGTTACGCCCAGAATAGGAAGTAACGTGTAAAGTCATTCTTTTTCACAAGTACGCATGACTCAAACAAAAAAAAAAAAAAAGGTCCTAAAACTAAAGTGGCACCCAGCCTCATACTGGGGACAGTAGTTTCCATTAGCAGACGCTACTTTATGACACACAATGAATAGCGTCGGCGGTGTTGTCACTTGATCTAAGGAGTTCAGTCATGCCCCTGGATGCGGAACTGCAACTTTGAACCTTAACTTTAGGTGTTTGCTAAAGAACGATTAAGAGGAGAAGATACTGACCGAAACAGCAGGGACGGCAAACACGCATCCTCTTCAGCAAACAACGGCGTTCAAGTGCTGACTATAAGCTGTGAAAGTAGATACTATTCGTATATAATACCCACCTTTTAGCCTTTGAAAATGTCTGGAAGCTTTTCTTCGTTTCTACAGAATTTCCTGTTTTTCTTTTCCAGACGTCATCAACGGCAACCTGTAGAGTTTGCCACTTGCGAACGGTTAGCGCCCCCGTGTGGCCGGAGGCCGCACTTAACCGTTGCCACAGAGCAAAAAACGGCAACCTGTAGAGGTTTTTTTTCTTGGGGGGGCCACTTGCGGACGGTTAGCGCCCCCGTGTGGTCGGAGGCCGCGCTTACTCGTTGCCACAGAGAGCAAAAATGAGACAGGAAAAAAATGGCGGATCTCAGGAATATCTGTCCTGAGTCTTTGCCCTGTCGCGTCAACTATTCGCGAAAAACGTCATTCCAGGGGAAGCTTTTCATCCTTCTCTGCGTGCTTATAGTGGACTCCGGAGGAGCTACGACCCACTGGGTTGTCACAGAGGACGGGAAAATCCAACAACAAGTATGACAGTTTATCGCTAGCTCATTGACCTGCTAACGCGTATACGTTAGGTGGCTAAAGCTTGCGAAGCTATATTCGTTAGCGGTAACGTCTAATGTGGTTTGCCGACGTTAACTGTAGCCGTTAACTCGGATCTCAACAAGACTGCTTTCTGCCAGCTTTAGGTGACGTCACACGCAGCGAGAGAAAGTGGCGTTAAAATGTCATTTGTTGTTTTGGCTAAGTCGGTTAGCTTCCACTATGCTAACATCACCCCAAATCTGACGTTATAGGTAAGGTGTGTTTAGGGTCAAGATGACCGTTATGTCACAGGCCCATGTTAACGTCCGCTAACGTTAGAGAGAACGTTACGTGTCGGTTGGTGACAGCTGCCATCAAACTACTAGAGACAAAGACGGTGTTAACGTTAACGTGACATGCTTTGGGGCTCTAATAGGTTAAGTTGTGATAGTTGTAATAGGCTCCAACGTGACTAGCTATATATCATTTGAATCTATTGTCATGTACTTAGATTACTCAGCTGGTTGATTCGCATTCTCTGGGATTGACGTGAATATTTTTGTCTTTTTTTTCCCCCAGGTTGACTCGCCCTTGAATCTGAAGCATCCACATGATGTTGTGATTTTCATGAGGCAAGAGACTCGCGTTAACTACCTCAAGAAGCTGGAGGTGTGTGTGTGTGTGTGTGTGTGTGTCTGTGTTTAATTGAATCAGTGTCTTTAGCAAAGATGTTGTCAAAGTGTGTTTCTCTTAGGGATCTCATTCTGGCTAATGAGTTTCTTTCCTTCAGTTTAATTTGTGCAGAAAAGAGATAACAGTTTGTCAATACCGTGGTTTGGGGAGGGGGGGGGGGGGGGGGGGGGGGGGCGAAGAGTGTTCTCTCTAGCATCATTTGAAGCATAAATACACTTTTTTTAATCGCTACTTCATCCATTGAACACCGACTCTTTGTCGACTGTCCGTTTCTTGGTCTTCACTGATTGGCTGTGGTTTGTTGAGCAGAAGCAGCTGGTGGCGCAGAAGATCCACATCGAGGAGAATGAGGACCGAGACACGGGGCTGGAGCAGAGGCACTACAAAGAGGATGCAGACTGCGTCATGGCCAAGGTCCCCCTGGGAGACCTGGACCTGTATGACGGCACTTATATATCCCTGGAAAGCAAAGACATCAGGTAAGCCGTCCTCGACAATGTTTTTGTAAAGCGGTTACGGCATCGTTAAGCTTGCTTTTAAGAGCAATTTGTATGCTTCTGATGAAAATTGTCTCTCCTCCCGTAGCCCTGAAGACTATGTCGATTCCCGGTCAGCTCTGCCCCCGGATCTAGAAAAGCCTGACTGTGCAAAAGTGTTTGAACTGCCGTACAGCATCCACGCTTTCCAGCACCTCAGGGTGAGTCGGGGCTCAACTGTGAGCTCGGTGGGTCTGACATCTTACGGTTTCGCTGGGCAATTATTTAAATCGCGTAAGAACAAGACGCATACAGGAGAGAATCGTACGTGCGACGGGTAGATACACACACACACACACACACACACACAAACACACACACACACACACACACACACACACACACACACACACACACACACACACGCAAGCAAGCAGACGGACAGAGATTAGCTCTGTAGAAAGCAGCAGAATCACTTGTTTACCTGTGTGGAGAAGTGTGTGTGTGTGTGTGTGTGTGTGTGTGTGTGTGTGTGTGTGTGTGTGTGTGTGTGTGTGTGTGTGTGTGTGTGTGTGTGTGCGTGCGTGCGAGCAGCCCGGGTTACTGTTTGCGCAACTGTTGACATAGCGCCGCGTGTCGCAACTCTTTCGGGCGTCCGGCGTGACGCTGTAAAGGCCTGAGGCGGCTGCATTTTGATATGTTACATCCCAACAATCCAGAGCTGAAGAAGAAGAAGAAGAAGAAGAAGAAGAAGAAGAGCTCAGAGGGGGAAGCTGGTTTGGCTTCAGTGAGCAAAGCTTGTGTTACAGTTTATCGACAAGGTTGTTTGTGGTCATATTTAAATATGAATCTCTCATCGGGACTTTCATTTTAGCATTCATAAGTTGACTGTATCTGAAGGTTGCGTTCAAGTCTTTTGGGTAAAACCCAAACCGTCATTCAGAACACAGCTCCTCACTCTTTGTTTATGTACTTGCAAAAAGTACTTGAGGTTCCCGTTTCGCCCCGCCTAGCCGGGCGAGGTCACCGACGCTCTGCACGCGACACGGATGTAGCCTTTCATGCGACCGACCGATCGATCCAAGCGCTGAAACTCCACCTTAAATCTGACCGTCCGTTGTGTCGCAGGGTGTGCAGGAGAGGGCCAACCTGACCTCCCCCCTGCTCTCTAAGGAGGATCCCATTTTCAGCTCGCTGTCTCACAAGCTGGGCCACAGCGTCGACGAGGTGGGCCATCGCATCCATCAAGAGCTACTGAGGGTAAGGTCTGCCTGTGCAGCTACCTCACCACACACCACATTAAAAGACCACGGTCCACTGTTCTACGCTAGTCCTTCCCGAGTGGTTAAGATAGCGTGCTCTCTGATCGTGCGTTGCAGAATTCATCGTCCTGGGTGCTGTACAACATGGCGTCGTTTTACTGGCGCATGAAGAACGAGCCTCAGAGGGCGGTGGACTGCGTGGTGCGCGCTCTGCATTTCTCCCCGAGGTACGCAGTAGCATCCTGTTCACGGTGCGAGACTTGCTCATAGGTGTTCACGTTCTCACACCGTGTGTGTGTGTGTGTGTGTGTGTGTGCGTGTGTGTGTGTGTATGCTTGTGCGTTCTTCTTGCAGGCAGCACAAGGACGTAGCCCTGGTCAACATGGCCAACATCCTGCACCGCGCCCATTTCTCGGCAGACGCCGCGATCCTCGCCCACGCCGCCCTGGACCTCACGTCGGACCTGTTCACCAGCCACTACACCTTGGGCAACGTTTACGCCGTGAGTCAAAGAAACACGACACTGTGACGCGCGTCCGGTCCTCCGTTTCGGTTGCGGCGTTCACCGCAGGTCACTGACGCTCGGCTCAGTGAAACTGTGGGAAGCTTTCGTTCCTGTTCCTTGAAAGAAGACGGTGGCAAATTTATTGGTAATGATTTTTGATATCTCACCATCTGTAGTTGAGTTCCAGGGATCCCATAACACCGATGAGACAGAATTCTGCTGTTAGCATATTCTTTTCTCCCTGGTCAGTGTATATATAGAAGATACAGCGTACTGCCATCAATAACAACACTTTTATACTTTATTAACCTCTATAAACAGACTCTGCATTCATATGTGGAATCTAGAGGCAACGGGACAAGATCTCGGTATTGGAAAGCGTTCTGGTCTCCGCTTATTTATTTATTTATTTTTAGTCGTCTGAGGAGTGTCGACCAATCACGTCGGAGCAGGCTTTGGTTGAATGCAGGTCAACGGTTGGTGTGGAGAAAAAGAGGCAGAACGCGTGAAGACGATTTAGCTTTTGATTGGTTTAAAATGATCTTGTAATCATGTCGCACACATCGTCTCCAAACTGCCAACTGACTGATGGGGCTGTAAACGATGAGCAGAGACAGAAAAGGAAGTCTTGGCCCAGAGAACCCTCCAACATATAAACATAGACCTCCAGAGGCTTGTTATTGTCAGACCAATAGACATTTTTAACTCTTTTCATTTTTAACTCTCTTCCTGTGTCCTTCACCTACATTCCCCTGGGTCCTAAGTCCCTCCATGTACAGCTTCTTATCACCCTCCATGTGCCAACGTTCATTTAGAACAAATACCACACGTATTACGGTAATCAGCGTTGCATACGCGTCTGACCAAAATACCAAAAAAAGCAAAAAAGAAAGGGTTCATTTATAGTTTTTTTTTTTTTTTAGAGTTTTTAAAGTTGTTTTTGTTTGTAATATGTAAAATAAGCATAACATGACGTAGATAGGTTTGCAGTCTTCAAGGTGTATATTTCAAATTGCATCTTTTACACACATGAAGATAAAGATGTGAACACCGGCTGAATATCTATGATCAGAATCATTATAACTATTATAACTACTGTGTAAAGGAATACTGCAGTTAAAAAGCACCTGATTTGTTTAAAGTGTTGTTAAAGATTTGTTCATATATACATGTTCATATTTGTGTTCATATATTTAGTCTGGTGTTAGTTTTAGTACAGTGGGATTTCTCCATGAAACAAGTGTTTGACCTCTGCTGTGTCCACGTCCGTGTCTCCCCTCCCTCTTCCACCGCCGTGTGAGCAGATGCTCGGGGAGTACAACCACTCGGTGCTGTGTTACGAGCAGGCGCTGCAGGCCCAGCCGGGCTTCGAGCAGGCCCTGAGGAGGAAGCACTCGGTGCTGTGTCAGCAAAAGCTGGAGCAGCGCCTGGAAGCCCAGCACAGGTAGGCAGGCAGCCGCTCGTACGGTCTCTCTCTCTGAAGCGCTCCGGTGTCGGATAAAGACACTCGCGGTGATACGAGGACAAACGCTCTGTCTCCCAGTGTTCCACACCAGAAGGATCCTTTATAAATATGGGCTTTGAAGCATTTTTTTTAAAGCATATTTTGGTCTAGGATTTCATGAAATTGTAAGAGCATCAGTCAGTTTAGGAGATTTTTAAATGATAACATTATTGTCCCGTACTGTCCCGTATTTGCCTCCCCCCTCATCGTCTCTCTCTCTCTCTCTCTCCCGATATTTCCAGATCCCTGCAGCGGACGCTGAACGAACTGAAGGAGTACCAGAAGCAGCACGACCACTACCTTCGCCAGCAGGAGGCGCTGGACAAACACAAGCTGCTGCAGGAAGAGCAGATCCTGCGCAACATTATCCACGAGACCCAGATGGCCAAGGAAGCCCAGCTCGGTAAGACGCCATCTGAGGACACTCACAGGCGTCTTATTATTGGCTGTGATTTAACATGAAAAAAGAAAGGATATATATATATATATATATGTATATGTATGTATATCTATATGTGTGCTCCAGGGAACCACCAGATGTGTCGGCTGGGTCAGCAGCAGCGCAGCCTCTACTGCCCCTTCGACCTGCCCGTGCGCTACCACCGAGGAGATCTGTTCGAGCACGTCCACTACGTCCAGGTGAGCCTCTTGAGGTGTCGCGGTGGCGCTTTGAGGGATGGTCAGCCCACGTTATTGTCCTGAGATCCCGCTCCGTTTCTTAAAAGAGCAGTTTCAGCAGATATTTGATTACAGTACAGTACAGTCATTTAGCAGACGCTTTTATCCAAAGCGACTTACAGTTCAGTATCTATCTACACACCGTAGACGCAGCTACGGGAGACATTTTGGGGTTAAGTGTCTTGCACAAGGACACATTGACGTGAGACAAGTAGAGCAGGAGCTGGGAATCGAACCGCCGACCCTCTGATTGAAAGGCGACCCTGCTCTCCACTTAGCCACGGTCACCCCAATTGACAGATCAATTTAAAGCAAACGAACGTGACTATTACCTCGGCGTCCGCGTCTCAGCTCAGCTCCGTGTCTCCCTCGTTGTCCTCAGTTCGGGGAGGAGGTGTCGGTGGCGTCCAGCGTGGCGCTCGTGTCGGAGCGCAACCCGAACCAGACGGCGGCCGGCCCCCGGCTGCACCCCTCCGTGTCCGGAGACCAGGACCCGGCTGCTGCTCTCTGGGGCCGCCAGCAGGATTACACGCAGGTCAAGACCGAGAACTCCGGCGATTTGCTTTTCACAATGTCCGATCAGAAGGGCATGCGGGGACATTTTTACATGTGTGTGTGATGTTACTTCTGTGCGTTCACTTTAGGACACGCAGAAGAGGTTGTGGCCTCAGAGGACCGACTGTGCCCACGAGTACCCGAGTGTCCCCCCTGCTCACCTGCTGCCAACCTACTACCTTCCCCCTGAGACACAGGGCCTTGGGTCAGTACACTGTCCTGGATTGGGGGAGGTGGGGGGGGGGGGGGGGGTACATAGTAGCAGCATAGCTCCGTTTCACTTGAGGTTGAATTCAAGTGAGAAAAGAGTCCGCTTGTGCGTCTGGAGTTAAACTTAAACAAGTTGTCTAATCGTGTGTCTTCAGCCCTGTGGCGACTCTCCTCTACGGGAGCAGCAGTCCTCTGACGGCAGCTCTGCCAGACTGCGGTCCCGTCCCCCAACCTTATCCAGCCCTCCTGCCCGCCTCCCTGGACTGGCCTCTGGAAGAAAAGACGCTTCCAGATCCCTCTGCCTCCCAGGTCTCTGTCTGCCTCATTATGTGTGTGTGTGTGTGTGTGTGTGTGTGTGTGTGTGTGTGTGTGTGTGTGTGTGTGTGTGTGTGTGTGTGTGTGTGTGTGTGTGTGTGTGTCAGTGTCAGATCATGTGCAGAATGTTAACAGAAGTACTATGCCTGGCCTCCGTATGTGGGACTGTGCAGAAGAATATCCAATCATTGGTATTACTGTGTGTGTGTGTGTGTGTGTGTGTGTGTGTGTGTGTGTGTGTGTGTGTGTGTGTGTGATCACAGGTACTGCAGATACGTAGTGGAGGATGGACGTTGGAGCAGGTCGGCTCCAGAATAGCTCAAGCTATTAAACAAGTAAGAGGGCCAAGTTTTCAAAATGCCGGGCTGCAGAAAGGATTCTAATCCGCTTCATTTTAGCCCACAACCGGTCTATTAATATATGCTGGGATCAGCCCCGACACCGGTGTTCAGGATCGTCCCGGGACATCTGTGCCCGGTCGTGAGACAACGCTACACGTTGAGGAAAAAGAACCCTTTAAATCTCACGTCTGAGACTTTGATCACGAGTCGCTCTGAACCGTCTTTAACGGACGTTTTTCCTTTGTGCAGGCCGCCGTGCCCCGCTGGCTGCTCCACAACGAGGCGGCTCTGTTCTGGCGGGCCAAAGGCAACGCCAGCCGCGCCCTGCAGTGCCTGCGCCGCGCGCTGAGCTCGGCCGCGCCCCCGCACCGCCTCTTGTCCCTCACCAACGCCGCCAACCTGCTGCTGCACCACGGCTTGACCACCCACGCGCAAACGCTGCTGGAGCGGGCGCTGGCCGTCAACGCGACGGAGGTAAAGGCACATCGGCTACACCGCCTGCTGGGTCCGAGCCTCTTGAGAGTCGCGCACGTGCACTGTGTTACATCTGATTTACACTTTTGGTCACCGTATGAGGTCCACGTGTGTGTGTTGACAAAAACAGAAGGGTCTACAGGATGTGTTTGAAGGATATGTCCAGGATGTCAAACTGTGGAAACGGGTTAGAAAGATCACATCAGCTGGTGATCGAGAGAGAAGACGATGCAACTTAAGAAACGCTGTTCCTGTAAAGCCGCGTAGGTCTTTATTCAAATGTTCCAATCATCAGACAAAGTGGACTTAATCCAAAGTCGTCAGCAGCAACACCAGTACTCAGAAGATTCCCTGCCTTGAATACCAGTTGAGCAACATTTTATTGCCACGTCACGCCCAAACTTTCACAGTTTTTTGTGTCACTTCACAAATCACTCATCATTTCCACAAGGCGGTTCCAGGAACATCTCCATGTTTCAACCCCCCCAAGAAAAAAAAAAGAAGATTTAAACCGTTCGGCCTGAAACGTTGAGTCAGCGTTAACTAACATCGACGGAGAACGTTTCCGAACAGGGACTTGCAGCGGTAGATCGAGTGTCCAGGGACAGCAGGTGGAATGTATGTGAGAACCAGAGCTGCTGAAGTGCACAATCCTTCATGCGCGTCCGTTTCTTTTGCCCCTACATCTGTTATAGGAGATGCATCGATCCGCTCGAGCTGAATGTGACTTTTCACGTGTGTTCCCTCCAGCAGCTGACGTTTTTTTTGTTTTTTGTTTGTTGTTTCGCCCACTCAGCCCCACTCCCTGCTCAGCATGGTGAGCGTGCATTTGGCCCAGGGCAACGTCACCGGCGCCCTGGCTTTGTTCCGCCGCACCCTGGCCACGGCGCTCTCCTCCTCCGCCTCCTTCTCCTCGTTCGCGGGCTGCGATCAGTGTCGCAGCGGCCTCCCTCTGCTGCGCTGTCTGCAGTTCTACCCCTTCCTCTACAATCTGTCACAGAGGCAGCCCTGCTCACGTAAGTTCCCTCGCAATGCTACTTCCTTAACTTTACTACTTACCGGGGGGGGGGGGGCATCGCAGCTAAAGCGTTGGCTGAGATTTAGGGATTTGGAGACGCTCTTGGGAGCTAAACCAAAGGCCTAACGATTGCATCATTAGACTGTGAGAGTTTCTCAACACTGACTTCTTTGCAACAAACATGCAGGGACAGAGCAGTACTAGCTGTGTGTCCAGCTCTACAGTGAGCTGTGAATTAGCCAGGAGCTCAACATGTGGGACACACACACACACACACACACACACACACACACACACACACCTGTCCCTTGAAGCTGCAAGAGTAGCAAGTAGTATGTTGCACTTCTAATGTGAATAGAGGCCGCGCCCTCTTCTTCTTCTTCTTCTTTATTCACATCAGTGGGAGTGAAGAGAAAAAGTGCTTTGAAGTGGAGACTTTTTTTTTTTTTTTTTTTTTTTGCCACTCAATAATTTAGACCGCAGAAAATAGCCGATGCCAAATTTAGAAGGGTCTATATTTTACTCCACAAAGCTAAATATTGCTCCCATAAAGCACGGCGGCTACACGAGGTCGACATAAGCGCAAACACACACACACACACACACACACACACACACACACACCCATACACACACCCATCAGTTTATTATTCTTGTGTGGAAACAGATGAGCAGCAATAACAAAAATCTTTAAAAATATACATTCGCTAAACAATTAGTTCGATGATGAGCTAACCTGCTAGCTCCAGTATCATAAACGTGTCGACTCTCATCATTTGGGACCGATTCCTCTCCTAGAACCGATCTATAGAAGCAGCGTTCGAGAACACATTGTTTTGTTTCACGCGTCTTTCTTAATCGGTTTCATTGCCCAGCGATTTGAGCGCCCTACCACCGCGCTCGTTGTTCGGATGTAACAAGTTGTGTCTAAACCGGACTTCTGTTGATCAGAGGGCGCCGGCTGCGCGGCCGAGAAGGACCTCGGGATACAGCTGGAGGAATGGGAGGCCAGCGAAGAGAAGCAGGACGCACCGGCCGTTTCCGCCGTGGAGGACTCCCTGCTCTTTGAGAGTAAGACGTCCGTTAACGGGATCCTCATCCTGAGTCGACCGACTAGCTGTCACTGAGAATAACACCTCCTTGTTGTTCCCTCTTCAGAGGTCGTCTTGGACAGCAACGGGTCGGGCGAAGCGGCCGGACAGCAGCGGGCTTCTCCCTCTGCCTCCGGAGCGGCTCAGATGCCCACGCCGTTTGGCGGCAGCGGCGGAGCGGAAGGGGAGGAGGAGTGGCAGCTGAAGGAGGACCTGATGGGGGCTTTCGAGGGAGCGCTGGATGTCGGGGGCAAGCGCGGCGACCTGCGGGGCATCCGGGTGCTAAAGAACGACCGCGTCATGGGCGCCCGGGCCGGCGGCGGGCCCTGCTTCGGAAACTGCGAGGACGACGAGGGAGCCGAGTGGGTGCGTGTGCACGACCCTCCTTTATATATACAGTGTGGAACCACCGAAGCATGCGAGGTCTGCTGAACTCCAGTGGCTTTCGTTCCCCCCCCAGATCACCTTCCAGGTAAAGCGGGTGAGGAAGACGAAGGTGGACGGGACGGAGAGCGTCGCGATCGGTGACGACGGCCAGAGCGGGGAGTCGCTGCCCGGAGGACACTCTGTGTTGGAGATAAGCGGGCCGACGATCCCATCGCCTGGCCCTGCAGGTACCAAACACACCTGCGTTTGTTTGTCCTTTTTACAACAGCATGAACGCAGAAACACCCTGGACCGCTGAGAGAGATGTGTGTGTGTGCGTGCGTGTGTGTGTGTGTGTGTGTGTGTGTGTGTGTGTGTGTGTGTGTGTGTGTGTGTGTGTGTGTGTGTGTGTGTGTGTGTGTGTGTGTGTGTGTGTGTGTGTGTGTGTGTGTGTGTGTGTGTGTGTGTGTGTGTGTGTGTGTGTGTGTGTGTGTGTGTGTGCAGGCCGCTGGAGGGACTACTCGAGTCTTGGGCTGGCCGGGACCGGAGGAGTGCCAGCGGACGCGGAGGGTGGACCTCACCACCGTGGCGAGCACCTG
>NW_027176484.1:432445-515487 GCF_023349555.1 Cebidichthys violaceus | reverse complement strand
CTTACCCTTTTTTTTTGTCAGAAGCCATTCACTCTGTTTCCCTGGTTACTCTGAATGTGTCCATTGTCAGAAATGAATGGACTCCCTGCAGCCAATTGAGCATTTAATATTCAGAGCATAAGCTTTTTTTTATGAGCATCGTATGGATGCACTTATAAACTGTAATATGATTTTTCAACAAACTGAGTATCGAGTGTATGGCTAGACATTTGAGAACTCTGGCTTCTTTTTGTTGAATAAAAAAAAGTTATATTCCTAAAAGAAAGGTCTTTTTAAAAAATAGCATGGCAGGATGTATTGAAACTAAAATGTCACTGTCATCGTATCACTTCGAACCAGCCGTACTCATTATGATATTAACTGTCATCTGTTAAGTACGAGCTGGCATCGTCATGCCATTCGTCCCCCTCGTTGCTGCAGCTCTACCGGCTCTGCAGCTATGAGTCAGCAGGCTGCGAGGCGGTCGTATGGTGATGTGGTCTGCTAGTTGCTCTTGGATGTGGGAGAGCAGCTGTGTGTTAGACACTGCGGTTGACTCACACACTTGTCGGGGGTGTAGTTGGACATAGATGGTTGGAGTTTCGATTGGTTCCAAGTAATCTGGTCCAAACCCACGTGGACTGCGGTGGATTTTGTTTAACCCAATTTACCGTTTGACGAGCTTGAAACAGATTGTTTCTGTGTGTGTGTGTGTGTGTGTGTGTGTGTGTGTGTGTGTGTGTGTGTGTGTGTGTGTGTGTGTGTGTGTGTGTGTGTGTGTGTGTGTGTGTGTGAGAGTGAGTCACATCCTACTATAGATTCTTCAAACTTTTCACTGTCAAACCTCAGCAATGCCTCAGCAGGTTTTTACCCTGCTGATGTTAAACAGAAGCATATCCTGTCACAGCTGCTAGTAACCTTAACGTAGTGTCATACATACTGGTGATCTGTGTGAATTCTCCTGGTGATAATTTCATTTATACTTTTGTCCGTGTCTGTTTTCCAGAGTTGATATGCATTTTAATAAGGCTGCTTGATTGTGAAATTTTTAAAAAAAAAATTATTATTTTTTAAAAATTTTAAATTTAATTATACATTTTTTAAAATTTAAATGTATTATTTTAAATTATTTTAATTTTGTATTTATTTTATATGTACTAATATACTATTATTCTTGTCAATATTTAGATCAATATTCTTACCATGGTTGCTCATTGTCGAGTGGGGCGTTGCTGTGAAGGAAAGGGGTGAAAAACAAGAGCATCACTGCAAAACGGAATACGGTACACAACAATAACTATATCTCGATTATCCCGACTTCATAATTATCGGAAGCCAAAAATCGTAATTGAGAATAAGAGTGGATTTAATTGCCCAGCTCTCACGACTAGCTGAGAAGCACCTTTAATGTCACAGACCGTGTGGGTGGGGCTGGAGGTATAGAGGACACACATCACATTGTTTCACGCTCTCTGATTCTAGAAGGAAAAAAACAAACAACACACCACCTAAAACAAACACAATCAATTTTGAAATGTGATTAAACCTGAGAAAAGTCAGAGAGCCCGACCTCGCGTGAACCTTTCCGGGGTCAGGTCCGACTGAGAGTGAATCGATGAAAGAGAAGAAAAACCCCACGGAAGGCTTTAAGATGAGCTCTCGCTCCCTACCCGGTTACAGGGGAAGCGGCTCTCCGGCTCAGGGGAGAAGACCGAGGCTGAGGAGCTACATCTTCTCGACACGTCTTCCTTGCATTAAAAAAAAATGAATTTTTTTTTTTTTTTTTCAAACTAAAGTTGCCCTGCACACGGCGATTATGCATTCATGTTCCAAGTACAGAGAAAGGGCAAAAGATTTTCCTTTAATGAAGAAATCTGTCTCTCCTTTTTTAAGAAACTATTTCTGAATCAAAGGTGTTTCAAGTATTAAACCTGCGGTGTTGATAACCCACTACTTCATATTTACATTTTTTTTAAAAAACTTCAAGCCTAAATGTGATTAAAGCTGAACTTTTACAGTCTTTGGCGGTAACTTCAGTGGGCGGCCACCGTCTTTTATACGCCGTCTTTTTTAACCCCCTCTAATTTCCGAATGTTTATAGCTCTCATGTTTAGTAAAATGCCTGTTGTTTATACAGTCAATTAATTTGTTAGTCTGCTGTTTTTATTTTGTTCATTATTTCTTTTACCTCCTGGCTGTCCTTGACATATTTCAAAAAGGACATTATCTACATGTAAAACCCTACCGGCGGTCTGCGCGCTGTGTGTGTGCTTTGGTAATTGCTCATTGCGAAGCTTCGAGTCTAACATTATAACCAAGGAGAGAGAGAGAGAGAGAGAGAGAGAGAGAGAGAGAGAGAGAGAGAGAGAGAGAGAGAGAGAGAGAGAGAGAGAGCGCAATTACATCCTACTGTGTTAAGTCTTGCAGTTTGGCAGCTCCAGTGGTTTTGGCATGTTCAGTAGTTTCTGCCTACAATTTTTTTTTTTTTTTTTGTCTTTCTTTTGGAAATCCTCTCCTGTCACTCAAGTGATAATGTTGATCTTTCTTTTTTTTTTTATCTTCACAGTATAATGCTGCCGTGGCCACCGACAGCCTCTGCATCCAGAAAGCAAGTCCCGTCCGTGGTTCTGTCCTTTTTTTTGAATATTTCAAGAACCGTTCATCCGATTTACTTCACACTTGGCGGGTGTGTTGTTGCTCGGGACCCGAGGGAATGCCGTGTCCAATCCGGTGCAATTTGGACAGCGCTGCTTGCAGCACTTGGGGGGGGGGGGGCTTCAGGGCTTCTGCGAACTGAGTTCAGCATGTCGTCTGCAGCGGGGTCTTTACAGGTCACGGCTTATTTACTGCTCTTCACTTTTGCTGCTGGATGCTGGATGCACTGGTGTTGCAACCAAACTCTTCTTACATGTGACGGCGACTGTGCACATAGTAGTACATTACATTACATTACATTACATTACATTACATTACGGTCATTTAGCAGACGCTTTTATCCAAAGCGACTTACAATTCAGTGTCTATCTACACGCCGTAGACGGAGCTACGGGAGACATTTTTTGGGGTTAATTGTCTTGCTCAAGGACACATTGACATGAGACTAGTAGAGCAGGAGCCGGGAATCGAACCGCCGACCCTCTGATTGAAAGGCGGCTTTGAGTTTGAGTTACCAATCCATGACTGTTTTGACTTGGTGTCCAAAATTCAAACCAGATGCAGATATAAAACAAAAAACTGTCCTTCTTAATAAGATTTAAGACCATCATTCAAAAAGTTGCAAAGTACAGGTAGGTAGGTTTTGTTGCAGAGGTTGAGTAAAAGTGATTATTGGGAAAATGATCTTGAAGTGAGGACGACACCCCCGGCACGGACAGTGAAATAGTCCTGAGGAGGTTACGGAGCGAGGAAGCAGAGGACAACCTATCGCTGAGATATGAAACATAAACCAATTAACAGCTGTGTCTGCAACTTCCACAAAATCTGTAATACAATTAAGGACGAGCGATAACAATGCCAAAGGCCGCACTTTCTGGTGGGACTGTAACGCATATCCGCTCGTCTGCTTAAAGGTCGTTCGCGACTAAATAAAAATGAAAAATTTAGTCTGTGGAGTGCGTGGAGGTGCAGCATTCAGCAGCATTAAGAGCTTTGAAGTAAGTCAAGGTGAACGTTGAATGTTTTATGTTTGCAGTTTGTGGTACCTGGCGGTGAATGGGACTGACAATGAAAGATGTCATTATGAAAATAATCCCTTGTACGCAGAACTACTACGCGTTTTGCACTTAAATCATTGTCCCCCCCCCCCCAACGCCTTAGCTTGAAATTTGGTGAACTGCCTCAAAATGAAATACCACACAGCCATTCGCTGCATGCCTGTATGCAAATGAACCTGCAAGTTTCCGTTAACAATTTGTGCACAATAGGTACAACCGGGGAAGGAAACGTAAAGATGCACGGACGTGAAATAAAACGTTTCCCCTCTAGCGCCATGATGCCACGGCAGGAGATCGTGCAGAATACCGTCTCATCATCCTGCCCAAATTAAGTGTTCGTAAATGTGCATCTGGGCTCCATTTTTTTTTTTCGATCGGGGGGGGGGGAGGGAGGCGCATTTAAGCTGCGCAGAGCTCAAAGAGATGGAACCTGAACAGCGCGTGACTGCATGGAAATGAATCACGGCAGCGGGGTAAATAAGTCAGACCGCCGAAGTGACGAACGCGACGCCGCAAACGCATTCAATCACGGCGTGTCGCGTCCGTGCTCTCTGTTGCGTCTTCATCACTGCGTTCCTATTGGAAATGCACATGTACAGTGTTTGCACATGTGCAGAGAGAGAGAGAGAGAGAGAGAGAGAGAGAGAGAGAGAGAGAGAGAGAGCAGTGTACAGAAAATAGGGTATCCCCAGGGACAGTGCTTACTCCCGGTGGAGCGACCTGTCTTAAATAAATCATTCCATTTCCATGCCCAACTTTCCCTATCTGCCTTTAATCCAGTGTGGGAGAGAGTGGAGAAAGATAGGGGAGTAAGCTGTTTGCCTTCCTCCTCTGCCTGTGTGTCGCTTTAAGCCTTTGGTAACTTGAGTTCCCAAACTTTTTATTTATATATTTTTTATTTTTGTGTGTGTTGACCCACTTAAATGTAACTGTAAACCCACAAACTGGGTTGTACAGTAGGGGGGGAAAGGGGGGGGGGGGGACAATTTAGAATGCATTTTTTTTTTTCTGTCGGTAAACAGGGCTGTTTTCATTGCTGCATGCATTCCAGCTGCATACCGCCGAGCAGGTTGACCGCACATGCCATCGGTAATGAGCGCTCTATTTTCGATGCACTTTGAAACGCAGCGCTGAATCTCCGCCCGTGCTAATGTCATGCACTCCAGTTAAAAGAAGAAAAAAAAAAAAAAAAAAGATCAGATGTCAAGCATTAAGACGGCAGTAAGTCATTTTGCACGGTCAGCGATATGCCGCTTGATGAAAGACTGAAATACTATTGTTGTTCATCCCCCCCAAAAAAAACCCAACAAAAAAGACAACTTGCTTTTTGCTGACTTCAGGTAAAAAAAAGTCAACGCCCACCTTTGCTGTGTGCATTCAGAGTACAAATGGAGTCCTCTAGGAACGCCGATAAGATGTGGAGGTCATTGGTAGTCCTGTGAACGGGCGACGGCGTTCTCCAGCTACACCCTTGGCGCAATCCCGTGGGTACCGCCTGAGAAGTGCACATACCGCATAGCAGATCAGTTGACCCTGTCAGGCTTGTGCCTCGCAGTGATTGACACGGCTCTCCGCGAAAGCTGCAGCCTCTTACTAGTGCTGACAAGACAAGGCGCCCCCACCCCCTCCACCCCTCACTCACTCAAGTTTCTCTACCTCGCCGAGTCTGGAGACCCTTCAGTCTTTTCATGTTGCGATCAAGTGCGGGAGATGTTTGTGAGCCCTGATGGATAAGCCCTCCGTTCCTTCGGTGAGCGCTGGGCTGGGAGGAAAAAAAGACAAAAACAAACTGAAGAGGAAGGAAAAGTAAACATGAACCATGATATAAAACAATCATTTTTTTTGATTTCTAGATAATAGAAACTTGACGTGCAGTTCACCGCCCACATTAAAAAGACCCCGTGGCCTCGGAGCAGCCACTTTATATACAGACTCTTGGATTTGAGGCGAAGCACAGAAACGGTGGATAATATTAGCGGTCCTCTTTACAACGCAGATGTAAAAAAAAAGCTTCTTTCTGTAGGCCTTATCTGTAAATTGTACAAATAGTGTATGAAAATTCCGAAAGCAGCCATTTACACGAGATATATATATATATATACGTCTGATAAAGCACAACCCAGCTTCATGCATGTCTTATATATGAACTACCAAGTAAATGAGATACAGGCAGCGATTACAGGCGACCTCATTCTTTTAATTTCCTGTCATCACTTTAAAGGAGAAGCGACTGGTTTTATACACACTCCGGTTGAAATTGCCGTCGCACAGTCCAGGCTCGTGTGAGTTGACGTCGCCGATTGCCGAGACAATCGGCGATTGTTGTTTTCCCAATGCCCGCATAAAGGAACCGTGATGTTATAGAATCGGGACGATGGTTCTGGTGCAGCGGCATGTCTGCGCAATGGCGATGACGACCGTTGTTGATCAGCGCACGTGAATCTGCTTCTTAAATTTGAAGCAACCTGTTTTTCCCATTTCCCCTTTTTTTGGCGTGCTCCGTACACTAAAGCTGAGTCCTTACTGCAGTGGGTTCAAATCCGAACCCGCTTCAGCTATACTAATAAAAGCCCCAAAAATCATCTCCATTCCCCAAATGCTTACTCACCAAAGCTCTGCTCGTCGCACCGAGAGCGTCCTGCCGCGTCGCGTCGCGGCTCAGTCATGGCCGCCGGAGATGATCTGCCGCCGTTCTCGCCGGTGCGCGTCGACGGTCGCATTGCATTTCCTTCTGACGTCGTCTGAACACATGTACAGCGAAACCATTATTCTTTTTTTTTTTTTTTTTTTTTCGCATGTGACTGAGAGAAGGAGGAGGAGGAACCCACAAAATACTACTTTTAACCATCAGTCATTAAAGCTGCACTGCAGATGGAATCACAGCTTTTATCACTACACTGTCTGGCAAAAAACGAACAACAATATAAATATGAAACTACAGACAACTTCCCAACCCTCACACAGACGCAGCAGGTTAGGCTAATTTAGCCTGATTTACTGTGTGTTTCGGGGCTACAAGCCTCTGTCTCCCTCTGGAGTCCTTTTTTTTTTTAATCTTTCCACAACGTACCTTTTGGGTCCCAACTGTATTTTTTTTAGAAAAATATGTATTAATTAAAATGCCCAAGGATTCTCATTATAAATTAACAGCTTTGTACCACAACATGAGGCTGCTTTTTTTCCCCCAAAAAAAATCAAGTCTGCCCCCCCCCTCAAGAACTTTAATGCCATGCAAATTGTCAAAGGCCGTTTGCATGACAAAAAGCATTCTTTACAGTTTCCCTTGCCCTCTGAGTGCAGCAGTATGAGGCAGCCTTGTGAGTGAGTGACTCCCCGAGTTTCACACTTACCCGTTTTAAATCACATCTTCTGGCTCGGAGCTTACTCCGCTCATCTCTTGGAAGTCGGCCACTTTCAACATTTATATCCTTATCTTAGTTAGTGGAGCCCACCAGGAAAAGCTAAGACTGGCTGTTTTAGTGCCATGGAGACTTCTGCAGTCGGATTGTAAAAGTCCCTCACTCACGGAGCTGCAACATCTTCTAGCTCCAAAAAAGAAAAAAAAGTTGATTTTATTTCGCAATGCTATACGAAATACTTTTTTCTTTTTTTTTTTTTCTTCAATTTGAGCCTCGTGTCCCTTCAGCCTTTTGTTCCCTCAGTTCTTATAAGTTCAGTAACAAGCTGTTCCAATATGGTGTCAGCATGTGTCCCTGCAGCACTTGAAAGGCACAAAAAATACTGAATTTGACTGACAAAATGACTACGAGGAGAGAGGCTCAGTGCACTGAAGTTGCAGCCTTTTATATAATTTCTAAATGACAACGCCATAATTGTTTTACTTTAATAGAGAGAAGTTAAAGGCAGCAGCCTTTGCTTTATCCCTGAGGGAATGTCAAATAGAAGATTCTCTGCGTCGCCGTCCCAAATATTAATCATCATTTACCTCCAGCCGTTGTGTACGGTGCTGCATTTGCAGTGTGTTGATGACAGACATTAATATCGTCATAAAGAGACTCAAAGACCACACAAAATCGAAATGTTTTTTTTTTCTAAACCTATTATCCAACAGTGAGTTATATCCTGAAAGGTATTTTGCAATGCCACATTGTATCTATTTTCTGCCCAGAAAGATAAGATGGTTACCCTTAGGGGGCAAAAACCACCATTTAAATCCAATATTTCCACGGACCGGGCGGCTGCTGCTGCTGTTGCTTGTGTAGAAACTAAGGTTACAAACAGTGTAACCCTAGTTCTGTAAGCACGTCTAAAGGACGGGGCAACTGAACCCGTTTAGTAGAGGGCGCCCACCTGGCCTTATAGAACTAGGGTTACAATGTCGTAACCTCTGCTCCAACTCATGCAGGAGCCAAAGGAATGCACATCCTGACTGACTAAAGGTTAGCAGAATACAGAATATTAGAATATTTCCTTCCTCGTTGTTAGTTGTTCTAATATTTTGGAGCGCACGGATTGTCTTCCTGTTTATCCTGTTGTTGTTTTTTTGACCTTTTCGAGTACACAGAGCAACCAGCCATCTCCGTCTTCTATCGTGAAAATACCATCGGTAATGGAAAATTTTATTATACGGCGCATTTATTTGATTACACGTAAACTCAAGTGCTTTACATTTAGATAACAAAATATAAGAATATAGGCATAAGCATATAGGAACATAGGTGGCATAAACAAAAAAAAATAAGAACACTAGAGGTGTCACGGTTTTCAATACCAAACCAAAAAAATCTATCAAAATGTGCTTTTTGATTTCAACTTATTGTTATTGTAAAGTACCCTACTGCCATCTAGTGCACATTCTTTTTGGTGTTTAACAGTTAGTTTCCCGTTTGACTGATGAAATATTGAATATATTATTTAAATGTCTTAATATGGCCTTAGTGTGGTACCTATACCCCAAAAACATCATGCTTGGTCCCGGCTCACTGAACCTTAACCTATTGTGTTAAATATTTAGGTTTCAAAGCCATAACGCGAGCTCGAGACCACGAAAGAAAATAGGGTTTTAAAACGTTAATTGTAATGTAAGTTAGTCAGATGACCTCTGGAGGCTTTTAATTGCGACGCGTTAAGAACGGAACACAGAAAAATTGGCAAATAAAATTACAGTGTTTGTACAGAAGAGAATTCTGATGGCAGCGACGCCAGCATTGCTGTAATTAGTCTTCAGCAGCACAGCAGGTACGTCTGCCTCTTCAAACGACAGCTGTCCCTTCTGCCGGCCCGTAAATGTCTCCTCCATCACATCGCTGCTGTGTCTCGGTGGCGCAGCAAAAAGTGTTAAAAAAAACAAAACATGCACTTGTAGGGCATTTGGAACTGGTTAACCACAGAGAAAATGTGTGTCTTTGTTTCTAAACCTGAAAGCACTCTTAACTACACTTCAACTTTATTGGGTTGTATTTCAGCAAATTCATTTATAATTTAACCTTAATTTAATCTTGTAAATTTTCATTGAGATCAAGGTCTCTTTTGCAAGAGAGCACACCAGAGGAAACGAGCACAGGGAGAAAAATCACACAATCACATGGCGTCTATAAATAAGTCAACAGTTCAGCTACCCAGTGGGTAAACACAGATGTCACACTGCAGAGTGCGTTTAGAGTTAACTAGTCTTGACGTCGAGTCTGGCAAATAGCAGCTTTTAAAAGTAGAGTAGCTTTAAAAAGGTATGGCTGGCAATGTTCTGTATTTTTCCCCCCCATTTCAAACAAATCACAAAAACGCACTATAGCCCGTGCCATAGACCTTCATTTACGGGAAAGAACATAAATCAGCCACATTCGACGTTTTTTCCTTCAGTGCGATGAACTGTAGGTTTATTTTGAGTCAAGGCTACGTTTGCCCTTCCTGTTGCTCTAAATACTCGGTAGTGCACCGAATGTGTGTTAATCCGAGGCTAATAGTCCACAACAAATGCAATATTTACTCCTATATGAGTAACATTTGCTTAAAGCTAAAGTGTCCAGCTGTTATTTACATCTTAAGTAGGAGAGAATGGGCTCGGGGCTGTGCTCTAGACGGAGCGCGGAGGAGACTGCAAGTACTGAGAGACGGAATAAACATAGTTGGTTTAAGACTTTTTAAGTTCCTTGTGTTGACGGAGAGAGAACCGTAAAAATACAGCAAACAAACTTGAAATTTGACAAGAGACAACCAGGAGACTTTAGAAGTGGGAGAATGAGAATGTAGTTCTCTCTTTTTTGTTGATTGGAGGACCAGCTTACCTGTTCTGATATGAAACCTCACTGATTATAATATGCATCTCTAATAGTAGGCACAGTGGTAAACTGTAATCAAACACATATGTAATATAATAATATTATATAATATAAAAATAAAAAATTGGAATAGCCAATTGTGAAATCGTGCCCTGACCCCCCCCCCCCCTTATTCTCAGTTCATGCACAACCTTGTGGGCCACATGAAAGTAGAGCTTTAATAAGAATACAGGACAAAAACTTTTACAGACTTCTTTTAAAGGCGAGGGGGGGGGGGGTCACTCTCTTCAGTGCATGGCCTTATGCCCACTCTGCTTCTAACCCCTCTATTATGCTGAATCGCAGGAAAAGGATTGCAGATACTCCAGTTCTTTCTTTCGGTGAAATAACTCCCCTCTCGGTTTTACCTTGGAGGTCTGAACATTACAGGGAATTTCAGTTTAGAGTGTGTGTGTGTGTGTGTGTGTGTGTGTGTGTGTGTGTGTGTGATGTCTTCAGTTAAGTTCTCACCTTCAGTCTTAAGTGTAGCCTCTCGGGAGGACATCGCTCGCCTCAAATTGCTAATGATTTATTTTTCCATCCTCCATCCAAGGTGCCTATTAAACATACAGTCAGCATACTGCTCACTTTTGCATCTTTAATGAACAATCTGCTTCGAAAAATTCTACCCATTTCTGACTTATCTATGTGCAAACATATTTTTTTTTTGAGCAAACAACTTGTTAATCATTCAAAAAAAAAAGAGAAAGTTTTCTCATCCACACTCAATGTTTTTCGTCCTCCTACGTAAATGTCAACATCCACAGCCTGCGCTTCTGCTCGGGGAATGAAGAACAGAGCAAAGGTGCAAAACCATGTGCATCATCTGCCATCAGTAAATGATGCACGCTGTAGATCGTTCTTTTTAGTTTGGCGGTTATCGGTACTGTACTTATCGCACAAAAAAAAAAACAACAACAATAATAATTGATGATAGAAATGTTTTCTTGTCAGAAATTTCCAGAAAAAAAGTTGAAGAGATCAGTGAAGATCTCCCCCGCATGCTCAGAGGTATTGCATATTTTCGGTGGAGGGAAGAAGTCACAGTTCTCCCTTCACAATGTGATGCACTGCGGTTTGCTCTCGGCTTTGGCAGAGGCAGTGGGAGAAGCAGGCAGTTATGAAGGAGGTGGTGATTGATTGCATTACATTGGCTGGTGTAGAATCACACCGCCGTAATATCCCAGTGGAGGTTGGACCTCAGCGTCCGTAGGAGGAACACATACCCACTGCAGGATCTCCCTGCTTTTGGAAGGGAAGGCTAAACTCACGGAGGAAGGAATGGGGGGGTGGGGTGGGGGGTGTATTGCAGAGGTTGTTGACGGGTGTTGTGTTCCAGGTTTTTCTGTCACCGCGACGCATCTCAGCCCGTCCTCTCCCTACCCAGCGGCTCATTTTTTCAATTACACCTAATCTAACCCGTATGGTTGGTAAACTTCAGCTGCGCAACTGGAGGATTCTTGGAAACTTTGCGAGGGAGTGGTATCGAGCGCGGATAAAACTCTAGCTTAAGATGAGTTACGCGTCCTTGCTGTGGGACCACGGGGCCCCGGTTCTCTCCCTCGATCAATTATATGTACTTTGAGCGTAAGTCGGGCTGCTAAATGATTGAGATGAACCCGTGAAAATCACTGCTTTTCTAAACGTTGCGTCATAAAAATTGTTGCGACTCTGAATTTGAACGCCACTGCATCTGCAGCAGAGTGAGAACACATAGCTTGTTTTGTTGTTACTCTTTTTTGAATCCCCCCTTCCAAAACATTTGCATATGGAGAAACGACGACTACAGTCGGCGAACAGGAGAGCGGGTCGCATGTTCGGTGAGGCATCCATTAACCTTTTGTTAAGTTTGCTGCGCTGCCTCCGATGACCTTTTGCGGCGCCATCCCACTCAAAGTACAACGGCGCAAGGCGAGGTCACTTTGTGTGTGTAGCACAAACACAGATGCTTCTCATTTACAGGAATGTTTTATTAATGTGCACTGTCCCTACCAAATAAATACAAAAAGTAATAAAAGAAAGAACATGAGACGTTTAAAAAAAGCGCTGACAAACTGTTTTTTTTTTTTTTTAATAAAGTATGTTTTTGTGCCATTTATTCCTGTTATTGGACACTGAGGCAGCAGTACATAAACAAATAGAGACGTATGACATGCAACGAAAGTTGTCCTAGGCCACAAGGACAATGTGATGAGACTTTTTTTTTTTTTTAAAGTGGCGACTAAAGGCAGCCTGTTTCGATGTTGTTATGTGAGCGATCAGACCGGAATCACGGCGACTGAAAGAACTCGTGACTTTCAGCGCCGACATTAGCGCTTTGCTATAACGTACAGTAAAATAGTGGCAAATTGCTATTGATGTCTTCTAAAAAAAAAAAAAAGGAGATCGAGACTTTGCCCTTCATGAAATTTAAGGCCGAAGTATTAAACCGTAATGTTCCACAACCTTTGGAGAGGAGAAGCTATTATCTCTATTCTGAAAACTCTTCATTGGAGAAGCTTTTTTTTTTTTTTTTTTATCTTTTGTTATATTTTTTGCCTCTTAAAAGTCTGCATGTTAGCGCACTGATGATCAGCTCAAGCGATGTCTGCGCAAGTGTTTCAAGTGCACTTGTCAGGTCGCATGCAGGTGTTGCCGCACTCGAGTAGTCCAGCCTCTTCTAAAACCTGGAGTGTCCATACTTTACTGTCCATGCTGTGTACCAATTAAATGGCGTTGTATGCTAATCGTGTTCTACACAGAACCCAGCGTTGTGTGAGTTTGTATGTTCGGGCGTTAATGTCTGTTCTCGCTTCAGGGCGCGCGGCGTTAGTCGGAGCTCTTCCGAGTGCAAAAATGATTGGACTGGAGGTGACGAAGGCCTGATGAAGACCTTTTTTTTTTTTTTAAGGCCACTTGTGGCGGCGTCACAGATGCTGCACCTGTTACAGAGCAACGGCTGCATATTCAGCAGCGAGTCGAGCCGAGTGAAGTGCTTGTTAACCGGTTCAAACTGGCTGCTTCATTTGCATATGAGCTCTTTGGGAAAAAAAAAAAAAAAAACGGCAACATGACATTTAATTAATTCTATGGAGAAATCTTTCACTTCAAGCCTGGTGACTTCCATGTACGCCGTACAAACAGGGAAAATACAGCCGCGCTGGGAGACAAAGCGCTGTCGCATACGGCAGGGCTCGCCGGTGAGCGTTTTGAGAAATTGGCAACCAATTCTTGGCTTTTGGTTGCCATCAGTGGCAACTAGGGCGGGACAGTAGATCGACGTTACATCGATATCGAGATATGAGACCGGATATCGTCTTAAATTTGGGATATAGTAATACAGCATAAGTATCTTTTCCTTTTTTTCCCTATTATTTGCCTTTACCCACTTAGTCAGTATATCCACATTTCTAAAGACTATTTATCATCACTGTATTTGGTCAAAAATAATTGTGGTAGTTGTGGTTGATGGTATGAATAACCAGATGACCCTGAACAGAAAAAAACAAAACAAAAAAAAGGGAATTTGTTAAGTCTTGGGAGGCAAAGTTTCCGGCATTCTTCGATTGTCTGGTTTTCCATCCTGGCAAGCACTTTTTAAAAGTTAGCCTGTTGAGGCCTGGAGTCCAAAAGAAGGAAGAAGAAGAGAACTGCAATAATTGTCACGACTGACAACATCATTATTTAGGAAGATATTATTACACAACACTGAACAAAACGGCAAACAAAATATGAAAGAAATGCATGATTACCAGCCACTTAACCGGTCTGGCTGCCAACAATTGAGAGTGTAAAAATGCAAAACATAATAATTATTGTCTCTACGGTTAATCATCTCATTGCTTAGCGCATCGGCAGTAAAAGCAGCACGTCAGGTTGTTTTAGTTACACTAACTGCGAGCCCCCTAATGCGTTCGCCGCGCGACGACAAACAGTCAGCAACTGGTGAACCATAATTATCTCGCCACCGGTGCCTCCTTCAAACCACCGGGGATTTTCCTCCGTGTCTTTGGGAAAAATGAGTGGGGGGAAAAAAAAAACAGACAAAGCACTTCAGAATAAAAGCCTCGGGAGATGGGTCCACGGGTCTACTTTGACGACCGCCACAGATAAGAGCTCCATCGAGAGCGGCAACCTTTTTTTTTTTTTTTTTTTCCAACCGTTGAGGAATTACATATGAAGTCGGTGCTCGCCGCAGAAACCGAAACACCGGCGATGAAAATTGTTTTTTCCCAAAAATGTGCAGCAGTTAGGGAGGAGGGGGGGGGGGACTCAACAGGGACTCAACAATCATACTAGCAGTCTCTGAATGTGATTGAGCAGCCCCCCCCCCCCCCCCCCCCCCCACACACACACACACACACACACACACACACACACACACACACACACACACACACACACACACACACACACTTTTTTATGCTGCACTACATGGTGGAGTAATCAAGATGATCCTGTGCTCTCTCTATACATACAGTGTGTACAATATGCAATATACAAGCAGCTTATAGGCTTTACCGTATGATTTCATATAGAAAAGTATATTGTGATATAGACAGTGTTATGAAACAACGTAAAGTATATCTGGATAGAAGGTTTGGGAGTTAATAACACATAGTATAGTTGTTGCACATGTTACACAAATCGTTCCAATAGGCCAAGAACAAAATCATGAAAAGCAAAACAAATCAATTTATTTTTCTGCAGTATTCACGTTCTGTTATGTGACAGATCAGACCACACAGGACTTGTGTGAAACGCGTGTATTGAAAAATGTACAAAATGACGGCCATGCATGCACCGGGGCTATCTGCCCACCCACCTGCCTACCTGCACTCCCACCAAATGTCATTATTAGAATTACACAAAATTGGGACTGAACACCTTCTTACCTGCCAATGGCAATAAAAGAGACACGCACCAAAATCTGCCAGCTGTCACCTCCCCACACCCACACACACACACACACACGCACACACACACACACACACACACACACACACACACACACACACACACACACACACACACACACACACACACACCGGAGTAGGAACAGGATTCTATTTTCTTTCCAGGGCCGTGGATGCATTGCAGCACAGATTTTGTCAAAGTGAGCACACTGAAGCTTACTTCCGCACATGTGCACTTGGCAAAAAAAAAAAAAAAAGCGCAAGAAAGAAAGGGAGATGTAATTTGTATGTCTACAAATGTCAAAATGTCAAGGCATGTAATCCTTTCAAGAGGTGATGAGGTCTTTGGTTAGAGCTTGGCGCCACTCCAGACTTTATAACAAGAAAAGTGCTTACTCCAAGTTCTGGAGGTGAACGGTGAGTCCTGATCCCTCTCTCCTCCCTCTCTCTCTCTCTCCCTCTCTCTCTCTCTCTCTCTCTCTCTCTCTCTCTCTCTCTCGCTTTTAAGGGATTATTGTGGTGTATCAGTACACATGGATTTACAGTAGCGGTGTACAGCATATCCTGAGTGGCATGCTCCATTTTATTTAACGCCGGCAAAACTTTAACAAAAAACAAAAACGCATGTTTTCCAAGGATGTATGTGGGCTGAGGTGATGTGCGTGTGTGTGTGTGTGCGTGTGTGTGTGTGTGTGTGTGTGTGCGTGTGTGTGTGTGCGTGTGTAAAAAGTTAGCATTCAAATCATTCAGTTTAACGACGTATCACAACAAACCCGCGATGCACTGGCTCACTGATGTGATCATTCGCACAGACACTGTCAACACGTTTTAAAAGCGCGGCGCTCTGGCAGAGCGACACATCGGGGTAGATAACCCAGTTAAACACCGACGGGGTGTGTTTGTGCGGCATACAGCACGTGTGATTACTGCTTTCTGAAAGCCTGATACATTTCTAATTATTTGCTCTAATTCATAATTGGATTTTTATTTTTATTTTTATTTATTTTTTTGTCATTGCAAAACTCACTCAAACGCAAACCGTTAATTACGTCAGTTAGAAGGAAACGCCAGAATATCTTGTTTTATTAACACAATGAAGGTGAGACTGTTATATTCTATGTATTCCAATCCAATGTTCATTTCCCTTGTAATTTCCCCATACTATGTTTTCTACCAATATCCTTGCGTTAAATAATTTCAGAATCAACTCCCAATAATTCCCCTTTTTGGGTTTTTTTTTAACCTCCTTTTTGTTTTTGTTCTTCCTTTGCAAACTCTTGATTTGATATTCCATGTATCCCTCCACTGCTTTTTAAAGAATTCTGTCCGACGTCTGTCCTCCCACCGCACATCGGTCTTCTTCCACTTACAGCAACTGTTGCTAGGCAACAGCTCATGGCTGCATTAGAGTATCAGTATTTACATAAAAAGAAAAAAGAAAAAAAAAAATATTAAATTGTTTGGTGAACGTTGGATATAAAGTTGCATCATGGAGAGATTCAGTCGAATTTCAACGTGTGGCGCAATCATTGGACGTCTCCACCAGTGCAGTAACTTTCTTTTACTGGGACATGTAGTGTGATTACAGTCACACGAGTGTTAGTAATGTATTACTCTGTTGCTCTAAATGCTGAGCATAGATATTGGATTACTGTGCAGGATTACAGCGCTCAGTATTGACTATGGAAATGACATAACGCTGCTGTCAGAATGCCCCTAAATCACAAATCTTCTTCTTCTTCTAATAAATAAAAGAAGTTGTCTCTGGACCCTTTACTGCAGTACGCTTGTGTTGAACATCACTCGACGAAGGTTGATATGTGACGCCAGACCAGCCTGATGCAGCCATATGGTTCTCTTAATGGTGGGTGACATCCGACGAGGCTTTGTTTCATCTCGTCCTAACTCGTGTAGTCCCACCTCAGCATATCGGTAGACCTACACCGGTATTCCTCAAATGTTTGAATTCCTTTAAAAAGGACAGACTGATCTTTTTCAGTCTCATGAAATATATATATATATATATATATATATATATATATATATATGAGATTCTTAAGCAGGGCCTTACTGGCACAAGTCCATATGCGGTCTAGGTGATTGGGCGTTTGCCCATGAATACATAATACAGTATAGTTGATTGGGCTTTTTTTTTTTCATGTGTGCATGAACAGTATATGGGTGATTGGGCCTCTCACACATTCAATGTCAGCCTTCACATTTGAACCGATACGCTCAAGACAATTTATTTTAATCCTTACGTTTTGCTTTGTCATTATTCTGCATTTTTTTTATTTAATCTTTAAGTGGCAACTTTTCAACTCCCCCCCCCCCCCCCCCCCCCCCCCCCCCCTAGTGCTTCCAAGTGGTATTACTGTTATCGCCGCCGCCATCTCGCCATCTCGTTCCGTGTTCCTCAGAGCCTGTTTACGGCGTAAAAAAACCCGGCCAACACAACCACTAAGGAATGTGCCGTGACGTCATCAATGTGCAGCGTTTGGCTTCATCTGGCGACTTTTAGTAAGCTAGCGCTAGCTAATTTCCACCGGGAAAGAGTTGCCAACAGCGCACAGGGGGACTCCACCGTCCACCGTTTCTGTCACCGGGTAAAAAAAAATGGATAAAGAGCTTCCTTTTGTGCCGTAAAGCGAGCCTTCGCGTTCTCCTCGGTGCAGTGAATCGCACAGTGAAAATGAGGTTCATAGGGAAACGCAGAGGGTGTCGTTATTCCACCGCCATCACTTTGTGCAACCAGCATTTACCTCATAATGTCTGTTGCCACTTTAATACTGGGGGGTTCATATGTTGTCGTTTCCTGTGGATCGTTCATGCACTCATGCCATCCATGACTGATTCACATTTTGGCAGTACTAATATTGTTAGTAATAATAATATTGAGAGGTAGCTTCGGTTTTTTTAAGGCAGGAGTCTACCTGCTGAAGCTGCTATTCAATTTTAATATTACTAAAATTGCAAAACTGTCTTTGGTCAGGGAGGGCTGTTAGTCAGGGGTTTAACCCCGACATGTGACCTATTGTTGAGCTCTTTACCCAAACCAGTAGTTTGGCGTTCGTCGAGTACGTGACAGCAGGACGGCGGATCGATAATTCCTTTTGGCGTTGCCGTCAGAACGACTCGCGCAACCCGGCGGTCGTCGCTGCTGGATTAGAGCTCTTACATTGGGGGGGGGGGCGGGGGGAGCCAGAGCGGAACCGCAGACTGTCATTTCCACGGCTGAGCGGTCTGGGTTTTTGTCGTCTGCCAGCCCATCAAAGCGCGGAAAAGGGCAGAGAATATTGCTTTCACTGCCAACCCCGTGTCTGCCAACGCAGGTAAACACATGTTTAGCATAAGACACTTCCTGGTGCGTTTTTGAGCTCTCCCTACTGACTCTTAAAATCACAAGCAATGCAGGCCCGAGCGTTTGGCCCAAGGCTGCAAATAACAACTATTGTTGTTAAAAAATGACTCAAATATTAAGTTCACACTGAACAGAGAATAACACATCTAAGAAGCTGGAACCATGAGGATATTTAGGACTTTCCTGTGTTGTGTTTTTTTTAACGGTTAATCAGCACCACACCTACACAACCGTGTTTGCTCTCTGTGCTCTCCTCCTCTGCAGCTTTTCCTCGTCGTCAACCTAGATGCACGGGTGCACAGTTTTATGACGATGTCAGCACTTGCTTGAAACTATGCCAGAGCTGCAACAGCAGCACCGGCGAGGCTTACCTTCCCCGTCTTAAACGCACAGGCCTCTCCATGTGTTTAAAATGCGTAATCTGCTACTCGACTCTCCGGCTCGTCTGCCCCGACGCGTGAGGTCCTGTTATGGTTGTGTCCTTCGCCGAAACGTGTCAATCTCGCCTTGTGTGTCTCGCTTCCAATTTGTCAGCGCCAATTAGCCCGGCCTCCGCTTCCTTGCACTCCCAAATAAAGCAATTTTGATTTCGATACAAGCCGGGGGGGGGGGGGAATAATTGGCGTACAGTGCTCTATAGGCCATTTAACATTATGCATTGCTTGTTTTGTTGGTTTGCATGTAAATACAGCTGAGGGAGCAGCATAGATACGGAGAAAACAAGTGCAGCACAATATGAAATATTGGAATACAAGTCTGGAAATATTCTTATCTTTTTTTTTTTTCTTTTTTTTCCCTCTCCCTTCCTTTGGAAATTCACTTCACGCTTATCCCTTGAAAAGTCCTAAATAAATAAAAGCATTATTTTTTTTTTTTTTCATCAGATGATACTCAGCCTGTCAGATTAAACCCGCCAGTGTTTTTTTTTTTTTTTTTGTAGTAACAATCACACAGACTACTACAGATTAAGGAAAGCAGATGTCTTCTTGCACCCCAAAGGGCAACATCGGCTGACATCGGCAGACCAATTTTTTTTTTTTTTTTTTTTTTAAGCTCTCTCTTTTTAAAAAAAAAATAAAAAAAGGAGAGCAAATTTGTGGAGCTGCCACACGCAGTTTAGATTTCCAGCCCACATGAGTCGCAGAGGCACGTCGAGCGCGTATCACTTTCAGGCAGCAACCGCATGCCTCCCGCCTCCCGCCGCTGCCAGTTTGCTCGAATCAACCCTCGGATCATTTGTCGCGGCGCCGGATGTCTTGTAGGCGGAAGTGGGATTGGCTGCTGTCAAGGCAACATGCAGCCATTTCTTGTGCCTCCTAATTGCAGTTTCATAGGAACAACCGCCATATATATATATATATATATATATATATATATATATATATATATATATATATATATATATATATATATATATCCCCGTCCTAGCCTAGAGCGCATATGTTCCAAATGTCGAGGTCTCGGAGTTGTTTTCCACTCGGCGATAAAAGGAAAACATCGAGGCGTCCATTCAGCTGCGACTGAAACAAAACTCCTAAACACAAAACACGGTACAGCTCGGTATCCGTGCAGCGACAGCAGCCTTTAAAGTCGGAACGATGTCGCCTTTTTTAAAATCCGTTTTGCAGCTCTTTGCTTCTGTCGGATATTGTAATGAATTATACATTAACTAGGATATTAATCAAAGCAAATAATACAAAAAAACATCTGGTACCTTACACACACACACACACACACACACACACACACACACACACACACATGCAGTGAGTGAGCATTGAGGAACGTTTTTCTTTCTTCTTCTCTTCTCCATCAAATCATAATACACTTGGCTCCCTCTCTTATCCAGTCTGTGCAGACAAAATGTCTGTAGCTACTTCGGGTACAATGCTGCCCGAAAACCTGCGAGAGATGCCAAAACTGTATTTTGCGAGGCAACTATCAGAGCCTGGAACTCACAATTTTTAGACCTTGGCCTACATCTGTTTCACATCGACTCACTCTCACTGATAGAAATGTGGCTACTTACAGGTACTGAATACAAAACTCAATTTTTTTGCAGGTTCTCATCCTATTCTCTTTCGTATCTCGTATAGTTATCTCAGCGGAAGGTCATGTATCTTGTGTCGAAACATAAAACAGGGATGCGCGTGCAGAGAAACTGCTCTTTAAAAAAAACGGAGCATTTTTTTAAAGCACGCTTTAAAAATCTTACTGCCCCCTAGTTTCCATCATATATATTTCATATCTGTATTTGTTGACATTTCTGTTTTTATTGGATATTTTATGGTGAAAAGAGAGAAAGGACGCAACGAGCGTCGAGCTTCCCGAGCCTGATAACAACCAAGACGATGCTTTTACATGGTCTGGTTCCTCAGGCTACTGAGCAGTCCATAAAGGATTTTTCTACCTTTCAGTCTGTGCACTCTCTCTCTCTCTCTCTCTCTCTCTCTCTGTCCACCTGTGTTCTGTCTAACAGGTGTTATTAGATTCTGGATTATAGACAACAGCACTCAAGTGGATTACCATCTGTTTTCACAGCTTGCTGGTGGTCCATTTAACCTGAACTAGACCCACTGAACAGAGCTTTTCTTAAAGGGGACATTTGCCCGGAAAAAAAAATAAAATCTGAAAATCAGCGTATATCTGGTTTGGTCATCATGTGTGTTTGGAACACAATAGAAATCTCTGCACCCTGTTCTGGTTTGGCACAGCTCAAATAATTCATTCTTTTACAAAGAAGGCCAATTCGTCTTTAGAAACTGGAGGTCATTTGAGTTCACATTTCGGCGGCCAAATCAAACCGTTTGCAGGATGTTCAACCTTCGTCTCTTCACAATGCATTTCATCCTTGACTTCCTTCTTGACCGCGCTGCTGTTAAACGGCATCAAAGTAGTCCACGAATGTGAGACGTGAGTTTTAAAAGATCATTACAATTCCTCCTCTGCATTGTGTAGGTTTCTGTCTTCTTGCTTCTTCGCCCTCTGGGGCTTCCGAAGAACAATGCAACGGAAAAAAGCGCGTCGACCACAAACGCATTTAGTGCGTGATCGTGGGTCGCACGCCATCGGCTGCTGTGTACAGAATAATGTAGCGTTCTTTATTCATGGAACCTTAAAAACAATGCTCGTCGTGTGTTCTGCTATAAGGGGCTCGACAGCTGTGGTAAAGTACAGTACGTTACATGAATAATCCGTTCACGATCGAGTTCTTGGAGTATTCCGTTTGCGGATGTAAACTCCGTATCCTGCTTCTAGAAAACCCGAATACGCTTGCTGGAGTTCTCCGAAAGAACACCAGGATACCGTATCTCGGTTATCGAGGCGCCACCGACCTGTGGACTTGCACACGCGTCGATGTACGCTTGCACTGCTTCCTACAGGGCAGTGAAAGGAACAGCTCCTTCCTATCTCCAGGCCACGGTCAAGCCCTACACCCCCCCGCCCGACCACTTCTCTCTGCTGCCTCGGGGCGAGCGGTCGCCCCGTCGCTCAGAGGTCCCTGCGGCCGATCGACCCGGTCACGTCTGTTCTCTGTCCTGGTTCCTCAGCGGTGGAATGAACTTCCCACTGACGTCAGGACAGCGGAGTCGCTGCCCATCTTTCATCAGGCTGAAGACCCACCTCTTCAGGAAGTGCTACCCTGAGCCTTCCACTCAGCACTTATTGTATTCATACTAGCTTGTTGCTCTTATTGTATTCATACTAGCTTGTTGCACTTATTGTATTCATACTAGCTTGTTGCTCTTATTGTATTCATACTAGCTTGTTGCACTTATTGTATTCATACTAGCTTGTTGCACTTATTGTATTCATACTAGCTTGTTGCTCTTATTGTATTCATACTAGCTTGTTGCTCTTATTGTATTCATACTAGCTTGTTGCTCTTATTGTATTCATACTAGCTTGTTGCTCTTATTGTATTCATACTAGCTTGTTGCTCTTATTGTATTCATACTAGCTTGTTTCTCTTATTGTATTCATACTAGCTTGTTTCTCTTATTGTATTCATACTAGCTTGTTTCTCTTATTGTATTCATACTAGCTTGTTGCTCTTATTGTAGTCATACTAGCTTGTTGCTCTTATTGTATTCGTATTACTTATAGCACTAACTGTTTTTCTTGTTTCTGTACTTTGGCTCTGAGTTATGCTCTGCTTCATGCTCTTAGATGCTTGTTTGGAAAAGGAAATGTACTTATGACTTCTGGTGACTAGTAGTTCTCTTGATTACCAATGTTGATGCACTTATTGTAAGTCGCTTTGGATAAAAGCGTCTGCTAAATGACTAATGTAATGTTACCTGCATACATTCTTTTCAAAATAAACTTCCGTCCTCACAGGGAACAACTTATTTAGGTTCGGCAAACAAAACTACGTAGTTAGGTTTGGGTTAAAATGACCATGGAAGAGACGTTACTCAAGTACTAGAAGTTACACGACGAATAAAACCAACGTTGACGTCTTTGTTTCACACGGGGGAGAAGAACCGCCATCTCCTGGCCGACAGACCAAACGTCTCACTTCTGGAGCGACCGAGAAACAAAAAGAGGCAGAAGCGTGACAGGCCGACACCGAGGGCAGCGTTAAAGGAGTAGTATATATCTGCTCTGTTTTTAAGGATCGCTCGGTCCACAGCGTGGAGGGTTGAGAGGGAGAGAGAGAGGGCGGGGGGGGGGGGGGGATGCTTTTAAAGCAGACCGCTTTTGACGATCCGAAGAGGTTTGCAATGACGACGTCGTGTTTTAATATTACTGTAATATGATCACATCCAGGGAATAAACTCATAAACGGGTTAGCCGCGTCCGAGTAAACACAGAGAACCAGACGGAACACCTTTTCTGTGAATCGACTTTCTAGAGCGGCGCAATCTGCCTCTGAGGAGAGTGTAAACCACTTTGTGATATTTTAAAGTTTGATAATCCGTCTATCTGGATTTACTAGTCGGTATTTAATAATCTTTTCCAATATTCCAATGACGCAGCAATCTGTGGTCTCACGGTACGACGTATTCCTTTTAAGTAAACTTATATTACTTTATTAACCAGTCGTTTAAAAAAAAAAAAAGTAAATAGCATTGATTTTTTTTTTTCTAAAGAAATTATAAATGTTCTCTTAAAAGTGGAAGCCGCTCCCTGCTTCTTCCTCGGGGAGATTAATGACGCTTTCACAGCGACTCTGCAGAAGAAGAAGAAGACCGTTCTGCTGATAACGTTGCCGATGGTTCGTTTATTTTATCCGTGAACCTCGAGTGGACTTCGCCGTGTCGTAGTTCAGCTTTTAACCTGTTCCCCCCCGTTGCAAACCCTCTGGTGTTGTTTTGCTTCATGCCAGCGTTTTGGTCTGAATGCACCTGATTCCTTTATCCGGTCCACCGCAGGGCTGCTGTATATTGTTGTATATTCATGTTCCACCGGTACCTCCAACTTCTAAGACGTGACTGTCTACTGATAAACAGCCGAGGTTTTAATATCCAAAAAAAAAAAAACTCTGAATATCCTTAATTAAAGCAAATGGTCATACTAGTTTGTTTTGTAGATTTTGTTTTCCTCAGTGAATGCAGCCTATAATTCCCGAATTTCAGATGACCAGCGCTTCACACCAGCACACGGATGCACCACACACACACACACACACACACACACACACACACACACACACACACACACACACACACACACACACACACACACACACACACAGCCTCAAAGCCACAGAGGAGCAGCCGGGGCTCTTTATTTTTCCCCCCTCCTTCCTTTCTTCTGTCCTTGTCAGATTATCCTCACAAGTACTGGGACTTTGCCCTTCTCTGGATACAGAGCTGCATCCGAGTGGAATAAAAATGGAAGTTCTGCAAAAATAAAGGAGAGTGTGTAAAATAACATCCAGCTCTAAAGCCACGGACGGTAAATGACCATCTGGTGAATATACTTCCATCTCTCACATACAGTATACACACGAATACCGTCTGGGAAAACAAAAGGAGATTTACAGCTCGGTTTCGGTCATAGGGGTGCGGCATCATTTCTCACCGAGGCCCGAGCGTCTCATCTCCTGAATAAACAGTAATCAGTTAGCGAATGAATTAACCATCCCGTTGTTTTCGAGGCTGACCATACATACCATTAGGTTGTCTGAATGGAGCCCGCGCCGATTGCCTCGCAACATTTTTTTTTGCCGGGCGGCCGTCGAGTACCCTGCGAGTGAAATGGAGCGATCCCAGAGGCAATTGTGACCGTGAGCCATTTTGTGCTATTTGGATAGTGGAGATGTTATAATGAAAAGCAGTCTCTTCACTGAAGTGAAGTGTGTTTTCCGTTTTTTTTTTACACGGATCATGATTGTTTCCTGCAGATATTCAGTTTAATTGATTGAGTGATAATGCATTTTGAAATGCCTGGTGAGTGTAGTGCAGGTTTGTCCTTTTCGGTTCCTGACAAGGTTCTGTGAGGTTCTCTGTTCGTCGTATTAAGTCCTAAAGCCTGGAAGTGTGTTGGAATTATTATTTTTTTTTTTTATGTTTTTGGTTAGATGCCTGAAATAAGGTCTGTGGTTAACACAAGCTTAAGAGACTTTAGCGTTTTGTTTTATGACATAAAATACATCAGTAGATGCCAACATTTTGAAGTTCTAACGTGTCTGAAAAAGGGTGGTTGCTAACGAGCGGCTATATGTTGCTAACGAGCGGCTATGTTGCTAACGAGCGGCTATATGTTGCTAACGAGTGGCCAAAGGTTGCTAACGAGCGGCTAAAGGTTGCTAACGAGCGGCTAAATGAGACTACAAAGTGGAATCATGGTCCACCTTTACCGCCTCATGCTCGCCTATAGCATTAGCTTTTTTTTACTACTGCCCATTGCACGCACGCACTCAAAAAGTACGGTGTTAATTTGATAAGATTCATTTAAAAAAAAAAAAAAACCTGTAAATATCATAAACTCGTCCGGTTCGATACTAACTTGGCGGTGACCTACAAAAAAAAATCCGTCATCTCTTCAGCACCCTATTGAGCTGTCGGTTATGAAATTCTCAAATTTGCATGCATGAATCAAATGATTCTGTCAGACAGATGGAATGATTCAAATTAGATGAAAAGAACCCGACTTCCCATGTATTATATAGAGAGATCAGTTCCTTTTTTCCTCTCAGAGTGAGAGAGATCCACTTCCCTCCTCTGACCTCCATAAAATAAGCTCAGTACATTTCCTCACGGCGCATTCTTCTCAGTTCAGCATTCTGGGAGCTGCTTAGTAATCCGTCTTTGTTTTGTGTATTTTTATACACGTTTTCATGTGCAAATGGGACAAAGGTGGCAAAGTGATGACAGCTTCCCTGCTGAATAATACATTCTATGAAATCTATTGGAAAAAAAAGAATTGCAATTTTTATTTGTATTCATGTACAGTATGAACTACAATCTCAGGTATCAATAATTGAACATCATCCTCAGAGAAATTAGTTGGACTCATTACAAGCACAGTCTCTTGTTTTTTTTTTTTTTTTCTTGTTTTTGTTTAGCTTTTTTGTCGTTTTTTTTTTTAACAATTGAAGCACATGTAAAATTATGATCTGAAGATCTTTTTTTTTTTTTGCATTATGTTTTTGAAAATATTTTTTTTTTCGTAGAAATTTAACCATTTGATGATTATATTCTCTCCGAAAATGAGAGAGAATATCCCCACGTACAGTAACCCTCCCTATACATAGACAGTTGGCAGAATAACACACGAGAATTGGATCACCTTGGCTCGGGGTCGGGTGGGGGGGAGGGTTTTTGCACAAAAAAATCAAGCTCACTCTGCTGGTATTTCAAGTCCAACATTCTGCGGGTCAGGCTTAATTTCACTCTGGCATTCAAATATCTCTCCACAGCCATCCGGCTCCAGCAAATACCAACACAGAGATATTCCATTCATTATGAATAGCTCACAACCCATCATCCCCAAATATATATATCAAAAATTCTCCACCTTTTTTTTTTTTTTCTGTTTTTTTTTTTTTTTCACTGTAGCCAGCGTCAAACATTGAATCATTAAGCCACCAAAAGCATTGAAAAGGATTTGAGCATTGAAAAAAGAAAACAGTGGAAAAGGGAAAGAATGGTTCACACCATGACGTGACCATTGACTGTTCTCATCTCAGTGAATAGGTTCTGTTCCACTTGTTCCTGCTCCGCTGTCTTTAAATGTATATTTCACCTCCACCGTCGTTTGTTCGCCATTCGGTCATCGTGTCAAAGAAATGGAATTTGGGAGACTTGACTTGATAAGAAGCAGCATGATTGTGTGTGTGTGTGTGTGTGTAGCGACGTAGCTGGTGTAGCTGTCTGTAACTGAGGTGAAAGTCGATAAAGGCGAGAGGGAGCCCCCCCCCCCTCCCCCGGACGGCCATGTAAAATTTTTCGCATCACGCGGCGATGTTTCATTTGATTGACTGATGCTTTGCAAAAAAAAAAAAAAGGTCACGTCACGCGGGGGCGGGTGGGGGTGGGGGTGGGGGGGGGGGGGGGGGGGGGTTCAAATCTCATCAAGACCATTTGTAAATACACACTCCGTTATGCCAGTTATGTCGATAAATCTGTCACATTTGTGAAATCGACCGGTGGGAAATTAAAATATGCTCGTTGCGCGGAGACCAAAGCGAATGGCATCTACCTCGTCTTACTTTCTGCACAAGGTCACTGTTTCCATGGCGACCGTCTGATGGCTAGTTTTGCCTCCTTATTCCTTATCTTTTTTTTTTTTTCTCCCCCCCCCCCCCCACTCTTCTCCCTTCTTATCTGTAATATATCTGTTTGAAGACCCCTCATGGCCGTTGTGGGGTCTGCCCACTCCCCCCCACGCCCCACACACACACACTCCCCCCCCCCACTGTTCCTCACTTTTCATCCCTGCCTCGCTCTTCCTTGAGCCTTCCTCTTTGAAAGACTAAATGGGAAAAAAAAGGGCAAAGCGTAAACAGACTACAGGAGAGACAATGTTCTGATGGTTCTATAAATGATGCAACATCAAAGTGGGAGCGTTTTTTTTTTTTTTTTCCTTCCCTCAGACAAAAAATTAAACTGAGCAAGGGTTGCTTTCGATATCAAAGGCCCCCTAACCCCGGTTAGATGTCGGGCACAGGGAGAGTGGAATAAGTCTCCCGCTGTTCTGTTATCAGCTTTGCTCTGTTCGTCTGCAAATGAACTGCTGATACAGATTAATGAGCTGTAACCCATCTCCTCTTATTTTGTTGCAGGTTCCCTAACTGCCTCGCTGACTATGCTAGCCCCCAGTCTGCGTTAGTCTGACAGGGTCACACTACATTACAAAGCAGCCTCATTTGCCTCTTTATCTGTATAACAGATGGACCATCAGCGCCTGAGCTTGTGTGACCCCGGGGGTGATGGCAAGGTAACGCGACACTGAGTGGACGTAGATCATTACTGGGTTAACAGGGAGGCTACAGACTGCAGCCTTATGCTCCCCCTCATTTTCCCGAACAATATTCTACCGTCGTGCGGCACACGCCGGCGGATAAAGCGAGACAAATGAGACACGGCGAGAGGGGTGGGGGGGGGTGAGGAACGTGCCTGAGCTAAGTGACAGAGAGACAATCAAAGACGCGATAGGACATGGAGGAAAGGAGAGAGGGTAGGCGAGGGGGTGGGGGGGGAGACGAAGCACTCAGACAGAGAAGAGAGGAGGAGTAGAAGGAGAGCGAAAGTAGTAAAGGTTGAAGTGTAAAGGAAAGGTAGGTAGGAGGAGTGGGAGCAGGAACCGAATCTTAATTAAAGTGAAGGATGTATGGCTGTTGTTTAGGAGCCACGGGGGAAATGCACAGTTGCTAATTTGGCTGCTCTGCTCCTCAGGCATGCTGGCTTCACTGTGATATCATCCAGAGCCGTGTCATTAAAAAGAGCCCATTTTGCGTTGAGTGACAGCTTAGAATGTGACGGCAATGAACATAACCCCAATTCTGGGGTTTTGTCTCTCGTTAAAAAAAACCTCCGCCGAAATTGGACGTGGTGCGCTGAGCAAATAAACGCTCATAAATGCTTATGAATACCAATGCCCTTTTAACAAAACATATTATCAGGTAAAATCCAAAGTGTTGAATCGATGGCGTTGCATTCATTTTTGTTCAAGACCAATTCGGTGGTTTCACATGAGCTGCATTTGATAAGATTCCACATTCACGTTTCGTAAACCATTCCTCCCCTTGTGCAGTATTACAGAGAGAGAGAGAGAGAGAGAAATAAAATGAGCTAAAAAGCTATCACAAATGTTTTTCTTCATTTAGCCACTAGACATACTTTTAATAAATAATCTTTGTTTTTGTAAAGACACTTGTTAAAGTATCATATGTCGTCCCTTTGCCAAATGCTGATTTACGCCGTCACCTTTGTCAAGTCAGTGTGATTTTGACTCCCTTTTTTTATCTTCAGGTTTTGGTCCATTGTACTCCAAGTATGAAACTGCTGATACCGGATGCTTTAGTCAAATTCAAGATCAGATTTGGGTCTCTTGTACATTGTCTTTTGAGCAGGCTTGAATCAGTAAAGGTTCCTGTGTGGCCGAGCTGTGTATGGTACCGAGCATAGGGCCGTGGTGGTAGGAGCTCTTGTAGGTGTTGTAGTGGTTGTAGTGCTCGAGGGGGGGCAGCGATAGGTGCCTCTCCATGGCGGCGACACCAGCGAGCTCTTCTTCAACTGTTATCACCTCCATGGAGGAGGCGGGCCCATCGGGATCCTGCTGGTTGTGCTGCTTCCTCATCTTGTAGAAAATGACCAGCAGGACAGCAGCCATGAGCGTGATGGCCACGAAGCAGCCGATGATAATCTTGGTGGTTTTCATCACCTCGTCCAGGCCGTTGAGGGCTCCCTCTCCATCCAGATCAAGAACTGGAATTGTGTAAGTCCGCTCTGTGGTCCTTGTTGAAACGGGAGTACCTCTCGTCGTAGAGGATGACACCCAGCCAAATGGGGGAAGCGGCGTTTGGCTGTCATCCCCCGGGGTCTCAATGGTCTCAACGGTGACTGTGGTAAAATAGGTCACCCCACTGTTCTCCACAGACGTGACATTAAGCACAGCGGAGGCAGAAATGTTGCCTGCCGTGTTGCTAACCATACAGGTGTAAGTCCCAGTGTCCTGCATTGTGACGCTAGTAAAGTTCAATGTCCCATCATTTAGTACAGACAGACGCACCTTATAAGCCCCGTGTGTCACCAACGAGCCGTTTGGCGTGAGCCAGCTGATGGATGTCAGCGAGCTCGTGCGACATTTAAGCTCCGCACCCATGCCCTCCGTCACATTCAAGTCACTGGGTGGCTCCACGATGACGGGAACATCACACTGGAAGTAGCTGTGGTCCAATTCCCCGATGTAGCGACCTTTAAAGACCGCAGGAGAGTGGCACCGGGCGCAGCAGCTAGTATTGGCAGGTACAGTCTCCTTCAGCCACCAGCTGAGCCACAGGATATCACAGTTGCAGTTCCAAGGGTTGTGGTGGAGGTGGACCCGCTCCAGGCGATGCAACGGCGTGAAGAGGTCATGCGGTAGAAAGGTAAGGTTGTTGTGAGCCAGGTTGAGCTCCACCAGCGACTGAAGGTCATCGAAGGAATTCCTCTCGATAGTTTGGACCTGGGCGTGCATCATCCACAGCTTCTGGAGGTTCACTAATCCCAAAAATGAGCTGGGCTTAACGACGGAGAGCTGGTTTCCTGACATTTCTAGCTCCTCAAGCCTCACCAAGGGTAAGATGTTGGGTATCTCCTTGAGGTTGCACATTCCCAGGTTCAGGTAGCGCAGGTTGCTCAAGTCCTTGAAGGCGCCGTCAGAATGTAGGAGAGACGTTTGAGCTCACCTAGATCCAGCCTTCGAAGCGAGGGGACCCGGTTGAAGGCATAAGATGGTATACTTTCGATAGGGTTGTTCCGTAGCCACAATTCCTTTAGCTTGGACAAGTACTCAAATGCTCCATTGGGGATTGTCGTAAGCCGATTATCAAAGAGCTCCAAGGTGTTGAGACTGGCCAGTCCATTGAAGGCGCCAATTTCAATGTTGCGGATGTGGTTTTTGCTCAGCTGCAGGATCTCCAGATGGCGCAGATGTTTGAAACTGTCCACCTTGATGACCTGGATGAGGTTGTCCTGCAGGTTCAGGTAGCGAGTGTTTGTGGAAATGCCATCTGGGACGTCCCGTAGGCTGCGGCGGGTGCATATGACTTTGCTGAACTGATTGCTGCATGAGCAGACGGAAGGGCAGGTCTGAGCGCGAACCAGTCCTGCCACCACCAGGATCTGGAGGGCCAAAAGCAGCACAAAGAGGGGGTTGGACAGCGCCCCCTTCAGCCTACGACCTCTCATTGTCTGGCGCTGGAGGGAGGAGATCATTTTGTTCAGCATTCATAGTTCATCTGCTGTTTGTGTTCTCTGCAGGAAGAAAAAAAAAAGACAGACAATTATATTTAGCAACCACATAAATTAACTGACAGAAAACAAAGAAATTGAAGATGCAACTTGGAGCTCTGGTAAATTATAATAGGTGTTTTTTCACCCTTTTTTATCCCTTCATATAGTCCAAACAATTCACCAAAAACTTGACAACAGATTGATTGACAATGGAAATAATAATTACTTGCAGCCCTAATCTAATTAAAACGCTACAACGTGCATAGAGTGTTGAAGAAACAAGATCTAAAGGAATTAAAAGGCTTCAATTGATTTGTCATATGCTGCCCTTATGTAGAATATAAAACAGTTTCTTGTTAGCTCTCTAACCCTGGATTGTCCCAGATTTCCAGACTTCACCGAAGCTTGACGCATCGGCACTGGAGAGCGAAAAAAAAACCCCAAAAAATGAGAACTTTGAGCATTCTGTTATTAAATTAAATTTAAATTGAATTTCTTGTAGGGATCCTAGGATTATTTAATACCCAAAGCCCAAGTCATAGACCGTTTTAACATTGCACAATGAATCTTCTCTATACAGAACAAATGTCCACGCTAACAGCAATGTAAAAACCAATGCAACCTGCATGCATGCAAACAAAGAGAAAGTCCACATATTCTTGCTTGAAATGGTGCTATAGAGCTCATATAAAACACAACATTACATGAACAAAGTCATTGACAAATGTTTTCCAGTGACAAAACAACGAGGCTAATTTTTCTCTTTTTTTTTGTTGTCATTTTACTATAATATTCTACATCCTTTTTTATTGCCTTTTGAAATTATGTATCTGTGATTCATTTCCCGGGGGGTTTACAAAAACAACGCTTTTCATTGATTCGTGATTAATGCCTTTTTTTTTCCCCACTCGAAACAGTACCGCAGAGCCGTTTTACTTTTTATTACGATCCAATTTATCGTCGCACCGAAATCTCTCACAAATAGCGTGATCCCATAGTGAGGGAGGGGCCCTGATATCGCCCTTGTATAACTACAGCAGGATTTATCATCTCCCAAATCAAGTGACTGACAAGAAACTCGTTACTTGTGTTATCTTAGATTAGATTCGATGAGATTAGATTAGTCCATTCAGCCTAAGTGTCTAAGAATATGCCGGAGTGTGCTCAAGATAAAAATAGACCCGAGACATTCGTACACATACAGTACACCATGTACCTTTCACTCTCACACAGCAGTGTTGATGTGTCGCTATCGCCCCTTATTATCTCCCGCCCGGGCAAAGATGGCAACCAACAGAATAAATCAATACGCGCTGTATTCCAAACGTATCATGTGTGCTGGGAAAATTATAAATGTGACAGCATTGTATCACGCTTTTCTATTAAATGATACAGTCACCGTTCTTCAGCGCAGTCGGCCGTCTTTGCCGAGAGCGAAGCACTCCCGCCTAGTGCAGGAGACATTAACCTTGCCTGCTGGGTCCTTACGCTTAAGTATCCCCCCCCCCCCCGTCTCTTTCCAACTCTTCCATTCTCCGAGTTATCTGTTAATCTTCTCTTTCCACCAAGCCACCAGCAAGAGGAAGCGAGTCTATTATGACAGGTGTTTTCTAAACTGTAAAAATTGTTAACTGAGGGGGAAATGTTCTCTGGTGAGGATGAGTGGCTGGCTTAATCAGTAGAAATGAGCCTGTGCATGTGGCTTGTGTTTTTTTTGTTTTTTTTGTTTTTTTGTTTGCCCCAGCCAGGCTGCCTGCCGCACACCAAGCCGAGTTGTTTGGAGAGAGGCTTGCAGAGAGATGCGTCCTCTGCTGGGGGAATCGGAATCGAATGCCTCCCACTGGGCAGTGTGTGTGTGTGTGTGTGTGTGTGTGTGTGTGTGTGTGTGTGTGTGTGTAGGGGGGGGGGGAGGGCTCATTTTGTCTGGCTGGAATCACAAACGACTCAGCGTCGCCACCTGAGAGATGAAAATGTCATACATGGCAAAGAACGCGGATGGAGAATGTCTGCTGTCAATAAAAAAAATTTAAAAAAATAATCTCCACCGGAATGCTTTAAGAATAGCAAATTCAGCAATGAGCAATGTTGATCTACCACTCGCAGAGTCATTGAGGCTTTGTGCGCGTGGCTTTTTCATAAAACATTGGTATCTGAATGCATTTTTATCAGCACAAGAAGGCCTTATAACATAAAAGGGGTTTGCAGAAGAAAAAAATCAAAATTGCCTCAAACATATTTCCTTCCTTTGTCGACGCAACACTGAGTGGATTAATTCCATCTAGGCATGCTCAGCATGTATTCACAGCCTCTGAATGCAGTAGCCCCGCTTACATCTAAAATCCTGCCAGCAACATAAAAAAACACACCCACCCTTACTCTTCTGCTCGCTGCACCAAGCACTGCGATTTGCCAAATCTGTTTGTTCTGATGAGTTTTGTAGGAAAAGTGCGAGGGTAACGTACGTCTCAATCGAGGGGGCGTGTGCAGAGGGAGGAGGGGCCTGTATAAAGCGGAGACCTTCGGAGCGTTTAAACCACGATGTCAGATGATTAGAGTCTTGTCAGGCAACGTCCGGCCAAATGCGTCGGCTCGGACGTGCCCACACACACACACACACACACACACACACACACACACACACACACACACACACACGCACACACTGGGGAAGCGAGCTCGGAAGTCTTTGATGCAAATGACCGAATGTCTACGACTCAAGAAATGAGGTAACAACAAAAAAAATTAAATAAAGAAATAGTCCCACGGCACGAACACAAGAAGAAATATGTTAACACTGCTCCGCGCGAGTCAAATTGACAAAGATTATCCATTCATGAGGATGAAACGTAACAAGAAATGTTGCATTATTGAGCAACTTGCTTTGCAGGCACATTTTTTTTTTTTTTTTCTTTTAGATTTTTGATGTTTGTCTTTGCTTGTTGGCATATTAAACATTTCCCCTCAGAGTTCTTACGCGGGGGGATTTGGACTGTTTTATGTTCAATAAGATTATTCCAAGCGAGCGACAAAAAAAAAAGAAAGAAAAATGACAAAGATCTCAATTTACAATCAGACAGAAAATGTGTGGCACAAGACCTCTAGACAAAGGCCAAATAATGCAAGTGACGTTGTTTATTATGCAATTTACCGATCAGTCGTTTGCAGTTGATCCAGTGGGTGTTGACCTGATAAAGTGGGTAAAAAAAATAAAAAAAATGAAGAAATGAAATGTGGCAAGTCCCTCTTCTTCAAGACGGAGAAAGAAGCCTGTGGCCGATTAGTGAACTGAATGTCCTTCTGCTAATTCGTTCCAACACAATACTGATTCATTACATTTGCATACGTTAAGTTGCGTGTCTTGTCGTGTCCTCGTTTGTGCTGATGCCGTAACCTCACGGGCCATCTGGGTTTTACAGAACACACGCGTACAGACGACGGACCTCAACTTCTTCTCACGTTCTTTCGTGCGGCGGGCTTGGAGTGTGCCTCCTCGGATGAAGAACATCAGATAACTATGTAAATGGCCAGCGCCATCGTGGTGGATGCCACCTGTTCGCTCGTGACAATTTTGGAAATTAGCATAAATTTACGGCCCAATAATACAACATAAGGCTACGCATTCTGCCCCATATGGCCTATATTGAAGTCCTGCTTTCCTGAGATCCAGGAAGGAAGTGTTTATTCTTTATATTACATTACAGTCATTTAGCAGACGCTTTCATCCAAAGCGACTTACAGTTCAGTATCTATCTACACACCGTAGACGCAGCTACGGGAGACATTTTGGGGTTAAGTGTCTTGCTCAAGGACACATTGACATGAGACTAGCGGAGGAGCAGGAGAAGGGAATCGAACCGACGACCCTCTGATTGAAAGACAGCTGCTAAAAAAAAAAAACAAGGAATGGGGAAACGTAACCAGTGGTTTTTAATGTGTCGTCTGAGGGTCGGTCTGTCGCCGAAATAAAAAAAAAAAAAAAAAGTTTCAGCGTATATAAAAAAACGTTTCGCCGCAGCGAGGCGATGGATTGGCTAGTGAGAGGGTGTCAAATAATTTAAGTCGTTGTGCAGGTTTGCGATGTTTGTGTTGATAATGGAGAATTATACGACAGCATCAGGAGCCAATTGAAACTAATGGTTATGTTGTTACGCTGTCTGAACACATTTTTGAATTATATTTAGCCTGTAATTCAAATTGCAGTCAAACAGACATTTTTAGACGTCATTTTATAGTGTTTGCAAAATGGCTTCAAAGTAATTAAATACAACCCATTATTAACGAAATGAAGCTGGGATAACGCTTAGACTAATTGCGCATGACAGTCTGGACCGTTCGTGTATTGTGTTGCTACTTACGAGAAATTTCGAGATCACTTCCCCTAAATCACCTCTTGAGAAGGAAACCTGTGAGGAGGAGTGGTTGTGCATGAGGCGCCGAGGAGACACGGATAAATAACCGCATGCAGCATAAACAATGACCTAAGCTAAAAAAGCAAACAAAGAGATATTGTGGGAAGGTAATGCTGGTGATCTCCAAAATCCAAATCCATTTGTATTATTGTCAACAGATCCGAGGAAGAGACCAGAACCGATGCCGAGTTAGTCCATCTGTCAATACTTACCGACTTTCCTACTGCGCTGGTGGCACTCAGCCCCCCGAAGCCTATTTGTTACCATTGAACAGCTAAATCTTTAGGAAACGGGTCAGAAATACACACTTTTGTTCTGCTACAACGGCTTAGTGCTATATCCTAAAACATCTGGGAACTGCAGTTCACTCAGACAGGACTACATGGATTATTAGGGGACTATTTCTGGCTGCAGATGAATACATGTAAAGCACCCATGTTCTTTGCACTAGAGGGATATATAAACGTCACCCGCTGCAACAATTGTTTGTTTCTACTTGTAGTTTTTGGACAATAGTGGAGATCTGTGGAACAAAAGAACGAGATATAGATATATATATCTATATATCGCGCTTTGGCTACACAGAAAATACTTGTTAGGAGAACAAATTCATTGTTTGGTAATTTTTAGGGGCTTTTATTGACCAAAATAAGTTGAGAAATATAGAATACTGCGAGCATAATCTGTTTAAATAACTTGGAGAAAATCAAAACGAATCGTCAGTTTGTAAACGAATCGATAAGTTGATCTACAGAAAATTCATTTGGCATCTATTTTTGTCATTGATGAATCATTTGAGGGGGGGTTTTTTGTGCAAAAAGTGAGGATTTAGTTTTTGTCTGTGTCACATGTGATTGTTAAATGAACATCTTCAGGTTATGGGCTGTTGAATGCATCACATTGGACTCTATAATGGGCGTTTTTCTCGTTCCAGACAAAGTGATTCATGGAGAAAAACAATTGGACATCAAAGCTGGGGTCGCACACATTGGAGAAACCATCAAAGAGTATGCATGTTTTTTTATTATTTTTTTTAAATCATCCAGCTGAATAACCCGGCCCAGTGTTGCCAACAAAAAAAAAAAAAAAAAAAAAAAAAAAAGGCGCTAGCAGCACTAGCTCCAAAGGTCGCTAAATCTAACGAGGAAAAAGTCGCTTCAGCCCTCCAAGCAAAGCCACTCATCCAAAAATATCATTATGAACACAAACACATGATATTGTAGACAAGCCAGAATGAATGCCACCAATACTTCTCTTGGATTTCTTGATTGCTGTCGGGGGTGTAAGGAGTTTAAACAAATATATCAAAAGATAACTTAAAACCCTCTCTAGCTTTAATCTAACAAACACATTGTGTTCCATTTTTTTTTCTCCTCACGAGCGAACAATTGTCTCACATTTAGAAAATAGCAAAATGTGGCCCAGTACGACAAACGGTCTTTGATGATTTCCTCGCCATGACAGATTAATACAGCATAATTATTAAGATTAAGCAAATCCAGTAATAATCATTTGAATGAAAGACAACGGCAGCGTCGCTATAAGCTTCTATAACAATGTGCGGCTGTGGTTCAGCTTCATGTGTAACAGGGGGTTTAAATCTTGCACTGGAGCCCATCACACCGAGAGGCCACCATTGCTTGCTGCTGCAGACTGAAGAGTGCTTCACTCTCTCCGGTCTCTGCTCCACCTGGAGAAAGGCAATTCCCCTCCCCCCCCTCCTCCCCCACCTCCTCCCCCACCCCTCCCATCCTGGTCTCAGCACGCCGAGTGCTGGTGAAATAAATCCAGCACGCCGTTGGGTGCTGCTGACTTATCAGCCAAACTCTCTTTTTTTTTTTAACAAGGAATGATGCCCCCCCCCCCCCCCCCCCCCCCCTTCTTCCGTTGACTGGATGAGTCTCAGAACAGCAAAACCAGTGTTATTTCCTTCAACATGTTTCACCTCTCTTGGGATGGTGTTATCCGACAAATATAAAAAAAATATATATATTTTAAGAGTTGTCACCGGCTTGCTTGCTTGCTGCAGCCAATTTTAAACTGTGCCTGTAACTAGGGTAAGCACCAGGCTGTGTTCAGTCCCACAGACCCTACTGCAGCTGTCGCATGCATGGTAGTGCTTGGTATGTTGTCACGTTTGGTGCTGAATTCACTAAATCTTGTTAGATATATATATATATATATATATATATATATATATATATATATATATATATATACTGAACATAGTATTTGCCTTTTGTCTTTATCGTCTGGTTTGGGTCGGTTGTTGTTGGAGCGACGCTTTGGGACAATAAATTTTTTTTTTAAACAAGGTTTGCTGGCAATGCAGCCTCTTCTTTGCTTCACTCTCCTTTGTGAAAAGAATTACAGGCCCCTGCTGCAGCACACTGTAGTCTACACACACACACACACAGAAGAAGAAGAAGAAGAAGAAGAAGAAGAAGAAAAAAAAAGGACTCCAGTGTTAATTTCTTTAGCTTTATAAAGCCAAATATGGAAGATTACTTAGCGGAACGCCCAAAGAGAAAATCGGGGTTACATCAGCTACGAATTGGAACCGAACGTAAACAGTGTTGAACGCGCGCGTTCAACCGGGTGATTCAAAGTACAACTGACGGCAGCCACAATATTTCATTTTTCAAGGCAATGAAAGTAACAATCCATCCTGACGAAAGTACCCGAGTACAAGTTATCTGGGAGGCGCGATATTTCATTTTCAATGGATTCAAGGTAACGTCGTCCTGATTGTACGGGAGCTAGAATGCATGAAGCATAATGTCTTGTTGAAAGATGGCTGCGGACATGAAATAAGGAAACATATAAGCAAGGTCGTACTTGTGGGTTATGTTGAAGTTTTTTTTTTTTCTCTCTCTCGCTCTCTCTCTCTCTCGCTCTCTCTCTCTCTCTCTCTCGCTCTCTCTCTCATCTGTGTGGAGATAAAGTGCTTCATGAATGGATGGCTGCCAAGGAGGTCAGTGAAAGGTGGAATGCTACGCTATAGGGTGCAGCATGCTCTGGAGACTGCAGCCACACTCAAGATTTAATAAAGCTGACCAAACCTAAAGTGTTTACTCGGTCGCTCACCCTCACAAGCACAGGATATGTTTAGATTCCATATATACCTTTTTTTTCTTTTTTTTTCTAAGTCATTTTGGACAGGTCAATAGAACAACGTAATTGGATTTTTTTTTTCGGAGCGTTTTTTTTTTTTTTTTCATAAAATCTCGATTGGCTCCTTTTAATTTTAAAGCCGCCTTATAATCGATTGTCGGGACCCCGGCGGAGGGGGGAGGGGGGGCAAAAAAACATGAAGACTATAGCTGACTGATACATCGACTTGACCCTATACAGCGAAATACTGCATGCAGTGCCATAATGTCCTAAACGCTGAGCCAAAAGAGGCTAAAAAGCTTTGCAGAGCTGCAGAGTTGGCTGACATTATTACTAGAATCATTTCATTTAATGCTATTTAAAAACAAAAAACATACAAGTATATTGATTAAGCTTTAGGATGACAAAAAGGGGGGGGGGGGGGTAATGCTGAGAGTTCAAGCTCAAAGCCCAATAAAGGAAATATGGATCAGACATAGAATCCATCCATTTTTTCCACACCTATGGTGTCAAATATACAGCCGAGGGCCAGAACCGGCCCATCAAAGAGGCCAATTCGGCCCACTGGATGACCATGAAGAATGTGGGGAAACTATTTGTTGACTGGGGGGGGGGGGGGGGGGGGGGGGTTGTGTTGTCCTGAAAAGAGTAGCAAGTCCTACGCTGGATACGTTATGAGTATAATATTCGGCGCCACTGTCAAAACCCATAATGGCGTAAAAAAAGTACAAGAAGAACTTGCAAGGACAGCTGAGAGCGGAGGAGACAAAATGATGTGTTGGCAGGTAAACAGCTGTCGGTTCTTTTAGTCGTGTAGCCGAGACCTCAGCGCAAACATCTCAGGCTGTTCGTCAATCGTTAATTGCGAACAGAATGTACATTCATGCACTTCTTTACAATAAAAGAGAGGTACACGTTTGGAGCTAGTTGTCATCTCTAGATTCTCATGGGACGGTTTTGAACAAGAATCCGTTTGATGCCTCCGCATTAGAGTCTATCCAGTCCACTCTACGATATACTGACACTAGTCCTGCAAATTCTTTTGGACCCAGAAATTGTTGCCATACACTGTTAAGCTGGATGTGAGCTTAAAAAAGGCCTTTTTCTGATGTCTTGTTTCGGGGTCTCTTATCATCGTGAACTACGAGGAAGAAAAAGATGATGCGGGTTTTGACCCCTCGGACCTGAGCTCAACCTCCACCACCGTCCCCCCCCCCCCCCCCCCTCTTAGGGCAGCAGTGCTTCCAGATGGCACGGTCGCATTATTGAAAAATCATCAAAATTATTATTTTTTTTTTAAGATGACCAGGCTCATTTTTCTCCCGTCTGTGATGGAGCGAGATTAAATTAAAAGAAAAGGCACAAATTTGAGAGCAATCAAGCTGCCATCTGGAATTAACGGTCAGGCAGACCATCACTGTGAGAACAAAAAAAACAACCTATAGGCTCGTTTTAAATTTGCTATCAGGCCAATATGCTACGCTGTAATGTAGACAGAGTGACGATTGCGGCCTCGGCTTCTGAATTCTGACGGGCGTGTTTTGGCTTCTGCTTATTAAACGGCTTTGAAAACTGCCGCGACGCACACACTTCAAACTTTGTGGAAGCAAAAAAAAAAAAAAAAAAAAAAAGCAGTGAGTGGACGACTCTGTCTGACGCGAGAGAGGGTTTTAAAAAAAAAAAAAAAAAAGCGTCACACTACCGTGTAAACAGGTTCTGCGAGGATTAAAATGGAAGCGATCATTGGCTTAAGAGCAAAGTAAGACATTGCACATCTGTAAAGTCAAGATATTGGAGTTGCAACAAACACGTCGAGAAGGAACAGCCAGTGTCACATGTGTACTTGAGTGCAACTGTTTTCTCTGCGAACTGCTCTTGTGTCACCTCTTGTGTCACGGTGTTAACAGTATCACATTATAGAAAGCTCTGAGTCCCCCCCCCCCCCCACACTGCACGTTATTTCATGCGCTTTAATTTCAGGCAAGTAGGGGAAGGTTTGCTATCTTGTGCCAATACTGGAAAGAGGGAGAGAGAGAGAGAGAGAGAGAGGGTAAAGAGACACCTTTCAAGTGATAATTCAATTCCTGTTCACGTAGTGCCGTACGCCGCCTCCATTATGATAATTGCGCGGGCTAAATAATCTGCGGGGACCTCCGCGTTTTCGAATGCACTCTGCCAAGGCTGTGTCCTGGTCTCTGCAAAGGGATTAAGACAGGATGCCCTGGGTGGCAGGCAGACTGACTGAATGCGAGAGGGTGGGGGGGGGTGCGCTCTTAGTATTCGTGTCACTCGCCCGGCCCACCAATCTGCTCCCATGACCGCGTTCCTAAAAAAAAAAAAAAAAAAAGGAGATCCGCCAATATGCGGGTCGGAAGGGGCGTCGCAGGCAGAGTCGAGGCCGATTTGGACTGAATGAAAACAGTGAAGAACGACAGCGTGACTCATGTTAGTGGTGGGGGGGGGGGGGGGAGAGACAGACAATGTCCATAATTGGTTACACAGGTTTAAACTAATGCTCACACTGGGGGATTTTGGTGTCGATGATCACACAATGCTGTGTGAACACACACACACACACACACACACACACACACACACACATGCGGTGCGGGGTTTAGCTAGGTGAGTACAAACAGCCAGCAGCGGTGGCGGGTATAATGAGCATGCACAGAGCCCCATACGCTGCCCCCTCCTTACAGCAGTGAAAACAGATCACTGCGTTAGCGGTGAGATTTGCGACGTAGGTGAACGCTTTGGTACCGCCGGGCGAAATAATTCAGTGCGCTCGCGATGGCCTTTTAAGGTTGAAAGACGAATTATTAAATATTTAATCCAGTACATTTTACGCCTCATCAGTGGAACTTGGCTCCTTCCAAATGTGTTAATAACATATTGAATGTGATTCTTCTCAGGTTCAAAAGGGCTTTAGAAAGTGAGCCAGGTAAGTTGTCTTTTCATGATATATAATATATGCTTTTTTCATGGCAAAAAGGTATGGAAAAAAACAAAACGCTTTTCCTACAGAATTTGTAGGAACCATTTAGATTCCTCCCTTCCTGTGTCCCATCGACGGTGCGGCGGGAAATACCTCCTCCGGAAGGCCGACACACTGTCAGTCATTGTTAACGTTGGGAGAGACAAACAGCGTCGCATTAAAAAAAAAAAAAAAAAAAAAAAAAAACACGACACAATAGCAATGTAGCTTCAATTGGCCGTCTTGGCAGGTTGCCGCTCCCTGCACAACGAGGGAAGAGTGCTCGGAGGGGATTAGTTCACTGAAGTGTCCCCTTGTTCAGTCACAGCTTATTTGCCGATGAATTCCGGCCATTCTAGTTCGCAAATTTGACTGAATGGGGAAAGTTGGGAGGCAGGTCTCTCCGGAGGTTCTGCGTTCACATCGGGGGCGACGCCGAGGGGACGGCGAACAACAGACGGCACCGCTGTCTTTTATTTTTTTTGTTCTTTTGTTTAAGATTGCCGGGCCCTGCCGCCGTGTCTCTCGTTGGGAATCCTTCCCGTGGATTCCGCCCTATAGTTATCAGTATGTGAGAAGTCGTTCACACGTCTCTAATAACTGAGACTACGCGTGCGGCGGCGTATATAGCCCCCCCGTGCAGACGCACCGCCGGAATGTAGATTGGTGTCGAGACACGGCCTCGCGAAGAATTTCACACAATCGAAAACACCGATTAGATAGTGTGAATCTGAATAATGTTTTAGGCCGCGTTTACGTTGTGCAATTACAGTCACACGTTGGTCTTGTAAAAACGTAGGTGGTGGTAAAACGGCTTTAGCTTGTTGCTTGCACTGTAAAGTCATTATTCTGCTTTTAGCGGTAGTTACTGTTGCTTTAAGAAGAAAAAACAAAAAAGGTATCCAAAATACACATTTAGGTCGTTTGCTTCTGTTGATTTCTCCTAAATTCACCAAGAGTTACCGTTAAATTGTGCCTCATTTGCATATTGAAACCTACAATTCCTACAAAGTCATTGGCTGGGAAAGTTTAAACGGTGATATTTATTAGATAGAATGTTTACTCTATTCACCTGCAGTGTCCCCCCTAAAAGATCAATACAATAAAAACAGAAGTATACACACACACACACACACACACACACACACACACACACACACACACACACACACACACACACACACACACACAATCATTAAATCGATACGCCTAAACAGGTGTAGCAAAGCCGAAAAAGATGAAGCCTGAAGCCACTGAACGTTATGCTTTCTCTTCTCCTAATCCTAAATGAAACGGTAGCCGGTTGCTTTGTTTTGCTCGTTGGCTTCACTGGGTTTTTTCCACTTGACTTGACCAAATGTCACAGCGAGCGGCGCAAAACTAATGATGTGTTTATTTTGGAGAGAACAGTCACAGAAATGAGATGCTCCTGCTGACTTGCCTGGGCCGACTCGGTACTCCTGACCGCTTGCATTAACATGTTGCTGAGCAGAACTTTAAACGTTTTCTAAAGTGGACGTTGCTGTTCTGATGCAACCAGTGATGGATTACTCCACCTCTTCAGGAAGTGCTACCCTGAGCCTTCCACTCAGCACTCATTGTATTCATACTAGTTTGTTGCACTTATTGTATTCGTACTAGTTTGTTGCACTTATTGTATTAGTACTAGTTTGTTGCACTTATTGTATTAGTACTAGTTTGTTGCTCTTATTGTATTCATATTAGTTTGTTGCACTTATTATATTCGTACTAGTTTGTTGCACTTAATGTATTAGTACTAGTTTGTTGCACTTATTGTATTAGTACTAGTTTGTTGCACTTATTGTATTAGTACTAGTTTGTTGCTCTTATTGTATTCATATTAGTTTGTTGCACTTATTGTATTCGTACTAGTTTGTTGCACTTATTGTATTAGTACTAGTTTGTTGCACTTATTGTATTCGTACTAGTTTGTTGCACTTATTGTATTCGTACTAGTTTGTTGCTCTTATTGTATTCGTACTAGTTTGTTGCACTTATTGTATTCGTACTAGTTTGTTGCACTTATTGTATTCGTACTAGTTTGTTGCTCTTATTGTATTCATACTAGTTTGTTGCACTTATTGTATTCGTACTAGTTTGTTGCACTTATTGTATTCGTACTAGTTTGTTGCACTTATTGTATTCGTACTAGTTTGTTGCACTTATTGTATTCGTACTAGTTTGTTGCACTTATTGTATTCGTACTAGTTTGTTGCACTTATTGTATTCGTACTAGTTTGTTGCACTTATTGTATTCGTACTAGTTTGTTGCACTTATTATATTCATACTAATTTGTTGCACTTATTGTATTCATACTAGTTTGTTGCACTTATTGTATTCATACTAGTTTGTTGCACTTCTTGTATTCGTTTGTTTCTGCGCTGTACTGTTGCTCTGCTTCATGCTCTTAGACGCTTGTGTAAGCAAGGAGATGCACTTATGACTCCTGGTGACGAGTAGTTCTCTTGAATACCTACGTTGAACGCACTTATTGTAAGTCGCTTTGGATGAAAGCGTCCGCTAAATGACGGTAATGTAATGTAATGTAACTTGGACTGGGACGTCTAGTTGGGTGCATCCGCCCTGAGGCTAGACTGCAGCACTTCTAATCTGCTTGGAGTCTTAAAAAAAGTGCCCGAGATGAAAGAGGAACCATAGTTTGCGTGCAGTTCATGGACTTCACCATATTAATTCCATTACGGGGTGAACGTGGCTAAGTGGAGAGCAGGGCAGCCTTTCAATCGGAGGGTTGGCGGGTCGATCCCAGGCTCCCGCTCCGCTAGTTTCAACGTGTCCTTGAGCAAGACACCTTTCACTATCGCTCCCCAGTAGCTGTGCCTACGGTGTGTAGTATAGAGAGCGTCTGCTAAATGACTGTAATGTAATTATACACCACACCAAATTCAACACTTGAGAATTGTTTCTTTAAATATTTAAATTTAGTTGCGGTCACTTTTTGTGACTGATAGAAATGTACGCCAACTCTGCTCTGCGTTGGCGTACATTTGATCTGCCGCACAGGACTTCTTTAAAAAGAAAATGTCTCTTATAAAGCTGGTTGCTCCCGTTGTGTTGCGTCTTCATTTAATCAGAATTTGGTGTGTTAACTGCATGCCAAATGAATCAGCCGCATTGCCTCCGAAGTTACCTCGTGACCGGTTACTGACGAGCAATGTAGCAATTAAAAGGCGATTCTTTTTTTTAAATGGGAGTCTGGCTTAGTGCTCACTCCACACACACACACACACACACACACACACACACACACACACACACACACAAAAAGTCTCGTCACTTCCAGCAAACTTTACAGAGAACAAGGAGGGGAAAAACAGCATCAGCGATCTGTTTTAACCACATATTCTCAGCTACTCATCTGTGTGAACTAACCCACAAACAGCCTTGTTCATGGACTCACGTTGGCGCTCTGTTGTAGAGTGAATATAGGGGAAACGCTGGAATGCGGAAGTTGGAACAAAAACTGCACAATTATAGTGAAACGCTACATTGTTCTTCGCCATAGAGAATAAAGAGATTCATTAATATTCTACAACTCCTAAAACACAAATGTCCCAGATTGAACTAATAATTGCCGACCTTTGTCGTAAAAAAAAGAACGGCGCATACATTGATGCTCACGATCACGCGTCGTCCCGCTACAGCTGAACACACGCGCAGCCTGGTAATTCTACACACATGCATACCGTTGTAGCGTTCCATATCTTGGTCAAGGATTAAACGCAAGCTTAAACCCCTTCGCCCTCAATATCGCTCGAGTGATGCGACAAGGGTGTGATACTTCTACCGACCCCCCCCCTGCAGCGCGACTCTCTTTTCACTCGGACTCCCTCCCGGGGAGGTCAGAGACGTCGGGTCATCTTCACGTAGAGCGCCTTCCCGGAAGCTGGCGTCGAGTCGGCGGGGAATCGCCGCGTGTCTTGCTCAAGGGGACGAGGGGTAAGAACGCCGTTACGAGCTCCTTTCCTGTGTGGCAAACAACGGAGAGGATCTTAAATCTCTCTCTCTCTATCTTCCCGCTTAAGAATGTCTTCAAAAGAACCTCCCCAAACGTAAGAACACGAAGCTTCTGGAAGACGATTTTTATTTGAAGTGAATATTAGGAGAGCTCCATTAGGCTGTCCTACTTCGAAGGCAGTCTATTCACCTCTATGTAGAACAAAAAGAACAATGAGGTACTTCTCAACTATTCTTCTTAAAAGCGAATCCCCACCTTGTGCCTTGTTATATTATATGGGTGCCACCGGTGCTAATTAGTACCTCAAAAAATGTGCACGAGTGGATCCCGAGCGACGTTCCGGGTCGCACGTGCGTCGCCATCTAACCGTCAGAATCGCAGGACTCTATAAATCCCTTTTCACAAAGTGAGTCGTCAATCCCACTGCGCCGATTCACAGCTTCGAAAAAATTAAATTCCCTTCGACCAGATTACTATAATTATCTGCCTCACGGTTGAAGGGTGAACAGAGGATTAAGGTCTGTTTAAAAATAACCACCATCAAATATATTTGGACTCAATAAATGAAAGCTGCAGAGCAGACATTTTCTCAGCGGTGTGATTTTTGATTTCTCTCTCTCTCTCTCTCTCTCTCTCTCTCTCTCTCTCTCCTTCTCCCGCCTCTTTTTTCTTTTCTCTCCGCTAATCTGCTTTTTTGGTAATTCGCCGGCTGCGAACGCGTGACGCTCGCTGGGACGCCGTCTTAAAGTCGGTCGCAAATCAAAGCTGGGCAAATTGCAATTATTCAAGTGGCAGTCAACAATTTTTTTTTTTTTTTGTAAAAGACGGATGCGCGCCGTATACAAACAGTCCCCCCTCGTGAAGGCTCAGATCTACCGAAAGGATCGCAAATCACCGCCGCGAACCGCGCCATTGTTCTACTCGCGCAAGGTCGTTCGATGGGCCTGGGATTTGTTGTTTTGTTGCCGCACGAGCATAATGTGCCTCTTTAACTCTGTATTGTTATACACTGATGATGATGATGATGGCGATCATTACCCCGCATTATTATGCTTTATTATCTACCAAACCAGCTGCTGAACAAACTAGCTGCGGTTGAGCTGGGCAACGCGTCCCGTTGAGTTCGCTCTCTGCTGATGTGCTGATTGATTGTGTGCAGCCAGTGTTGACAGCATACAGTAGGTAGTCCATCTTGTTTTTCCCCTTCGTTATTTGTTCACGGAGGGAACTCTCAGCTGGCACGCTTAATAAGCTGTTAAGGATTGGTGTTGTGCCAGAATTTGTACAAAAAAAAACAAAACAAAAAAAAGTGTCTCCTCGCTGGTTTGTCCTTGTTCGTCCTTAGTGTTTGTTGTTTCTATTTTGTGTGTTTTTGTATATTCCATTATCATACACGACAAGTAAATTAATTGTGTTTTAATACCGCAGTAAGTTGCGTGATCGCGGTGAAATCCAATGGGCTACTTTCCCTTCTATTAAACACAAACAAATGTTGTTTGTGTTTAAAAAAAAAAAAAAGGTTGATGTGAATTTAATCCACAGAGATGTAGGAAAATAAATGGAAAAACGCTGATGTAATTATTGCATCAGCGTTTTTATGTATGTGTGTGTGTGTGTGTGTGTGTGGGGGGGGGGGGGGGGGGGGGGGAGCTGCAACAGCCTCTTAAAAAAACGCCACGGTGAGATGTTCCTGCTAAACTGTGCACACACTCACAATACTTTAGTTCTGTGATTCACGATGTAGTCGTTGCGTCAAGTTAATAAACATAACTTCGCCGCTCAGCACGTTGATGGAGACGGTGATTGCGTATGAAGTTAAGGCACTCATTTTTATCTTTGACCATTCATTTCACCTTTTGTGAATCGCGCGCCGCAGTCGTTCACGGTCCAGACGTCGTGTTGGACCACACGCGTCTTTCGCCCGTTAACCTTGGTCTGTAATACCAAGTTAACACAAGTTGACACTGTTTATATTTAATCCCCGGTTTGCCTAAAGGCGAAGCTGCGCTGCTGGTTTATTGTTCGTCTGAGGTAGCTTTTCTTTCTAACCCCCCCCTTTCATTGTACGGTTGTTTGAGTCGAGCGTGTAGACGGCGTGACCTCGAGCCGTGTGTTTGTATTTGCTCACAAATGTGCAATTTTGTACCGCCAGCTATGGTGTTTAAGTCAAACCGTTAGCATAACCGTAACGCGATGCAGCGGGGCTTGTAGCTAACTCCAACGTAAACGCGGCCGCGTCTTTCACTAGACGCAACGGACGTTGTGGTAAAGGGTGGTAGACGGGTCAAACAAACACAGGACTTTCAGCCGGGAGACTGACTCTCAGGAGAATGCAGTGTCCAAACCAACACCTGAGAAAAATACCGGGCTTTTTTTTAGCTGCTAAATGCTCCTCAGGCTGCTCTCATCCAGCATTCCTGAACGATAACTACGGAAAATATCCGTATGTTATCCACATAATCTTGAACAAAACGACAATCCATTCCTAAACCTAACTACGTAGTTTTGTAGCCTAAACCCTCACTAAGTTTCCTATGAAGACGGACATTATTTGGAAAAGACCGTATGCATGTAACATGGGGAAATGTTGCATGCCTTCGTAGGACAACGCGTGAAATAATGAGGAATAACTTCTGGTAGGACGTGATCGTAGCCGCTAGCCGTTACCGCCGTGTGTTGCTGGGAAGGTAGCGCACACAGTTGCGGCTATTTATCTAATGGTGTCAGGCTGCGGGCTGACACCATTAGAGAGGCTGGTTCAAATGAACGAAGACGGCACACGAAGGTCGTGAGCCTTAAAAGCCAAAACGATGGGCTGAAAGACGCTGAAATGCTCCAGACAGCTGAGAGGACACTTCTCCGACAGTTCATTTGAACGAGATTATAGCAGTTTTTAAATAATTCAAAAATACTTCCATCCATTTTCTTCATCACTTGTTGCGCTCAGTGCCTTGGGGGGGGGGGGCTGGGGGCTGCAGCCTATCCCATCATGCACTGGGGGGGAGAACCACGCTCGGCCACTCTATCACAGCGCCAACACATACAGACAACAACAACAGAGCCTTCCGCTTCGTGCAACCTGCGAGTCTCGAGTGCTGTGGGAGGCTACAGACCGATGCAGGCGTGGGGATAATATGTATTCCTACATATGTATTTATCTAAACTCCATGGAATTTTGAAGTCGTGCACGCTGAGCACATAGATTACATTGTCTTTCCCCCGCTCTCACTCTGCATGTCTGCAGCTCCACTGCACCTTAATCCTCCAGCTTTTTTTTCCACTCTCTTTCCTCGAAGCACCTATCCCCCCCCACCCCCCCCCTTACCCCCCTCTTACTCCCCTGAGAACCACTATCTGTCTCCCTCTATCCGGGAGCCTTTTCTCTAACTCCGTCTCATTCTCTACTCTCATCACTAAATAATTCCTTACAGAGGGAAAATCTAATCAAATCTGAATGAGTGTGGAAAAAAAAAAAAAAAAAAAGCAGAGGTGGGAAGAAATTGTGTGTGTGTGTGTCTGTGTGTGTGTCTGTGTGTGTGTGTGAATCCGACTTGGAGAGAAGGGGGCCTAAAAAAAGCCGGAATCAGAAAGCAACTTTGGCAGTGTGTGAGGGGGTAGTGAGAGAATTGCAAGTGCATTAGCAGTCAGAGCACTTAGTGTGAGGAATCCATTCATTATTCATTAGCTAATTCACCATGTATAGTAATTAAAATCAGGGCCCGCTCCAAAAATGGAAAGAGCTATGATAGACTGCTTTTTTTTTTTTTTTCTATGTACAATATTTAAGAGGGCTGTTTTTCAGCACTCATGCTCCTGTTGTTTTTTTTTTTTTTAAATGGTGCGTTTCAGGTTTAAATGGAGCGATTCGCTGCCCTTCTATCTTCCACTTCCACTTCCACTGCACTCGAGTGACATCCCCCCCCCCCCCCCCGACACGAGAATAACCAAATCCAAAATGTGTAAAGGTGCAACGTGACCTATAAATAACAAACAACACCATTTATTGTACAGTATTATGTAATCAAACGCGTGTTATTAAAAATCTAAGTCTGCATTTTTTACATATTTTCTGGTGAAGATATTTCAACAGTTTTCTCTCATTTTATTTTATAAAGTCAGACAGCATGTGCACACAAACCTAATCGTGTCGTGCCACAACCAGGCGTGTTTATTTGATCCCGACAAACACTACAAGACCGAAATAATGTCACGTCAATTAATAGCAAGACTGAAGTAGGGCGTGCTGATCGTCCCTCTGTTCGGTCTGCGGGGGAGGAGCTCGTTTGAGCTATATTTGAACAACAGAGTTCTGTGTTCTGGCCTTGTTCTGACAGCAGCGGTAAAAGGTTGGAGTCGAAATAATCCTACAGCGTGTGAGGCGAGTGTCTGTGATGTGCCGGTTTTATTCCAACCGATAGACTAATTGTCTCTCTGGCAGGTGGCTCAGATCAATGGATATAACCTCCAGCTTTTTTGGGGGGTTTTTAAATTATTATCTGTTGACTACAGTCAAAAAAATAAATTAAAAAATCTTCCTCTGGGTTGCTTCTGTGTGAGGCACATATTACTCAAGCTCACTCTCAACTCGCTCAACTCGCTATCACTCAAGCTCCTCGTTTACGGAACGAGACCGATGGCGTACGAGAATCGATCCGGAATCCTACCAGAATACAGATGTGCAACCAGACCCGTGAAGATAATGCCATCGTATGTACGTTAATCTATATGTTAATCGACCTTTTTAACACGAAAGGCAGTACAATAAAGTCAGTAACGGCCTCTGATTACCAATTTAGAACACGTCAACACCCCTAAACTAGCACCGACACAGCGACGTCTGTTGTTCATCTATTGACAATTCCTACCACGGAGTAGCGGTTCAACATATATCCAGGTCATGGAAACTTTAACATCTGCTGCGCAAGCACTCGGTGTCTCTCGTAGGTCTTTGTAGAAACGAAAACTCTTGTTCAGCAACAGAAAAAAAAAAATGATGCTTCTGCTTTTCTTGGAGCAGCAACAGCAGCTTTTTGGGGAATAAACAGGGGGGGGGGCAAGTTGGCACGAGCAGCGACAGCCACGTGAGTGAACGAGAAAAAAAAAATGAATGCCACCTTTACAGACGGGAAAATTACACAAAATGTAAGGAAAGGGAAGTGAAGATTGGGATTGCCTTTCAAAGATGAATAGCACAGCCAGGATAAACGGGACAATGATGAACAAAACAGACTTGTCCTGTTTTTTGTTTTTGGGAAAAAGCAATGATGATTTATCACCAAAGCTATACCCCCCAAAAAAAATAAAACCATCTCATCACATTTAGACACAGCAGGTGTCTCCTAAACAACAGCGGGTGACCGCTTTTTTCAACACAAAGCTGTATTTCACAGCGTTACTTTGTGCGCTTCATTTACCATCAATAACGGACAAGCTGAACCAGAGGTTCCTATAGGATCGAGCAGCGGCAGTCTGTGCAATGCGGCGTCGCGGCGATGTGCATCGTGGAGCGTTTACTATAACGGCGATGTCAGGTGTTGCATCTTTTTTTTTCTTTTTTTTTTTTAGTCTCGCATTAGCCAGACGTATCTCCGCTAAGAAAAGATCCATTCTGATATAGAGGGGGGAGAAGAAGAAAAAAAGCCCAGACTCTGGCTTGGTTGTATTTCTTTAAACCAATCGCGATTGTCTTGGCCGGCGCTAAACACAGAAATGCAGCGACTGTGACCTTGCAAAGTAGATTGGATAATGGCGACTGATACAAGCGGCCAACGGCGGCCCCATCTCAGCCCGAGCTTCTTCGTCTCGTATCTGATGGCGTTGTCACAGAGAAGGTCGAGACGAAACCAAACGGGAGGGTCTGTCCGCGAGCCAGTTACCGATCTAATGATCGGAGCCCTTTAGTCCCACGGTACTGCATTTTTCGATGAGTCGTCAATTAACACACATTGCTGTTAATTGGATTTCTGTCGCCCTGCGTGTGGATCTTGTTTTATGATGTAGTTTAATCGCCGACTGCTTTTGGACCTTTAAAGTATTTAATACCAGAAAAAAAGTATGCAATTATGGGTACATTTGGTTCATATGTTTTGTGTAGGCGACTATATGGAAAGTAGTTTCCTGAATACGCCGATGAACTGATTTATGGAAATAGCTGAAATACATTTTCTTGAGTCCTCGCTTTGTACTTGGATTCGTACTAATTTGAACCGTTTGAATTTTCTTTTTATGTAATGTACGACATTAACATCAACAAATGATAACATAATGAACGGAGTCATGTGCAGCACTGGTCTAGTTTTAAAGCTGACCTCGAGTAGCCATCGGTGGTTCTGCATTTTAAGACACACAAATCTGTGTGCGAGCAACAAAATCCTCATATTTGAGGAGCTGGAACAAGGAAATGCATTTGTTTTTTTTAGATATGTTTTATTATCAAAACAGTTGCCGATTATTTTCCTGTCGCTTCACTAATGATTTCAACTCTAGTTTGCACTTTCTACTGGAACCTCCGGGTAAAGAGGTCCACTGGGGAAACAAACAACATGAAACTGCGAAATACTCGCCCGCAATTATTTTGCCTCAAATTTGCAAATTTGCAACATTTGCAGCACTTTTTTCCCAATAAAAGGTTTGAATAGACTCCTTCAGTGGACCAACATCCGACATCCTACTGAACCAGAGCAGCGTCTGCCTGGGCTAAAATTGTGGTACCGCCTAAGCTACTGTAAAGCTATCTCATGAGTTCTATGAGTGAGATCTCCTGGTGGACAGTTACAGTGTATGTGTCAAGGTGTTTTATTGTGAAAGGGAAGAACGAAAAGGAGTGGACCTGGTTTTGCGCCGCCTTTTGTCACGGTTAAAAAGGAATAATAAACGTTGCCGTCTTGGTTCGGACTACGGAGCCTCCATTTTGTACGGTTTTAAATATGTCCGTTCAGCGCGACTTGATTGGTTGATGCCTTTTATTCAAGGTGCGACAGCTCATGAAACCTCACTCTGAAAAATGAAGGTTTTCTGCAGCGTAATATTTGACATAAACTGTTAGGAGAAAAAGTGAACGTAATCTAAAGGCCCCCGATGTGTGAAGGCTTTTAGACGTAATGAATAGACCTTCATTTCTACATTATTTACATTTTGCGAACTGGACTTCTTCACGCCGCAAATGAGGAAGACCAAATGACTTATTAAATCAGAGGCCGGTCCCCGTTCCGTTTTGCAGCAGTTCATGTTACACACTTACAAACTAGCCTTCATCCTTCACATTCATTTTTATTCGGAGTGAATTGTTTCTTCAATTAACATATCCGGTCTTGTGTCACCATTTTAAGTGGATGAAAGCGACTGGCGGATGAGCGAATGGAAGATAGAGGGGAAGCGACAGATGTTGGCTGGAGTCGCTGTTGCTCCTCTCTCTCTCTCTCTCTGCCCTGGTGTAAAAGTGGGTGTTCATCCCCTGAATACAGATGGCATTACACAAGCAATCCTCTAAACGGCTGAGACACGCTAACATGCTGCTGTCTGGAATGGCCCGCGTCTATCTGCAGCGCCTTTTTTTGCAAAAAAGCCAAACACCTCAGTTTAATCTCACAGCCGAGAGCCTCAGTTTAGGATACGGTTCAGAAGACATGTCATATTACCTTTTACGCGCACTTGGTCCTCAAATAAATGTCCTGCGTTGTTTTTATTTTATTTTTTTATTTCTGCGGTGTCGGCGAGAGGAGGGGACAAGCGGTAAGTTATGTCGAAAAATTTGGGGGCAACTCTTTGAAGCTGCCCGACGGTAGTCTCCGCAGCAGAATCAATGCGTGATGGGAAAATATCGCTTGAATGCACAATCATCTTAATAAAATTGAATTTTCGGCGTGGCGCCTTTCCTCCAGTCCCCCTCGCTCGTGCCTTGGCGGTGGATCGGCCTGAACTTATGATAATTAACCTTGAACACCGTAGGGGAAAGTAAAGGATGGAAGCCCGCAAGATTTTCAATAATTAAATTATCCTTCCTGTTGCATGTCTCGGAAGTCCACTGCCACATCCTCTGCCTCCCCAGCCACTGATGGATCAGGTCTTTGTTGTGCAAATTCCTATTCATCGTATCGTACCTCATCATTCAGACGGTTTAGGCCGCAGAGAGCTGCACATGAGTGGGCAACTGCTTTATAATGTAATGCATTTGACATGCTAAATGCTTTACATTGTTTCGTTATGCAAGCAAAGGCAACTTACATGTCTCTATCATTACATCTGTGTAACTTGACATTAGGGATGCTAATTCAGATTTACCCTCGTTAACCAATCATTAGCCGTCAAAATTAGCGCCCTTTCATGCAGCGGCGCTGTGGTTTTAGTGCCTTTTTAAAAAGCCACCCAGTTACAACGATAACCTGCTACTGTATGCGCAACAGTCCAGGAGAGTTAGCAGCCACAATGTAGCATGTATTGTCATGGACACGTGCAGTGCAGCCAGTCTCCCAGCTGGTTCTCCACTGCATCAATTCGTTTAGCTTGCGAGGTTGTCAACTCCGTGTCTGCCTGGCATACTCTGTCAGGGTTTAAGCCAGTGAAATGTAAGCCCGGCGTAACGTCAGCGATAAGTCTGGTCGAGAGAGAGAGAGAGAGAGAAAGAGAGAGCGTGTGTCAAGTCTCAAATTGTTCTTAATATTGATTAATTTATCTATTTAGTTCACCTATTTACCAGGGACAGTGCACATTAATCAACATTTCAGTTTCCACCTCAATGTAAATGTGCCAACGTTAGCTGGAGAGCTAATTTTCATCTGCAGTCCCTGGGCAGGATATTACAAGCCAAATATTATCAGTGCGATGCTACAGCAAACACTATAGCGCAACAGTGTAGAGCACAGTACAACACAATACGATACAATACTTAAAAATGCATGAATACTACCTGCTGATTAGAGTTACGGGTGTTGGCCCCGAAGCTAGCCACAACTCCGGCTCAGACTTAAGGTGGGCCAGATGTTCTCCTTTAAGTGACAAGCTGCTCCTCAAATTTTTGCTCAGCTTTTAACAACAACAACAGAAAAACAGTTCAAAATTCTTATTGTTGGTTCACAATTAAGATGGTAATCGTTAAAATCCCTACTTGACATGTTGAATCAGGTTCATATTGGTTTGAGATTTGATGGTTTTGCAAAGAGGGTTGGAAACTGTGTGACACCTCTTAACCATTTAAGACCAGCGCCATGGTGAAACCTGCAATTTCAGGGTTAGTGCCTTTGGTTCAGGGCAGAGGCGGGAGCATTCGTAACATGACTTTTGGTTTGGTTGGAAACCTGGGTGACAACAGGGGGTTCAGTACCAGGACCTTATAGCTGTGAGGTGACAGCGGAGCCATTTTCCCCACCTCAGACTGATCCAGAAACAGATTTTGATGGATAATTTCCAAGCTCCAGAGCAGCTGCAGCGACTACAGCTGATATTTTTTTTTAAATCATAAGCACGAAGCAATGAGCGCCCAGTGAGTGGAATTCATCATTCATCCATGGTTGAGAAGAGCGACGGCTCGGTCAGGTGAAGGAAGGTTTCATGTTCACGTCTTGAGTAAAGCAGAGCGCTGCCAATCATCCGCGGAACAACCTACTTGACAAAGCACTTGTCTCAAGTTAATGCCTATTGATCACCAGGAGCGAGGCAAAAAATTGTGGGCCATGCTGGCATGGATCCACTCTGAGGAAAAACAAACCATTACAGGAAAAACAACACGAAAAATAACCGTTGAGGGGGCCGACTCAAAGTCACCATTCAGCTAACGTTCCTGTCGTAGCGGTTGGCGCAATTACTTCCTGTTGTGCGTGTTTGGAAAAGAGAGTCTTGAAGAATTGAAAAGATGTATGTGTAATTATGTGAGGCAGAAGCATTTCTGAAGGACTATTTGTACTCGAGGTATAAAATCATATTGAGCACCTTCACAGCATCATTTCTACGGGCCATTACCAAACATTGAGCTGTGATACTCGCCAGGAATTTCACATTTTCGTCAGTAACCGCAACCAATCAATCTAATTCGCAGTCAATTTTAGACAAAAGGGTCCGTTCAAATAGATTACAGGCCCACAAAGTCATTGAATTTGCGATTGTGACCTTCGGTTTGTGGATCAACCCAGGGAGAGATGAGGCCCACTGGGGTGTAAAACACTCACCTAATGTGCTATAAATCCACACCATTACAGTAATTGACCAACCGCATTGTAATCGCAAACAATACTGTCCTTTCTCATTTGGATAATGTAAATGAAGTGCTTTTAAAATTGACTTTGTCCAAGGTAATTTACAGCAAAACTGAGCAGAATGTATTTGTTATGGCTGGCACTGACAATATGCTGTTGTTATTTTTTTTTACTGACCTGAATATTTCTTCAGCTGTGGTACTATTTACACCATGCATCTAATCATTCCATTGTTATTGCTATGTCTCTCACACACACACACACAAAAACCCTAATCATAGCAAGTTTGAAGGTTAGCAAGGATTCCTTCCATCCTAAACACTGTTTACACAGACGCAGTTCTCTCACTCACACACACACACACACACACACACACACACACACACAGTCAGTTACACATGTACAGGTGTCTCATGGGACCTCCTTGCAGCGCTGCCCTTTTCCTCTGGATATGCTCAAACAGAATACACGAGCTCGAGGGCTTTGGAAGAGGGCCAGGCTCGTCTCCTCGATTTTGGGTCATAAACGCGGCCTCTGCCCGAGGACCCCGGGGCCTTTTAAAAAACAGGGCTCAGCTTGATTGGACACACTTCTGTTGCTCCAGCCCGACTGCTGGCAAGCCAGCTGATCAGAGAGGCAGAACAAAGCCGGTTCTCTTACAAGCCGGTCAGCTCTCAACCTCATACAGTAAGCAGGATATAAATATATATATATAAAAAAAAAAAGGCCGTCTTCGCTTCGCTACTGCTTGTAGATGGTGGAAACTGCTGTAAGGACAGCAGCCAAGGATTGTGTATCAACATAGAAATAGAATAGGAGTTTAGACCACAAATTGTAATAACATGCCCAGCGACTACAGATGAAAATTAGCTCTCTAGCTAACATTTACATTGAGGTGAACACTGAAATGTTGACTAATGTGCACTGTCCCTGGTAAATTAATTAATTAATTAAAACTAAATAGAACTGACATTCCCATTCAAATCGGCATAGCAGGATGGTCAGAGCTGGCGGCCATTTGTTATGTGTGCTGCATTGTGGTCACTGAAGTAAGCTAACTTCCATACAAACTAAACCGATTTACAGCAAGTCACAAGCTTCTTTTCTGGAACCAGTGTAGCATTAAAGCATGGTGGTGAATCAACAGGCTAGCTAGCTTACTAGAAGGCAGCTGGCTAGTTAGCTAGCTTGCTAATTCTGCCATCCTTTAATGCTACACCGGTTAGAGAAAATGAGCCGAAAAAGCGGCAGCTCTGGCTTTTAACGGTCCCTCCGCCTCACTCCCCACTGCTCTGGGGAAGGACAAGCTACCGAACAAGCTAATTAGCCAGCCAGAGCTGGCGGCCATTTGTTATGTGTGCTGTTGCATTGTGTTCACTGTAGTAAGCTAACTTCCATACAAACTAAACCGATTTACGGCAAGTCGCGACTAAAACAAGCTTCTTTTCTGGAACCAGTGTAGCATTAAAGCATGGTGGTGGAATCAACAGGCTAGCTAGCTTACTAGAAGGCAGCTGGCTAGTTAGCTAGCTTGCTAATTCTGCCATCCTTTAATGCTACACCGGTTAGAGAAAATGAGCCGAAAAAGCGGCAGCTCTGGCTTTTAACGGTCCCTCCGCCTCACTCCCCACTGCTCTGGGGAAGGACAAGCTACCTAACAAGCTAATTAGCCAGCCATCCGAGAGCTGTGTCCGCTCTCTTCCTGGCGAGCTACGCCTACCATTTACGGCCCCAGTGTCGTGTGTTATCTTATCACCATAACAACTAACAACAATTTATTTTGTACTTGTCAAATGACCATGGCAACTGTTCAGTGACTTTCTTTTTACTCCCAATCCATTTCTACGGCGATAGATTAGGCATCAGCAGTTCATTTCAACAGGTCCTGAGGACGGTCCCTATACATTCTGCATACAGCCTTGCTTACGCCGGTGTTTTGAACGCCTAATTTGTTCATGAATAATACAACGTGAACCATTTGGCTCATGAATATGAAATAGATAGAACCAGAGGCTCTCCCCATAATCAACAGTCGACGCACACAGGCCGTCGTCAGCTCTGTAGCTCTGCAGCAGTATTTCCTCTGGTGCATTTAGCCGATCACAGCCGATCATAGCCTTAGCAGAATGTTAGTGTTGGTACAAACTGTCCGTGAATAATGTGTGAATGCACCGTCTTTCGTCGCCAAGGATATTTTAGTGGATCACAGACGTTCTCCCTCTCCTTCTGTCTCTTTTTTTTTTTTTTTTTTTTTGCTCTCTCTCATCTTTATGCACAGACAAACGGTATTTACAGTGTGACAGCCCTAATTCCCTAGAAAACCAACTTCTTATAACATGCAGCAAAAAAAAAAATGACGATTGTAATATTTTATTCACTGCTGTTGGATAAACAGTGTGCTCTCTGTAGAAACAACAGTGAAACATGATGCAGAGCCGAACTGCTAATGCACCAACAATCTCTTGCCCATTCGTTTACCCCGCTTCAAGCCACATGGCTCTGCTCCAGCATGGCCATATGCCCCTTAGCCTAGCTGCTCTACGCTATATTAAATGACTCATGATACGGAGTCTACATGTCATCACTACCCAAGAATGAGAAAACACGACTGGGGGATACAATCTTATGAATAGATATGGATGCTCGTTTGGCTCAAGTCATAGATTCAGTTAAATTAGATGTCAATTCCACAACACTGTCCTTCAGGGCTGATTTACTGCCTTCATCAATTGGTCTGTTGAACCGTTTTTTTAGATATCAGAAAATTGTGACCTAAAGATTCAATTTACATGTTTATGATTATCATAAACTAGCTGACATTTAACAAGTTGAAATCAGAGAATGTTTAGCTTTTTTTGCTAAAAAACTCAAAACTCAAATTATGAATAGTTACAAAATAGCTGTCGGTGTTCTTTTGGTCGATTGTTGAATGAGTCTTTTGATTACAGCTGAAACTAATCACAGAGTCATTTTTTTTAAGCAGGAATAACAAACATTGCATGGTTTTGGCTTCTTCAAATTAAGAATTTGATGGTTTTCTTTGCCTCACATGAGTAGACGTAGTTGGACAAGGCACACAATTTAAAGACATCACTTTGGGCTTTGTACAATTAGACTTAATGATAGTTAATCTGCAAATAAAACAAAAACTCAGTAATATGCAATCCTCGTTGCGATGTGGTCTATTGAGAGTGCATTATGAAAACAGGCACGCTGCTTAAATGTTGCTGATTTTTGCTTCATTTCAGAAGGGGCGTGCTCCTCTTTGGGTTTGTATAAACCCTTTTCCCTTTCAGAAGTATTTTTTTTTCAAGCCCATTATATCAACAATACAAGGTTGTCAAACTAGAAAATGAAGCTCTTTTCAGCGCCTGAAAAGTTTGAGGCAAAGCCCTTCCAATGCCTTGCTTTCTTCTACACTAGGTATGACCTTGACTATCAAATGGCAGAACACTCGTGTGGCTCTCTTTGGTGTAGGTTGGACTGCGCTTTGTAGTTGTGTAGCAGCATAAGCAGAGGCTGTGCATGCTTGTTAGTGGGTGGCATACAATATATATTCATCGTGTCCCACGTATAAGCTGCTTTTGCAGGGTATAAATTTGCCCTCTGTGGGTCTGGTATTAGCACTATGAGTCAAACCCACCAAAAGTTGAGGGGAGGTGTGCAACGTTTAGTCACGCTGATGGCATGGGTGACCGTCTTGTCTTTAGACTTTTGTGGTTTTGATTGAAATGCCTTGACAACTATTGGATGAATTACCATGAAATGCTGACATTACTGTTCTAATCGGGGGGGGGGAGTCCTCCAATACTGTAGTTCATCATGACATCTCAAAAGCCTGAGCTGTCCTTTATGTTTGGTGCCGATAAGAAAATGTCACTGTGTTAACACGCTAAATTTGAAATGTTTAGCCTAGTAAGCGTTGCGCCTGCTAAACATCAGCATGTGGATTTGAATGCTGAATTTAGCATTTCGCACAAAGCACCACTGTGCTACGATGTGGGTTGGGTGTAACTCTGCCAAACCCACTATATTAACAATACATGGCTGCCAAAGACGAAGCTCAATTCAGTGCCTGAAAAGTGGACATTTAGGCTAAGAAATACAAAGTTTTCACCGAAAAACAAGGTTGTATTCTGAGTACTTTGTCTGACTGGACACACACACACACACAATGTGTATTTATGTGTCCAAGACATTGATCCATCCTTATCTAATGAGATGACAGGTCTTGCTAATTAAAAAACCCTGCACCACACGTAGCAGGTAAGTTAGTCAAGCAGTGCTACATTCTCTAATATCATTAAATGGCCCTTATTGTTACTCATTTTCATTACCAAAGGTGTGAATGAGATAAAGACTCAGGACTCCCCCTCAGCTGGTGTCCGTATTCCCTGCATGGTTAATTAAAGTCCAGACAGCAGGTGCTATTTAGACAAGCTTGCAAAATATAGCTTCAGCTGTGTATTCACAAAAGACATTACAAAGAAACACTTACCGAGCTTCAGGTGTAACAAATAATTAGGGCTGTGACTAATGAATATTTTCATTATTGATTAATCTGCTGATTTCCCTCTTCATTAATTAAGGTGAAACACTACAGGCAAAAACATTGTTTTTCCATGAACTGGTCGATTTTGAGATGTTGGGCTAATCTGCTTCCACACCACGCCCTCTTTGAGATTAGTGGAAAAATAACCCCTATCTAAAATACTAGTGTAGGTGTTTATTCTGCTCCACATTGTCTATTAGCATGTGTAGAATGTGCCTTCGTTCACAGAAAGTTAGCGTTAGTTAATGCCTCATTTACATATTTAAATACCATTTCAGAAAAAGTGTAATGAAAAAGTAACTGTCTTAATGTAAGTCACCAAGAGGGGAACTTTTCATGGAGATAAAGTATTAGTTGAAGTTTTTACCCATACTACCTGTAAGTGTCCTCAAAATATTGTAATTGTACAAATGAGTAAGACTCTGAGCCAGAAATCTCCACTTCAGTAGCTCTTACATCCACCAAACGTTCCAGAGTTATTCCAACCTGTACTCTGAAGATTTTCACAGAAGGGTTTGCACGCTAAGTTATGCAAATGTACACCAATTTTACATGAGTGTACCTTCATTTGCATATTTAAACATAATATTTCAGAAAACATGTAATACAAAAATGTATAATTGTCTTAAAGTAAGTCTGGCTATGTTTTATGGAGGTATGACATGTTTATCCTATTTACCTGTAGTGTCTCCGATTAATTCATTGTTCTGTTTAATTACAGATAATAGTGGACAATAGTCGTCTTAAACATATATTCATATTTACATTTGATAGGCAGGTACTAGTGAGTTTTTGGCAGTTGTTGACCTAAAAATGACATAAAGGATTAATCGATTATCAAAATTCTTTAACCATTGATTAAACACCCAACTCAGCATTGTTTTTTGGGTTAAGCCAAGTGTTGTTGAGCCATGCACATGATTTTAGATGTGCTTAGGTTGTTAGACGTCTGTGTCTGAGATTTCTGCCGCCACCCAGTTAAACAAACATTATAGAATTTTCTTTGTAGTTTTTGAAGCATTGAAAAATGGTTTTAGAAAAAAAACAATGGCAATGTGTCTTTCCAGAAACAATACTTAACTTAGTCTGGATAACCTGCTACTATTTATATCCTATTGTCTAATTTATGGCATATTTAAAGCCTATGAAGTGATTGATTTAGTCAATATCGAGAGAGCGTTTGTTTTTAATATCTTTTAATGGAAAATAAATAAAAACAACTAAATTGAGTCTTTAGGTCTTCTAGGATTCTCATCCTGCAGATCTGCGGATCCAGACTTTTTTTTTTTTTTCAAAGGTTTGGTAACTGTGATGAATAAAACATGGTATGAGACAAATGTGCCTTCAGTGATGTAAAACAGTTACAAGATGCAGAAAACAAGTAAAGGATCAAACTATAGTGCAGCTGTCATTTAAGTACGTATTCAAGGCTTAATGTATGTCACAACAAATGAAAGGGACCTTGTGTAATTATTGAGAATGAATGACACAAAGAAAGGCATCGGAGGAGCTTTACTCTTTTTTTTCTTTTCCTTTGAATCTAAAGGACAAAATGCCCTTGTGGCAAAGAATGAGGTTCACCAATTATGTATTAGTACATGGCAACAAGGGAACGAGATGTTCGAACAGCCTTGTTCAAGCCCAGAAAACACTGTGGTTAAAGAGAGACGTTGTCATAAAAGGGGGAAAATGTAGCAGAGGCGACTTTCAGCCACCCACTAAAGAGGCATTCTTGTCAGACTTACAAGATTCCCTTCTCGGTTTAGTAGTGTTTGACTTGGCGCCAGTTACTGGGGTTTCATCTTTGCCAATTAAGCCAATCTAATGTATTCCAGCAACTGGAATCTAAGCTGTTTGCCAAAGCATTAATGAACGAGATATTAATTTCATTCTTACACTGATTTGGTAATTTCCTCCAATGCATCGTGAATCAGTTTCTGTTCCTCGTGAGTTGCAACATGAAAGTCCTCTAAGTAATGTCGAGATATTTTCATCAATTACATCTGAGCTAAATGAACTGGCAGGAGATAAAAAAAAAAAATGTACATATGTGGGGAATTAGATAAATAGGGTAAAGTTAAGAGAGAGGGAGGCCGACAGAGAAGGGAGGGCATTGAACATGAGAGAGATAGAGACTCATCATGACCGTCATCACTTCAGCTGTTATCCCTAATTCTCTAAGGGAATATCTCAGTAAGGCGGAGTAAATTTGTGGCTGATAAGCTGAGACAATGAGATTTGCCCGGGCTTTGTGGCAAAGCCCTTCCAAGGGCTTGCTTTCACCTACACTAGGTTTGAACTTGATGCATCAAAAGGCTCATATGGCTCTCTTTGGTGTGGGTTGTGTAGTTGTGTTATATACAGCAAGATAAGCAGTAGCTGTGCAGACTTACAATAAAGAGTCATCGTGTCGCACATCTTCCTGTGCTCTTTGCAGTGTAAAGATGCAATTATTTCCTCTGAAATGGGCACTATGACTCAAACCACAACAACTTCAATTGGCTAAATGTTAGCATGCTAACAGGCTAAACTAAGATTTTGAACACCACGTCATTGTAAGCATGCTAGCAAAGTTGTCTTTAGCATTAAGCTGCCTTTAGCTACATTTTGAGCAGTGCGCCAAGTGTAGCATGTCCGCCATGGAAATAGAATCGGAGTAGAACGGACACTGAGCTGTTTTAGATGATCATTTGACGAGTACAAAAGAAGTAGACAACACATGTTGGTGGGGCCGCAAATTGTTCTCGCAACTTTGTGAAGAAGATGGTGGACGCAGCTCCGCAAACGGAAAGCTGGCTAGTTAGCTATGTAGCTTCTCCTCTTTCGGAGCGGCAGGGTGTGAGGCGGACTGTAAGACCTAGTAGCCCGCTGTTCCTCTCATTTTCTTTGATAGCACTACACATTACAGAATTAGCAAGCTAGCTTACTAATCGTGCTTTAATGTATGGATGAGGCATCAATTGTTACATTTCACTCATTTACTCTGGCTCTCTATGCTTCCTAACAGTAACGGCTTGTTTTAGTTTGTACTCCAAAACGTCACCTCAATGATTCTTTGACTTGCCGTAAGTCGCTTTAGTTAATACGGTAGTTAGCCGGCAACAGTCGCAACGGCAAGCCATACACATAAAATATATATACAGTATATATATATGTATGTATGTATGTATGTATATATATATATATATATATATATATATATATATATATATATATATATATATATATATATATATGACCAAACACTCAATTCATAGCGTTGAAAGTAAGCTTTTTTTTATGTTTTTAGCTTGCTACTTTGCAAAGAATAATTTGTGTCAGTTCCAAAATGGATCCCAAAAAGCTGGCCAAGTTGATGGTTACAACAACATATCAATTTGTATACAGAAACTTCACCTCCTGCAGCATAATATGCTACTTTTCCCTGTCCATCCATATCATCAGTATGTTCCAAACCCTCATAATTTGGCAAAGAAGTGACAGGAACATACTGACTATACAGATGGACGGAGGAGAGGCAGATTATGCTGCAAGAGTTTTGAGGTTTCTCTGGACATTTTTGTTACTTTTTCTTCCCCCCTCTGCTTCGTTTTTTTATTTTTTATAATTCATTGGAACAGCTGTGAATCCCAGCTGTGGTCCTCCATGAAGGAACAAGAGACACCTTTTAAGCCTACACACTGGGACAGTGTGTGCGATATTCAAAACATAGGTTTACGATTTCAGTTTCTTGTTTGTCTTCGTGGCTTGCCATAGGAGAGCCATACATATACATTTCATCCTAATAAACATTTGTTTTGACCATTGCATGCCAACATTTTTGTAAATCCAGCATTGAATCTCATTTTGAAATCAGAATTGTGTTTATACTATTTTACAGGTTTAATAGTCAGCAGGTTTTATTAACAGAAGGTTTTAATATAAAGCCTTGAATATATATTGAACAAAAATCAAAACACTACCATTAAAACAACTAACACCCATGTTTGCCATGTAGATTATAATCTAATAAGTGTTGATTTGGTGTTTTGCAGGGCAAACGACGTGAAAGGGCGAAACGTAAGTTCAGGTAACGCCTTCGGTATCGGGAAGGAAAATGGCTTATATGGCTATATGAAGATGGTAAATTTAGCTCACATTTAACCTCGATGTCTAGACGTCTTTGGACCTGCAAATCAATACCATACCTTCGCAGGAGATGATTAACTTTGCTAAATGTTTTCACTGTTCTTGCTAATAAAATAGAGAGGACATAACGGATCCAATGAGGGATTGGTTTGACTTTGAACTTGACTAATCAGAGTGTTTTATCAGCTTGGGATCGGATCCAAAAATGAAACCAGCTATAAAAACGCAGCCCGACACATTCCCAGGAACAATTCCCATGATGCACGGCTTTGTGTGATTTCCTGTAAGCTGTATCAACCGATATGTCTACATGTTACTACACTCTGTTGAAAACTTTTGAAACGGTACAAAAATAAAAAGCAGCGAAATGGTTGTATAAAAAGCCATAATTGGCTTTAGGACATTGTTTACTGTGATTATGCATTCTTCAGAGCAGTGGGGGCGGCACTCAGCTGCGCCTCACATCACAGCATCACCATACCTATAATCACAGCAAATAACGCTGACTGCTGAGCATTATCGCTAAACTCTACGTATATATATATATGTGTGTGTGTGTGTGTGTGTGTGTGTAGGCTGTTGGTAAATCTGTAGAGGAATCTATAACGGGCATTATGGCATTTGCAGAAAGTGGCTGGTTGCTGAAGAGGCGGGAACGTGGTACCCGTAGCCCGAGCATACTCCCTCCATCAGAGGCTCTTGCTGGAGTTGATGGCTGGTTGCTGCTGCAGGCCACAACAGACACATAGTACACAACACAGATGGTGAAATAAGGCACCAACGGCTACAGTCAAAACAGTGAATGTGTCATAATGACATGTGTGCCATAAGTTATGTTTTTTTTTTTTGTTGTTTTTTTATTGCAGGCATCAACACTGTCACTCCACATAAGGCGCACTCAGCGGTAATGAACTGTAGTAGGTCGGCAGGCACACACGAGCGGATACAGCCTGTTCCCAAACCACCACATTAATATTTGTTGATTTAGAAATGCAGACTCGTGAATGACACGGAGCAGGATTCGCTGAATAATCCCCCTTTCTGGTGCACAAAGGCATAACTTAAGCTGCTACAGTGAATACTAAGTCTCTCTAGCCTGGCATGCGTTGGACTCTCTCACACCCGACGCAGTTCAACCCGCTCAGATCGGCCTCGTCTCTTGACTCGACACAAACACATGTTTTTGGAGGTACCGCTGGATAGCTACAGAGTGCTATCTATCAAAATGGAGCCCACTGGAACTCAGCCCTTATCCCCAGCTCGCTTATTCATGTCACACCGAGGCACACTGTACATACACATTTACAGAAATGCACACAGTCCTGCTGTGTTAGTTAGGAGGAGCCAAGACAGAACCTCGGCCATAATTTATCGCCACTCCAAATGCCAGTCCTCATATCAGTATGCAGAAGGCCAAGACGCCAATATAAATTGATGAAACAACAAAACAGTGCCCCCGTATAGTAAAGCATATCTCTCAAAAACACTGACTACCCCATCAATCCCTAAAAGTATAAGTGCAAGGCCGAAGATAGTAATTTGAAAATGTATTGGCAGTTTTTGCTGTTGACAGATCGAATCCTAGCGGGGCCACGCTCAAATGCACAAACCAGACGGCAACCTCCGAGTCTGAAGTCTGAAGCCAACGTTGCAGTGTCTTAAACTCGCATTCTTTCTAATGGCCATCAGGGGGCGACTCCTCTGGTTGCAAAAATAAGTCTAATTGTATCGAAGTCTATGAGAAAATGACCCTAATTCTCATGTCCTTTATTACCTCAGTAGACATTGTAACCATGAGTACATTGTGTCAATCTCTAGTTTAAAGCATGATGTTCATTTAGTACATTATGGTCCCATTTCATGTGAAATAGACCCTAAAGCAGGGGATGCTTTAGGGCGGGGCTACCTTGTGATTGACAGGTTGCTACCACGGCGTTGTCCGGTCTGGGAGTTGTCCGTGTTTTTGTCTTAAAACTTTAACCTTTTAACGGTGTGTTTTCACTTCGTGAAAGTTAATTGTAACATTTTGGTCGCCAAAAGAAATGTCTTATTCATTGTTTGGTTGCTCTTAGCTCCACCCCTTTTTAGTGGCACTTTTGGTTGCAAAAAGCCAAGATGGCGACAGTCCAATACAAAGATGGAGACGGCTAAAATGCCAAACTAGAGGTTTCAAAAACCGCAGTCCACAAATCAATGAGTGACATCGCAGTCACTACGTCCACTTCTTATATAAAGTCTATGTAACAAACATCGTCGTTACACGAAGAAGGGGTTCCAGGCTGGTCAGAAGGTCAAGACAGAAGCTACACAAAAGGGTGACATTTTCATCTAGCAACTGAGCTGATGGAACCAGCATAATATTTGGGACTTTGTCTGATAAATGACCTGTGTGTTATTCTTTTTGTCCATTAATCATTTATCTGCTAATTGCTATTGCCATGAGTTTGGGAAATTAATTAGGAAATCCGAGTTTTGACTGACAGGTCATTGACATCTGAAACATTGACTGGTCCTTAGAATTAATCCATGATTAATGTCCCACCATGCTTGTTGTTGTGTGTCAAAACCCCGGGCAGAGCCGTTTTGCTCATTATTTTGTTTCCCTTGGCTCAGTAGAAGAAGTCTCTGACTTTTACAGAGGGCTGATTGTTGAAGTACATTTTCGCTGGAGCCTCTGTGATGTTCATTTTTTTTTTTTTTGACTCAATGATGTTTCACAATTGGAAAACGCGGCTAAGTTGATGATGGCAGGGAAAAAAGAAGAAAAAAAACAAAACGTTGTAGCGACATTACCACCCGGGAAGAACGGGGGCAGATAATCCTAAAAAAAATGATGTTAGTGCATTGTTTCCAGACGCAAGAGGAAGAAAAAGAAGGCACCATGAATCAGCTCTCTACAAATGTCTGTCCGAGGTGTAAGACGGCAGCTTGTCGCAAGAAATTTAGAGGGCAATATTATGGAACTGCGTCGCGTAAAAAGCCCTGATTATACCTAAATTACCTCCTCTTTTTTTTTTTTACGCAGCAATTTGTGCAAAAACAAACAGTGTTTTACTGAGGAAGGATGGTTCGATGAGTCACCCTGTTCTGAACCAGCGGTTGACTACATGTTGTGTCACGCATGAAAAGAAATCTATTCGCCCAAGTGCTTATTTCCCACAGTGAAGGCTTCTGTCAGAGCTTGTTCTGGTGAGCGGTCCTGGCGTGGTGTACATCCATTCCCTTAGCAGGCAGGTAAATGCCAAAAAATCTGCAGCGGCTGTCAGGACGAACACATTTATTATGCTTCGCTGTTTCTGTCCTGATGACTGAGGGAATATTACAAGGTGACAGGAAGCAAATCCGCAGACTGTGACGGGGGTCCCTGCGTTATTCGGCAAAGCGTGGAAATCACGTTTGCCACCCTGGCAGTAATGGTCACCGGTCCTCTACCAGGCAGAACATTACACTGATTGTATAAACAACGTTTCTGACCCCCCCCCCCCCCCACCACCACCACCCCGCCTTTTGAAATCCACACGGTGGAACGTCTCGAAAGCTCAGTGTTGCAGCTCAGGTGGCTCATGTTGACCCGATGCCCTATTGAGACACATATCGGCGCAGTTACCAGCGGTGCACTGAAATACTCCAGGCCTGAAAATGTAACCGTAAAGGTGCTGAAATGAGTTTGTTTGGGTTTTTTTTGCATATCATATGAGTTGAAAACACCACCAATAACTTGGCATTTTCTAACTTGTTTTCACACATTTAAAGAGCCACACTAAGGAATAAATGAACCAGACTTTCTCCTGTTATCAGGACCCTACATTGCTGTATTTAGGGTGATTCAATTCACCGCTTAATCCTCAAACTTCCAATCAAGCAGTTCTACAAGGTGAACTACAAATGGGCAGGCAAAATATTGTGGTAAACCGAACCTTAAATTGACAGCCCCGTTCTTAAAACACTCCCGAGTTTGTCCTTCATTTTACAGGCAGGTAGTAAAATCGCCAGATGTGCGCACGAGAGTGTACACTCGAGGAAGAGCGGGGTTCAGCTTTTTTTTTTTTTTTTAAGTGCAGTGCTTTTTGCCTGCAGAAGCACTGTGGCAATTTTCAGATGCGATGTCTGCTCCAAATGCGGCTCCCTCTGCCCATTTCAGCCAACACACACACACACACACACACGCATGTATTTTCGGCATCAAGGCATTTCAGCACCTCCCACTGATGGACAGCTCCTATTCACATTTTCAACAAAAAAAAATCAAAAAATGGAAAAGAAAAAAGAGGCTGTATTGCCAAAGCAACAACTCTCGGACTTGATTTTTTTCAGGGGGGTAAATGCACCTTGTACTTCTGGTTAACCTGTGGTAGGGAGAAATGACAACCTCATTCATATCACCCATGGGTGGCTTTGGCTGGGGGGGAGGGTTTGCAGACATACTGGGTCAACAAGCAGAACCACAGAGAGGAAATGTGTGTGTGTGTGTGTGTGTGTGTGTGTGTGTGTGTGTGTGAGGTTTGTGCATGAGCAGATTCTGCAAAATAAAGCTTGACCCGGAGCCTTTCTGCTTCGCCACATCCCCACTCAAAGCGTCCTTTCCTGAGGGGGCCGCCTGCCCACCTGGCCAATCCCGCGCTCTTGTTGCTGCAAACGTGTATGCTGAGAATACCTGAACTGAATTTGAATTACCATATGACGTAGGCCTTTTTTTTTTTTCTAGCAGTAATGTCCTGCTGGCAACAGGGGCTACCACAAACCCATACAGTCTCAAGTGCTCAAACACACAATTTGTTGCACCAGCTAACCCTCCCTACACACACACACACACACACACACACACCGCAACCCCTTTCCAGTCCCTATCAATCTTTATCTATATATATCTCACACACACGCACGCACACATTCTGAAGCACACACACACACACACACACACACACACAATCGCTCACGCTCGAAAGAGGATGCGACAGCTACCTATAGAGATGGGGATAGAACATGTCAAAAGATACGAATGCAGAAAAAAGTGTCTTTCTTTCCGGTGAAGTCTGCGAGCCAAGCAGAATTCACCGGTTAAATGGCGATGAATCGGTTTGCACGGGGACACACAACCGCACACACACACACACACACACACACACACACACACACACACACACACACACACAGCCACGCTGAATAGCCTCAATTGGACTGGAATTCAAGCAACAACAAAAAAATAAAGAGAGAAAATACTTACGCATTTTTTCGAATGAATGAAATCGAGGCTGAGAGCAGTGAAGGAAAAACCAGCAGGGCCCCGGTCCCCGTTTTCAAGATTTGCAGCACGAGCGAGGCACAAATCTCCATGTGAAAGGGGATTTTTTTTTTTTTTTCTTCTTCTTTTTTTTTTTTTTTTTGGAGGGCTGCTGCAGTCCGCGTCTCTCTCGATCACAAGTCAAGATGCTCGCCTGCTAAAAAAAAAATACCAAACATTCAGAAAGAGTTGCGCGGATCTGCGGTGCGGCCACCATCCCCCTCGGATGTCCACTGAGCGCCGATGAGAGCCCTCGGAGGAGCAGCAGTAACCCCCTTGGACTTGAAGATATTCCTCTGGACTGAGGAGGAGGAAACCCTGCAGAGTTTTTTTTTTGATAGGGGGGGGGGGGGATCAAGTCTGTATAGGCCCTTCTTTCCCCCAGAAGCAGAAGCAGTCACAGTCCAAAAAATTTGACTTCCACCGGTGGTTTTCCTCTGTGAAAGATCGCTAAATCAAATCCCACATAGAGCGAAAAAAAAAAGAAAAAAAAGAAAAAGATTACAACCAAAGTGGACTTATTCTTTTGGATTTGAGAGTCGAGCTGTATTTGTTCACGCGGATCATTTACTCAAAAGAAATGAACGCGATCAGAGGAGCGACGTGACAATTAATTACCCATTTAAAGCGTTGTTAAGGTCAGCGCAGAAAGGGGTGCAGAAGCGTCCTACCAAAAAAAAAAAAAAAAAAAGCCCCGAAAACGCGCCTATTGGGTAGAATTAAGGATATCCGTCCCACTGCAACCATCACACGCGTCGCATCAGGACAAATGGGTTGCCATAGGCTGCTCTACCAAAAAAAAAAAAAAATCGCACGCGGCATACAGTATTTTTCTATCAAGTAGAACGGGGAAAGATCCACGGGATGATATTTGTACCCCCCCCCTCCCCTCCTCCTTCAAAGCAATCCGGTGTATCGATTACATAAGCGCAGCTATTACTAATAATTCCCCTTGTCAGGGAGAGTGTGTCCGATCCGGGTGGTGTGGCAGCAGCATCATCATCATCATCATCATCCGTGTGTTGCAAATAAAGCGGTATTTTTTATTTTTTTTTTCTCCCTGCCACCGGCTCCTAATGGTTCCCCCGCTCGCTGCAGTCCATGACTTGAATAGCGAGCACGTTGAAATCACGGTCTCCAGGCACAGATCTGGCGCGCGCGCGCGAGCGAGCGAGCGTGCGAGTCACGTGTATGTGTGCGCATGTAGTGGGTAGGTGCGCGCGCGGGCGTGTGTGTATATATATGTGTGTGTGTGTGTGTGTGTGTGTGTGTGTAGGCGTGAGCGTGTTCCCGTATATCGCCCAGGGACCACTTTAACTTTGACCACTTTGCCTGCGCGTCCATCTGCCCGTTTAAATCACCCAGCGGTCGTTAATTATCAGGGATCAATCGCATTAACGCATACAGCCCAGATCTGATGTCTCTCCGAGTGTGTGTGTGTGTGTGTGTGTGTGTGTGTGCGATTCAATTGTTGATGAGGTATGGTTGCCACCTACAGGCGTTAGTCTCTATGCAGTCATCCAAAAACGCAACCGTCACAAACACGTTCCCATTCCACACATTCAACATGTAGAGAGGTCTCATCGCTCCTCCTTCCACATCTAATGCACAGCTGGAACATTGTGCAACATGTAATCTTCAGCTGCAAAAAGAAATCATGCTTTTAGAGGTATTGGAACAGTGCATTCATTATCTGACCGACCGCTGTTTCCGCTGAACGTGTGTGTGTGTGTGTGTGTGTGTGTGTGTGTGTGTGTGTGTGTGTGTGTGTACACGCGCGGCCAATATATTCCTTTATACAAATGCTGTCAAACGCAGACAAAAGTAACCTAGGCAACTCCGGCGTGGCTGAAAACCTGCTAATTCCCGTTTGCTGCCGATGGTCAGATGAAGGGGAGAAACTGCATTCGCCGCAGGTTTGGCACTTGTGGTGCGACGAGGTATAAGTCACCGAAGACTTGCAGACCTTTTTCCCCCCGGGCGGGACAAGCGACTGTGCGTTCATTTGGTCTCGAGCTGAAACAGCGTGTCTCATTAGAAGACATAATGGACCACAAGTCGCCGACGTGACGGAGTGGATGCTGGTCGCTGAGGCCGCGCCGCTTTGTGAGATTCAGGCGGACGGAGAGAACAAAGATGAATATAAATCAGTCATGGTGGGATTGTGTTACATGTTGTTTTGATTGCACACAAACAATCCAATGAGAGCTGAGTGAGAGCCTGTAATGCACCTTTAGGAAGTAAGTGTTTAGGAAACTCTAGATAGGACGAACCAGAATGAATAACTGGAGGATAATGAAACGACGAACGCTTCCCATCGTGGGCATGAGGGGTCACCGAAGTCACATAACAGCCGTAACAATTACCAGATCGCCATGTTGGTCACATATATGGGAGGTTTTGGAGCGATGTGTTACCATCATCATCAAACGCCAAGTGAAGGAAATGGTGCGGCATCTTACCATGAGTTTTCTCAAGGGAATATTTTTGCCTTTTAAAATGCCAGAAAATGAGAGAGAAATATCATCAAAATGCATCCAAAACCCAAAAGACACTCAAGTGGAGAATATGAACATTGGAGAAGCTGTAACCGGGTTTTTTTGGCATTTTGAACTCTAGCTTAGTGTTGGACAAAATTAAATTTGGACCTCGATGAAAATTCAAGGGCTCAACATGATGAGCAACGAGCAACAGACCAACGTTTCCACCGCGAGAGCGTCACGGTTTCAGACAGTTGCAGAGGAATCATTTTCCGTTGATCGACTCATCACTAATAACGTCGCTTTCAGCTCGAGACGAAACATCTTCTTAAAGGAAAAGAGCGTCGCTCCATCACAGTGGTTCTGTAGTGTATACGGCGCTTTAAGTGCTATGTAAATGCAGAGTCCATTTACCATTTACTTCTATCCATCTATCATCAAACGCGCATGATTCCGCGATTGTATCCCGACGCCCTCATCTACAACACGTCCCTTTCTTTAAGGCTTGAAAGCTATAATCCGATGCATGTATTCACTGTGTAATGAATAACTTTGTGTTTTGCAGAGTTTCACACACACACACACACACACACACACACACACACACCTGAGATGAAATAGCGCGATGTGGGAGGATCGTAATGAGTATTTCTGACTGAATCAAAGTCAGAACCTTTAGAAATGAAGCTCATCCGTGTCCTTGCGCGTCTCTTTGTCATTTTTAAAGCTGCTTTATGAAGAAGTCAGACGTCGGCGTACGTGCGAAACCGAGTTTGACCGTGACGCGGGCCAAAAGGAGTAATGAAGTCGTAACTCGGCGGACAATACCGGTTCAGACGTTCTTAAATCCCCTTTTTTGAATCGGCCGACAAACCTCAGTGCCTTGAACTGAAAGCAGTTTAATACACTCTCATAAAACACGTCTGTGAAAGTCAAAACTTTTCCTCCTCGTGCATAACCCCAAAAAATAAATAAATAGGTAGCCCGCAAAAAAACAAAAGACAATTTCACAAAGATTAAATATAATCCCGGTCTAAGAAGCTAAAACCCCGCTGGAAATCTCATCTGAGCGAATTTTTCATTTCAAAACTGGACCTTCAGCGGGTTTCATGTCGAGGCATAATTGGACTTCACTTCAGCGCGATATTGTTCATACGCCGCACTAATATCAACGTGGCAAAACGGTTACCTAACTGTCGGGGAGCTTCTCCACCGTCTCTCTCCGACAGAAGAGATACATTTGATATATACATTTTTTTTTTTCTCTGTTATCAGCATTTTATTCACGCTTTGATGAAATATGAATTTTAATTCCTCGAGATCTCCTGAGCAGAAGAATTAAAAATAAAAAGGGGGGGGTGGGGGGGTAGGGGGGGGACGAGGGGGAGGGATGCAACACCCCGCGCTGCTGTAAATGAAAGCCTCAGCAGATCTGCACGATCAAATCAATGTCAACCGCATGCTGCTTCCACGGTGCACTCCCTCATTACAATGGTTTTTTTTTTTTTCCCTCGCAAGGACGATATAAAAAAAAAAAATACTGTATTTCTTATTAAGCCCCGTTTGAATCCGTACAACAGCAATACTCAGTGTCAATGCCAAAGATTGCCAGCCCACAAATGACAAGGGCGGTAAATCAACACGTGGAGTTTGAAGCGTTCCTGACAGCTTGACAGCTTCCATTACTCCTATTTTTCTATGAAAAAAAAGGCAAATTTTTGGAAACGGTTTGGACCGGGGCCTGTATTTGTATGCGCTTTTTTTTTTTTTCATAAACGAATCCATCAAAATATGCTCGCTTAGAAGTTGTTTGATTAACTGAGTCTTGATGTGCGTTAATAATATTTTTGACAAGTTTAAGTTTCCGGGGGTTTTTTTTTTTTGAAAGAGAGACTGATGGAGTGATGGATGTTTATTTTCAACCTTTATCCTGCCAGACGAATGAGCCTAGAAGAACAGCTTAAATACTCTCAAACACGGTCTCTGTCCACCAGTTTGCTTTGGTCTTCTAAATGCAAATTGCAGATAGAGGCGTCGGTTAAGAATCTGCTTGCACGTTTAAATCTAACATGATTAGCAAAAAGCACAATGTGGATCACATTTTGTCGTCTTCATTGAACCTCAAATAGCTTTCATACTGAGATGTCACAGATATATGAGAGCGAATGTTTAAAACCGCTGTGTGCTTCATTTCACTCTTTTTTGGGGAGGAGCAAGGTTCTTCTCGCTGAGTTATTTAGACATCCCGACTTTAAAGTCTGTCAAACAAATTGAAGGACCCAGATGGGGAAAGCTATGTAAAAAGTGTTTAACAAATTATAGGCAGAGATGGCTTTGGTTGATTCTTTTCATCCCTCGTTTTGGTCCGTAGCCATTTTTCTGTCAAAACAGATTTTGGCCTCTATATTTCTTTCTCTTTGGGAAGACATCTCTTTTCCCGTCTTCCTTCCTTTTCTGTCTTCTTCCATCGGCCTGTTGGGACCGTTGGATCGGCTGCTGTTGTAGCACACGTCCCAGACTGCTTTCTGGGACAAACTTCAAGAAGCCGGGCTGGAAAAAAAAAAAAAAAAAAAAAAGATGGAAGGGAAAATATGGTGAAGAGAGAGAGAGAGAGAGAGAGAGAGGATCCTCTAGCACTACGGAGAGCCTCTTCAATTATTCAAATGGCCGCTGTCCCTCTGCACTTGTTCTCTCTGCTTGGTTTGAATATTAAAATGGCGGCCCCCAAAGAGACACATATCCAGAAGACGAAGCCCACGCAGAGAGCAAAGGCTGAGTGTGCTTGACTCCTCGCATGCCCCCGCCGCAGCAGTCGATGAACGGGCGACTATCTACGCAACACGACTTTGAAGGGGGGAAGTATTCCCGTCACGTTTGGCCTAAATTCTTCCATGAAAGACAGACAGGCTGAGGGACCGCGTTATTAGCGTCGAGTAGATCGTGCTACCTGCACGTCCCGGCAGACAGGAAAGAGCCCAGAGCTCTCAGAAGTGCGCGGGTGAAGTAGTGACGGGGGTCCTGACCCTTTCTTTCGGGGTCTCTATCTTGGGCACCGTAGTCAGATGAGAGTTTGTGACATATTGGTGATTATATAGTGGATGATTACGAGAGATTTATGATCGTCCTCGGGCAATCGGCTGTCTTAAATGACTCAGATTTAGCCATCTTTGTTGAAAATAAACATTTGATGGTCGCGCAAAATCGTCCCTTCATTGGATTGCACGGCTTGCGGTTTGGCCATTGCTGTACTGGCAAGGAAGCATTCATTCATATTCATTTAGTTATCTTGAAAATGTACTTGGAACTCTTTTTTTTTGTTGTCCCAAAAATGGGGAGATGTGTTTTCACAGCCAGTACAACACACACACACACACACACACACACACACACACACACACACACACACACACACACACGGACAGCCCATAAAATCTTCATGAGTACATTTATGCAACAGTGTCGAAGGAAGTTTCTTCAGGGCTGCTGTGGCAGCCATGCAACAATGTCAAAAAAAAAAACAACCCAAAAAAATACTCATATTTTATATGTCGTCTCGGGTTTTTCTGAGTAAAATCTGAATCTCTAACTAGTAACTGTCAAATAAATGCAAATGCACATAATACATTTACATTCTCGAGTAAAGAATAAGAGTCTTAAAGTTGTACTTTCGGGGAACTTGGGTACATCGTATTTAGTGATGTTCCACCACTGCCTCCTCCGGACCCCAGACGGTAATGGAATGGATTACACGGGATGATGCAATTGAGATACAGACGGGGATGCTAATGAAAGGAAAGAATCAAACTATCAAAGTGTCTTATTATCAAGGTTGCTGCTGGGCCACCGCGTTCAGTGCAGCCTGGCAAAGACTCTCCAAGTCTGCGGAGGGGATGAACGCCCATTCGTCAAAACCGTATTACCTCATTTGATGTTTTGACGATGGCGGTTTTGGAGCGCCGTCTAAATGGCCAGACACTGTATGGATTTATTTCTGCCAGATCGGCTGCGGTTTGACATGCAGTCTGAGTGTGTGTGTGTGTGTGTGTGTGTGTGTGGGAGGGGGGGGGATCACAGCGCCTGATGAATTGCCCGAACAATCCAACAATCTGGATCTCGGGACGATCGGTTTGGATTCCTGGCGGGTCGGATCACTTCGGGTTGGATGTCGTACGCAGTTTGAACAGTTCAACAGTCCGATTTCCCACACGGCTTTCCGTTGGGACGATACGCAACGCTCAACGGTTAAATGACGTCTGTCGGTCGTAGTTGTTTGTGCTTCCATCCCGTTGGACAAAGTTTGAAATTCTGGTCCTTTCATTTTGGGGGGGGGGGGGGGTCAATCTGGAAGTCATCAGGAAGAGGGAACGACAAGCAGCGACGGTTTCAACCCAAACCGAAACACGAAGAGCTTGAAAGGAAAATTCGGACACGAAAACCAGAACATGAGAAAGTGCTCAATACCATTCGTTCGTCAAGTAGTCTTGAGTGTTAAATGAGACTGCTGTGACTTCCCTGCGTCGTACAGCGATCTGAGGCTTGAACCGAGTTGAATGAGGATCGTTAGAATTGCACAAAGTAACGCCGACTTCGCTGAGGACTCGGTGAATCTCGTTTGAATGATCTTTATCGGTTTCAGCGTGAGCGCCACGTCGCGGCCGATCAATTGATCCGTACATTGAGGGCTGTGGAAAGATTAAAACGTGCAGTGAGTCAACGCAACGTTCATATAAACTCAAACAACTTCCCCATAGGTGTGACTTGTTTTATCTTCCTCCACCTATTTATTCACGTCACCTGTCTACATATTAAGGCGAAGACGAGTACAGGAGGGGAAAAACAACACCGCCGACTGTCTTTACATTTTTTATTTATTTGTGCATGTGGCTCAATAGAAACTCCCCCCTCAAGGCATTTTATTTTGTATTTTTCTTCTTTATTTCATTTCATTTTGTTAGTATTCAGTGATCACAGTGAGCAGCGTAGGGGGGTGAACCTTAATGGGCCGTGTTTCCTCTCATTACAGCAGTTCCAGATAACTGAAGTGGCATTTCAGTGTATGCACATTACACTAAAGCCCCCATTGTGGATTAAAGGAAGAAGAAAAAAACCCAAAAAAAACAACAACCTCAGCTGGTGAAATGGCTGTGGAGGCTGTAAATGTCTCCACTCCGAAGTGAAGGGAAACCGGGCCGGTTTAAAGACGCTCCTGGGGGCAACAAGCTCACTTTCTCCAAGACAAACAATCCTGGGAGCGGTTTTAAAGTAGTCGCAGCAGGAAAAAAAAGAACCTGTTTAAAATAACTGTCTTTTGTTTATCAAAATCGGTACGTCTGGAGTTACTTTGCAGGCGCATAATGTGTCTAGCACGCCGCTTGTGTCTTTTTTTTTTTCTTTTTGTGGCTGATAAAGGCTTGAAATGATCTTTAAGTCGTTCCATCTATTCATAGTCTTTGCCACGGAACATGGCTTCCCTATGACCTTTTGGATCCTTTGTATCGTTTTTTTTTTTTCTTTTTAAAAGGCCTTTGTGACCGATGTGAAAAAAGAAAGAGAGAGCAGCAGATAATTTCTTTAATGCGCTGAATTAATTTGAAGCAAAGATAAGTAGAAACCAGAGTGAATGTGCATCAGTATATCAAGACGTAACAGTTTGTCAAGTCCTTCCACTGCACCTATGTTCTTTAAATTAAAGAGGAGGAATTCAGAGGGAACATCCCCCCCCCGTAGACATTCATATGTAAATGCAACAATATCTGCAGAGACAGTCAAGACGTTTTAAGTCTTTCCGGTGGCTGCTTTAACACGGAGCCACTGGGTCTAGTATGCAAAAAAAATAAAATTTTTGGTGACACAAATTGTGAAAGAAAGGCACAAACAGTGTTTGTGAAGCGGCCCTTCTCGTAGGTTCTAGTCCAGATTATTTTCGGGCGCGGAGAAAACAATGGAGAGTTATGCAAAGCCGCCTCCACCCCCTCGCCGTGCGCCAACATGGATACCCTGGCACAAAGTCAAACGCGCTCAGAACGAACGCCGCCGTCCAACGGGCCTTGTTTTTCCAGGATACATTAGTTTTTGATTAATTACACCGGGTCGCCTGTTTAATGTGAACGACCTCCAAAAGGAGTGTACCGTAGTCCTCGTCACGTGACCACCTGTGCGCCCCCCCCCCCCCGGATTTCTATAAAGCATCATAATGAGGCGTATTAGCATAAACATGGAGACGGGGAGAAGGCTCCTAAAATGGGCCGGGGTGTTACATCTGTTCTTTTTTTTTTTTTCTGGCAACTTTCTCGACAGCTTTACCGCCTCACATGAACCTCTACAGAACAGGGCAGAAGAAGAAAGAAAAAACAACAACAAGCGCATGAGGATGTTGATTAATGCAAATGCTTTGGGCACTGGGGGGAGTGCACAGGGACCTGCAGTTAAGGGGGGAATTTAGTGTGACCTGTTATTTTTGTCATAAACGCCGTGGCACGTTACGAGGAAAGCGAAAGCAGAGTTACGACGCTTTCCGTGTGTGTTCGGCCTCACGGCGGCGAGAAACTAAAATCGGCTCATTACATGCATCGCTGTCACATGTGATGCGTAGCGGGCAGCCCTGAGCCTGATCCACGGGTCGTCTTTACACTGGGAACAAAAAAAAAAAGAAAAGAAAAGCTCCCGAGGGTTAAAAGTGATTAGGAATGAAAAAGAAAAAGGAGGATGAGTAACGCATTTGATTTGATACGCTTCGGTATATAAAAAGTATATTGCTCGTAAGTGTGGAAGGTTTTAACTCCCATATCATCGGCTAAGTTCACGGAGGAGGAAGTTGTTCCCTTTCACGCTCCGCTCACAGTCGAGGCAGACGCGTATTTATCACAGTAAAGACGGAGCGGCGGGTTAAGATACCGCCGGTGCTCCTGCAGTGGCAGTTCAATGTCTTTCTTAATCAGAACAGACAGTGGGGTGTCATAATGGACCGAAGCTAGTGACCTTCCATTTTGTAAGAATTGCCTCTTACACCCCGAGCCAGTCTTCTGCAACATTGATCCGCTCGCCGTATATATATATATATATATATATATATATATATATATATATATATATATATATATATACTCACACACTGAATTTTGAATCTTACCTTTCAGGAACAAACATTTTTTTTCTGAATGTCAGACACATTCGTGTACAGAATCAATGTTTAGAGAAAGGAAAAAAAAAAGAAAAGAAAATTAATCTCTGGTTTTGCGTCGTTTGTATCGACGATAAAACTTTCACCTTAACGAGACCATTTTCTGTCCTCTGAAATGCTGTGAAACGGCTGGTGGACGATAGATATGATCGGGGGGGGGGGGGTGGTATGTGCTAATCAATACACAGAATCTGATGTTATAGTCCGTTGTGCCACAATCCGACCCCTAATTCAAATTCACCCTGCAAAACGGGCGACCGGGGCATAAATCTATGTGACAAACAGACAGGCAGCACAATTCATTATGCAACCGACTAATCTAACTGCCCCATTCAGCAGCCAACTAATTTAATTATAGAGGTTGCGTCTCCTGGGTTACTCGATTCCTTCTAAATCAGTATATTTTTTTTTCTGTCGGCAATAGGTGAGGTTTCTGGAATGACTAAAGACCACCTGGAGGCCTCTTCACGAATCAATACCAACCTCATGGTCGACGTTATCTCCTAAGGAGGGAGTGGGGTGTGTGTGTGTGGGGGGGGGCTGAGATTGATCGTCGTTAAGCACTTTACAGGATGGAAAGAGGATGAGGACGGATCATAAAACGCCCACACCACCTCCTCCTACCCATCCCTCTCAGCTGCAACCGAGTGCAGCCAATCGATAGGAGCGGGATCAGCAAAAAAAATAATAAATAAATAGAAAAACGGTAGCCGAATAAATATCTAAATAAATCAAAATCTCCGGTTGGAAGAAAAAAAGAAAAAAAAGTGAGGAAAATGCCATTATTCCAAAAAATCGGTGTAAGCAAACAAGCCTGATGTCAATGTTGTGTTCATGTCTAACTACTCCCTGTAGGATGTGTGTGTGTGTGTGTGTGTGTGTGTGTGTGTGTGTGTGTGTGTGTGTGTGTGTGTGGTGTTTTTAATAGTTTGTGTAATCGGTAAACAAATATGCGGGTAAATAACGGGTTGTTAGAAAAGCCTGTGATGGATTCAGACATGACGGTAAAGGTAGCAGGTGAAGAGGGAGAAGGTTTAGGTGCCCATCACATAATAAACATAATGTCTATATAGACACTTTGGGGGTTCTCGCACTCCTAATGTCAATCTGATATTTAAATGTTGTCATGGAGATGAGCCACCTGGGTATTGGATCTTAAGGACTTCACACGGCGAATTGCGAAAAATACTTGCCGGCGAATATTCAGCGGCAAATTCGCAGAAAAAAAAAAACGCTAGTGCGCATGCTCGATGGGACCCTATGAATCCAGAAGATCCCGGGGTATTTTCATCTGAATTCTAAATATATATATATATATATATATATATAGATATATATATATATATATATATATATATATATATATAAATAGATATATATATATATATATATAAATAGATATATAGATATATAGGAAGTTGAACTTCTTTTTGCTTCATGCACCGCTGAGCGGAAAGTATTCATGACATAAACAGTTTGAAAAGAATATATTGACGCGCTAATTAATCGCAAGAAGAAACCCCCCCCCCCCCCCCGGTATGTAAACCCCTTGAGTAATGGCTGTGTATCAGTAATTAATTACATACATATTTAAACTCCACGGAACTGCTTTATTTATACGCGTAAGCGTTAAGTCACACTAAGCCAGCGGCTCCTTCTCAACCTTTTTTTGACCCCTTGACAGAATCAGTGATACTGTGATTTACAACCGTAAGAAGAAACACTTCCTTTGGGTTTGGGAATACAATCATTTCAAAAGTAAAACTAGGATAGAAAAGAGAGAAATGTACCTGCTGCGATGGGAAAAGCTCTGACTTATTGCTCCTGACTTGGACGCAGAATAATATGTTGGCGTTCAAAGCGCTGATGAGGTTTGTGCGTTGTTGTTTTTTTGTCGCCTTCATGCTCTGTTTCCTTAGCAGCGGGTGACATACAGTCTCCGTGCAACAGGGTTTTATCTGCTTGTGGACGAATAAACCCACAGATTTGACAGGATTTTCGTCATCTCAGGACGCGATGATGCCTCTAATGTAGAATTTGGATTGTTGCCATTTTTGTTTCCCATATAATTATCAAGCAAAACAGCGATATATAGACACAGTCGGAGCCTGTGATGCACTGCAACTCGAGGACCGTCCTCACCAGGGGGAAAAAGAAATGACAGCATTGGTTGTTCGTTCCAACTCCAACAACAAGCTACCTACCTTTACTCTTTCCTGAAAAGCTACTTCGAGCGGTCGTAAGAGGAATGACTCTCCGAGGCCCGATCCCGAACCCTCCCAGTCCGTGACGGAGTGGTCTCACACTCGCAGCTGAACGCCGCGTCCTTCTCCGAGACGTACGGCGTCAATACAGCGCCAAGGAAACTATAAATATGTATCAGAATCAAAAAAAATACTTTTACGATCACCGGGGGGGGGGGGGGGGGGTCGTTAGAGCTGCTCCCGTTCTAGAGTAGAAATAGAAAACATAGAGAAATGATCAAATATAAATGAGAAATATGTACATTTTCTAACAACAATGCAAATAATAATGCTGAAAATGAGAAAAGTATGTAAAAATGCAAGAATTTTTTTTTTTATTTGTATTTACAGTTATAGCTGCTGGGTAAAAAAAAGTTATTAAATGTATGTTGTTTATCACTTTACAACAAAAATGAACACGTCACATTGTGGCTCCAGGGGGTGATGATGTTTCCATAAAAGACTGCTATGCCACACAAGAATAAGTAAATGTTACTTAATGTAACGTTTTACTTAATTGTTTATGTAAAGTTGAAGAAGTGACTCATCCATATTCATACACAGCACAATGTAGAGGAAATAAATATCACTCTACACCTCTAGTCGCAGATATCTTTTACACAAAGAAGAGTACCGTGGGAAATCTGCTAGTTTCTGAAAAAATGAGGAGGAAAACCCCAAATATGTGAAATATGAAAACGGGCTTTGACAGGTGTGTCGTCTTAGAAACTGTGAAATAACTTTTGTAATTTCCCCTGAAAGGAAATGCGAACAAGGTGACTCACCGTTAAAAAGTGAAAAGCGTGTGTGTGTGTCTCACGGCTCCTTAATAAGAGGTAAATCACAACAGCTGTCAGCTGCCAAAAAAAAACAATAATGAAGTTTGTTTTAAAAAGCAGAGAATGATTCAGGACATATTTTCGCATCACGTTCTGTTTAACTTTGACATTGCTGAGGACATTAAAGTAAAAGTAGCTTTAAATACTATAAAGTACCAAAAATACAGGCTGACTTTTCTTCTTTAAAGACAAAAATAAGAAGAAGATCCAAAACATGTCTGACAGTCTGTGGCCTAAACTCGCCTGAATTAAACAGCAGAACACTGAGTCCAGGCTATAAACCTCCAAAGATGATTTCATGACAGATTACAGTCAAATAACCGGCATGCAGATCTCACTGTGACTCATTATTTTAAACTTTTTTTTAAAATGCCGGAAGGAACATTTTAATATGCTTAGTACGTGTTTTTCCCTCCTTAATGGAGAAGATCGGAGTCACAGAAGAAGAAGAAGAAGAAGAAGAAGAGTGAACACGGAGCCACCATGTGCCCTGCACTCCCTAAAACCGGTGCTGGATGAGGACGACGCTGGGATCCGCCTAGCCAGACAGCGCTCACTGGTAACGTTGTAGGTGTAAATGGAGTCATGCTCTGATGAAAGAGTAAGGCTTCTGTGCCCCGCTTCCCTCATCCATCATATTCGAGTGTGTGTGTGTGTGTGTGTGTGTGTGTGTGTGTGTGTGTGTGTGTGTGTGTGTGTCCATGTCTGTCTATGTGGGCAGGGAGAGACGGAGGATGCTCTCCAGCCGGGGCCCATGAGATGAGCTGAAGGTGGTGGGGCGGGGGGGTGGTGACAGATGACGGATGAGGTGCCGTCATGGTTTCCTAAGAGCTCAGTAAGATCTGTCTTCTGGCGGCACGTCTAAATTATTGCCTCAGCTTCGGAGGCATTTGTAGACGCTCGGCCCTCCTTGTGTTATTCCAGCGAGGCTGCAGACCTTTTGGGGGGTTTTTTTTCCACCCTGTGTGGGAAGCATCATCTGCATACCTCTTTACATTAACAAGTGCCTTGCTGGTTTCTAGTGGCTGTGTGGCGACAGTAC